>NW_012110919.1:1581280-1647352 GCF_000951035.1 Colobus angolensis palliatus
GCTACAGTAACCAAAATAGCATGGTACTGGTACCAAAACAGAGATATAGACCAATGGAACAGAACAGAGCCCTCAGAAATAATATCACACATTTACAACCATCTGATCTTTGACAAACCTGACAAAAACAAGAATGGGGAAAGGTTCCCTATTTAATAAATGGTGCTGGGAAAACTGACTAGCCACATGTAGAAAACTCAAACTGGATCCCTTCCTTACTCCTCATACAAAAAATAATTCAAGTTGGATTAGAGACTTAAATGTTAGACCTAAACCCATAAAAACCCTAGAAGAAAACCGAGGCAATACCATTCACATCATAGGCATGGGCAAGGACTTCATATCTAAAACACCAAAAGCAATGGCAACAAAAGCCAAAATTGACAAATGGGATCTAATTAAACTAAAGAACTTCTGCACAGCAAAAGAAACTACCATCAGAGTGAACAGGCAACCTGCAGAATGGGAGAAAATTTTTGCAATCTACTCATCTGATAAAGGGCTAATATCCAGAACCTACAAAGAACTCAAACAAATTTACAAGAAAAAACAACCCCATCAAAAAGTGGGCAAAGGATATGAACAGACACTTCTCAAAAGAAGACATTTATGCAGCCAACAGACACATGAAAAAATGCTCATCATCACTGACCATCAGAGAAATGCAAATCAAAACCACAATGAGATACCATCTCACACCAGTTAGAATGGTGATCATTAACAAGTCAGGAAAAAACAGGTGCTGGAGACGATGTGGAGAAATAGGAACACTTTTACACTGTTGGTGGGACTATAAACTAGTTCAACCATTGTGGAAGACAGTGTAGCAATTCCTCAAGGATCTAGAACTAAAAATGCCATTTGACCCAGCCATCCCATTACTGGGTATATATCCAAAGGATTATAAATCATACTGCTATAAAGACACATGCACACATATGTTTATTGTGGCACTATTCACAATAGCAAACACTTGGAACCAACCCAAATGTCCATCAGTGACAGACTGGATTAAGGAAATGTGGCACATATGCACCATGGAATACCATGCAGCTGTAAAAAAGGATGAGTTCATGCCCTTTGTAAGGACATGTATGAAGCTGGAAACCACCATTCTCGGCAAACTATCACAAGAACAGAAAACCAAACACTGCATGTTCTCACTCATAGGTGGGAATTGAACAGTGAGAACACTTGGATACAGGAAGGGGAACATCACACACTGGGGCCTGTCGTGGGGTCGGGGGAGTGGGGAAGGATAGCATTAGGAGATATACCTAATGTAAACGATGAGTTAATGGGTGCAGCACTCCAATATGGCACATGTATACATATGTAAGAAATCTGCACGTTGTGCATGTGTACCCTAGAACTTGAAGAATAGTAAAAAACATCTTTCAAAACCATTAAAATATAGTTTTAAATTCATCCATATATTTCTTTTGGAAAAAATCCCAATTGATATTTCAAAATACTTTTATTGGATTTTATGAAATGGTGCATTGCTTGAATTTATAGTTAATAGATTAAATAGTCCCTAACAAAATGTAATATACCTTTTAAATTATAAACATAGTGCCCAGAGAGTTCTCTGTGCTCCAACATAAGTAAATTATAAAAGTGGCAATAACTATAATTGTTCCCCAAATTAGAGCAAAAATATTACAAACCGCAAGAAATAACCTTGAAAGTGGCTATTTATTTTCCATTTATGACTTCAGGGGACAAATTAAATGCAAGAACTAGACTAATTTTACAATAGCCATAATCTATTATTTTAACTGATGGGGGGAAAACATGATGGAATTTAGCTAAACATCTACAGTCGTGTTGAGTACAAGATTAATAATAACAAATGCTTCTGTGTCTGAACTGAAGTTGTGCTCATTATTGAAGAGTGCTCTAAATTACAACACATCTGTTAAATCATCAACAGATGATCTCCTCTGTTGATATTTCTATGACATAAATTATTTTATCTGGCTTTTGTTTGAATAAGAAGCCCTATAAAACTTTAGGGTCAATTACAATACAATATTCCCATATATGCCATGGTCATCTTATACTGGAGAATTCCTGAACTAACCAGAGCCAGCATCCCTGGTTTTTCAGTGTGGGCTGAGCTTAGGAATAGAAGACAGGCAGTGCACAGAGGAAAGCAAAATTAAAAACAAACAAACAAACAAAAAAGAAAAACACCAAATTCCTGACAAATGTAAAGTTTCTGATGTCAGTTTCTTTCTAGTTTTGAATATATGCCTGTCCTTGGACTCCATAATGCATCCCTGTGTTCTTATTTTACATCTCCTGTTTCACTTAACCTGTGTCCTGTCAGTTTCTGTTACTTGCCACTAGTCTAAACAGTGCATTCTCTGTGTCAGGTTTTAAAGGATTACAGATAATCTACTTAAAATATTTTCAGGAGTTCTTTGCACATAGTAGATGTTCCTACAAATATAATTGTTCATATTTAAGAATGCCAGTTGGATTACTATAAAACTACCATGTGAAAAATGTTGAAACTTGGCCGAGTAGGGTGGCTCACACCTGTGATCCTAGCAATTTTAGAGGCTGAAGTGAGCAGATCGCTTGAGCCCAGGAACTTGGTACCATCCTGGGCAACATAGTGAGACCGCATCTCTAAAAAAAAGAAAAATACAACAATTAACTGGGTATGGTGGTGTGTGTCTAATCAAGCGGCACAGGTGGGAGGATCTCATGAGCCTAGGAGGTCGAGGCTGCCATGAGCCATGATCACGTTACTGCACTCCAGTCTGGGTGACAGAGTAAGATCCTATCTCAAAAAAAAAAAAAAAAAAAAGGTTGTATATATGATAAAAAATAATATTGTCAAAAAAAAAGAAAAATATTAAAACTGGACTAGAGTCCTGCCTGCATAATATTATTAGAGGTGAAACACACTCTTGGTTGCTAGAGGTTCCATGACACCTCGACATTGATATTTAAACACATGTAGAAAAGCAAATGGCATCTCTACCTAGTATTCTTCATTAACCCTTCTTATCTTGGATAATTCTTCTTTCATATATATGCTGTTGCAAAGTGATTTTATGGAACATGTATAATTCTTTTATATGTCCCTTTGCAGTGTACAAATGGCAAGAAGTATGTTTAGGATTTCAGGTTTCCAGTAATAAACAGTGAAAGCACATGACTGTGGTGATTCTCTGGGTGTTACTCCATGCCTCTGCAACCTAAAATTATTCTTGATTTCAACAAGAAAGCTTCAACTTTCTTACCATTAAATATGAAGTTAGCTGTAGTTTTTGTGCATTTGAGGAATTTCTCCTTTATTCTAGGTTGCTCAGAAATTTTAATCTTGAATCAGTGTTGGTTTTTCTCAAATGATTTCTTTTTTGCATCTGTAGATATAATCATTACATTTTTTTTCTTTTATTTGTTGATGTGACAGAACACAGTAATTAATTGTCAAATGTTGAACCAGTCTTGGGTTTAGCATAGGCTAAACCCCAACTGGTCATAGTGTATAATATTTTAATAAATATTTAATTTTGATTCACTAATATTTCTTGACCATTTTTGCATCTATGTTTATGTGAAATAGTGTTCTGCCATTTGCATTTGTAATGAGTCTTTCTGGTTTTGGTATTAGGGTAATTATGTCCTCATAGAATAAGTTAGGAAATAATTTTCCTGCCTCTATCTTGTGGAGGAGATTATAGAGAATTAATATAAATTTTTCCTGAATATTTCATAGGATTTGCCAGTAAACCCACTCTCTGTTTTGAAAAGTTACTATTTTTATCTGTTTCTTTAACAGATACAATACTATTAAGGTTATTTTTGGTTGTTTGAGTTTTAGCAGATATCTTTCAAGTAACCAGTTTCATTTCACATGGGTTATCAATTTGGTGGGCTAAACATTGTTCATAGTATTCTCATATTATCTTTTTAATATCCATCTGTAATGGTATTCCCTCTTTCATTTCTGATATTAATAATGGTTTCTTCTTTTTTCTCAATTTTCCTGGCTAGAAGTTTATCAATTTTATTATATTTTCAAAGAAACAGCTTTTAGTTCTATTAATTCTTGGTATTGATTTCCTATTTTTAATTGTACTAGTTTCTGATTTAATTTTTATTATTTGTTTTCTTTTACTGATACTGAACTATATTTACTCTTTCTAGTTCCCTAAGATAGAAGTTTAGGTAATTGTTTTTTAATCTTTCTTATTTTCTAACACATATTCAGTGCTAAAAATTTTGCTGTTTCTGCTGCATTGCACAAATTTTTATAAGTTGTATTTTAATTTAGTTCAAAATAATAAAAATTTATCTTGAGATTTTTGGACCCATACATTATTTAGAAATGTGTTTTTTAAATCATATCTTTTAAATTTATATATAATAATTGTACATATTTTTGGAGTACATGTGATAATTTGATACCTATATACAATGTGTAATTACTATTTCAGAGTAATTGAGATATCATCACTTTAAATATTTATATATTTTGTGTTGAAAACAGTACAATTCTTCTTTTCTAGCTATTTAAAAACATGTGAGTTATTTTTAACTATAATTTCCCTATTGCATTGTTGAATACTAGAACTTGTTTCCTTTTATCTAATGGTATTTTTGTATCCCTTAACTACCTTTCATCTCTCTTCCCCTCTACAAGTACTTTGTTTAATCTCCAAATATTTTATTTCCAGTTGCCTTTATGTTATTAATTTCTAGCTTTATTCCATTGTGATCTTAGAAAAGACATTGTATGACTTCTGTTGTTTTGCTTTGTTTTAATTTGTGAAGGCAGAGCTTTTTAACCTAGATATATTCCATCTTGGTGAATGTTTCATGTGAACTTGAGAAGAATATGTGTTCTGTTGCTAGATTATGTGAAGTCTATAGAGACCAATAATATATGTCCTTACAGATTTTCTGTTTCCTGAATCCGTCCATTGTAAGTTTCCATTTATACTAGTTGGTTTATCTATTGTTACTTGAAGTTTTATCAGTTTCTGTCTCATGTATTTTGCCAATCTATTGTTAGGTGCATACATAATAAGGATTGTTATGTTGTCTTGGGCAATTGAGTCCTTTATTATTGTGCCTCTCTTTATCCATGACAACTTTCCTTGAAGTCTGAAATTAAAGGTTTGTCTCTTGATTTTCTCAGGGTGCCAATGAGATAATAAAGTGATAAATTTCGTAAAAGCAGTGGTATGAATGTGTGTTTTTCTGGGAAAATATGTTAGGAAATGGAGCAAGAACTTCAAAACTTGATATACTTCACAACACACAGATATAAGCTTGCCTTGTTAAAAAATGCCCTGGTTACAGTTTTCAAATTCAGCATTCCATATCAGTTTTCTTTAATGAAGATAAAATTCTTTATCAAATATTAACTGATATGTGAATTAATTCATTGTTTAATGATATGAGACATTAATTTAGTAGATTTTCTTTCATTTCTGTCTATTTTCAACAACTGTAAGGCACAATGTGAAGATTTTTCTATTGTGTTTGACAAATTAAGTAAAGTTGGATAGTTGGATACACTGATATCATCTTTACAGTAAGCTACCTGAAACTCATTATGTGTAATGAAAGTTGAAACACCAATAATATAGTAAAAGCTATTCATCAGCTTTTATCATGAAAAGCATCCTAATAGAGGAAAGAAATTGGCCAATGGACCAGGGACATTACGAGTTTATTATACTGCACAAGCAGTATTGTGTCAAACCATCCTATGAATATCATTCTGGACATCTTTTCTTGGTAAGTACTCTGACAAATGAAAAAACGTTAGATTTGATAGGCCATGTCAGCACTCTTCAATTAAGTTTTTTTTTCTCTAGAATTGATACACTGAAAACTATAGCATTACATCTAAGGATTAAAAAAGAAGAATAGACTATATTTCATTTTTACAAGTAAAATATTTCCTATAAATATAAATGTATGCAACTCAATTATTTTCTGGACTGATTAGTCCTTGATGTTATGGTTAAGTTATATTTCCATAAACATCCAATGATGACAATGTAGGGTTCTTTCTCATGCTTAGAACATCTCAGTGTCTCCAGTTGCTTATGAGATTTCCTCAAAGTGTTATATCACAAACATTAAGGAGTATGTTAGATATATGATTTTCCTGTGCACTCTCCTTTAAGCCTAAATACTATTGCTTTCAATAACAGTGAGACTGCCACCATGGAGACACCACCAACATCCTTTGTGAACAGTATGTACTAAAAGGAAGCAGCCACATCCTCCTCTGTCATTCCAAATCATGCATGGATCTGGTTTTCTTATCCCTTCATAGTCTAACTAACTCCAGCCTCAACATTCAACAATATTTTACTTAAGGTTCAGAAAAAGTGGATAAGAAAAGAGAAAGAGAACAATCAAAAAAATTCTCCATTGCCATATGGGACTATGCTCAATACTTCAGCCTCATTCTCAGCATCATCTACTAGTTAACACTCCACTGAGTCTCTCTTTCACTCCTGTGTACTGGGAAACAGCTCCTTTGCTACTGAGAATTCTCTGAAGATATTAAGTCTTTCATCCTTACACTTAAGGACCACAAGGCCCTGAGAAGTGAAATATTCTCTCTCCAGGCTGAAAGCTAACACCACTGTTTTAACTTGTGTGTAAGGTAAAACAGCTTCTTAAATTATTTGACAGAAGTATGAATAATCATTACCATGCAGGAAAGTCACTTTGTTTATTCATGGGGAGGGAAGTTTTATGTTTCTTACATAACATAGTGTCAAGAGCTGAGCTAGAAGGATAGTGTTAATGTGTCAATGGCTCAAAAATGGCAAGTACATAGGTCTCGTGATTCATTCTTTGAGCTGCCTGTTCATGGTGGCTAATGATTGTCCTCAATCCAGGATCATACATACATTTAGGGCAAGAAGATGCTGGAAATGGAAAACCTCTATCTCTTCCAATGGAAGAAAAAACACATACCCAGAGACCCACCAAGTACATTTATGCTTATGTCCTATTGCCCAAGACAATACACAATGGCCACTCCTAGTTGAGAAGAATAGAAAAGTGCAATCAATATAAATGAGTGAGCTAGGGTGAGTGCTGAGTTAGATAACAGTGTGTGCAAAAAATAAGATGTACAGAACATGGCAATTCATTCAAGTCCAGGCCGTGCTCTGCCAAATCCAGTAATCTGGTCTCATTTACTGCCCTTCTGACAAGGCAAGGGCATGTTGAGTGTATTAGTCCCTTTTCATGCTGCTGATATAAACATAACTGAGATTAGGCTATTTACAAAAGAAAGAGGTTTAGTGGACTTATAGCTCCACGTGGCTGGGGAGGCATCACAATCATGGTGGAAGGCAAGGAGGAGCATGTCATGTCTTACTTGGATGGCAGCAGACAAAGAGAACTTGTGCAGGAAAACTCCCATTTTTAAAACCATCAGATCTCATGAGACTTATTCCCTATCATGAGAACAGCACAGGAAAGAACTACCCATGGTTCAATTATATCCCACTGAGTCCCTCTCATCATATGTGGAAATTATGGGAGCCACAAGCTGAGATTTCGGTGGGGACACAGAGTGAAACCATATCATTGAACCCCTGGCCCCTCCCAAATTCCATGCCCTTTTCTCATTTAAAACTAATCATGCCTTCCCAACAGTTCCCCAAAGTCCTAACTCATTTCAGCATTTACTCAAAAGTCCACAGTCCAACATCGCATCTGAGCAAAGGTAAGTCCCTTCTGCCTACAATCCTGTAAAATCAAAAGCAGCTTAGTTACTTTCTACGTACAATGGAGGTACAGGCATTGGGCAAATGGGGGTACAATCCATTCCAAATATGAAGAAATTGGCCAAAACAAAAATGGCTAAAGTCCCATGCAAGTTTGAAATCCAGTGGAGCAGTCAAATCTGAAAGCTCCAAAATGATCCCTTTGACTCCATGTCTCACATTCAATTCCTGCTGATGCAAAAGGTGGGTTCCCACAGTTTTGGGAAACTCCACACTTGTGGCTTTTCAGGATACAACGTGCTTCCAAGCTGCTTTCATGGGTTGGCATTGAGAGTCTGTGTCTTTTCCAGGTGCACGGTGCAAACTGTCAGTGGATCTAACATTCTGGGGTCTGGAGGATGGTGGCCCTCTTCTCACAGTTCCACTGAGCAGTGCCCCAGTAGGGATTCTGTGTGGTGGCTCCAACCCCACATTTCCCTTCCACACTGCCCTAGTAGAGATTCTCTATGAGAGCGCCACCCTTGCAGCAAACTCTGCCTTGGCATCCAGTCATTGTCATACATCCTCTGAAATCTAGGCAGAGGTTCCTGAACCCCAGTTCTCAACTTCTGTGCACTCACAGGATCAACAGTATGTGAAAGCTGCCAAAGCTTGTGGCTAGCACCCTCTGAAGCAACAAGTCAAGCTGTACCTTGGCCCCTTTTAGTTACAGTTGGAGTGGCTGCGACACAGGGCACCAAGTCCCTAGGCTGCACACAGCACAGGGACACTGGGCATAGCACAAAAAAAACACTTTTTCCTCCTAGGCCTCCAGGCCAGTGATGGGAGGGGCTGTCATAAAGACATCAGACATGCCCTGGAGATGACATTTTTCCCATTGTCTTGAGGATTAACATTCTGCTCCTCCGTACTTATGCAAATTTCTGCAGCTGGCTTGAATTTCTCCTCAGAAAATGGGATTTTCTTTTCTATCAAATTGTCAGGTGGCTAATTTTCTGAAAGTTTATACTCTGCTTCCCTTATAAAACTGAATGCTTTTAACAGCACCCAAGTCACCTCTTGAATGTTTTGCTTCTTAGAAATTTATTCTGCCAGATACCCTAAATAATCTCTCCAAAGTTCAAAGTTCCACAAGACCCTAGAGCAGGGTCAAAATGAAGCCAATATCTTTGCTAAAACATAATAGGAGTCATCTTTGCTCCAGTTCCAAACAAAGTCTTCATCTCCATCTGACACCATCTCTGCCTGGATTTCATTATCTATATCATTATCAGCATTTTGGTTGAAGCCATTCAACAATTCTCTAGAGAGTTTCAAACTTTCCAATGTTTATTTATCTTCTTCTGAGCTCTCCAAACTGTTCCAATGTCTGTCTATCACCCAGTTCCAAAGTCAATTCCACATTTTGGGGTATCTTTTCAGTAGCACTTCACTCCTGGTACCAATTTACTGTATTAGTCTGTTTTCACACTGCTGCTAAAGACATACATGAGACTGGGAAGAGAAAGTGTTTTAATTGGACATGGAGTTTCACATGGCTGGAGAGGCCTCAGGATCATGGCGGGAGGCAAAAGACATTTCTTACATGGGGGCAGCAAGAGAAAATGAGGAAGAAGGAAAAGCAGAAACCCCTGATAAACCATCAGATCTCATGAGACTTTTCCACTATCACTAGAGTAGTGTGGGAAAGACTGGTCTCCATGATTCCCCATGATTCAATTATTTCCTTCTGAGTCCCTTCCTCAACATCTGGGAATTCTGGCAGATTCAATTCAAGATGAATTTGGGTAGGGACACAGCAAAACCATATCACTGGGCTATTTACAGAAGAAAGAGGTTTAATGGACTTACAGTTTCAGGTGACTGGGGAAGGCTCACAAACATGGGAGAAGGCAAGATGGAGTCAGTCATGCCTTAAATGGATGGCAGCAGGCAAGGAGAGAGAGAGCTTGTGCAGGGAAACTCCTGTTTTTTAAAACCATCAAATCACATGAGACTTATTCACCATCATGAGAACAGCATAGGAAAGACCAACCCCAATGATTCAATTATCCCCCAGCAGGTCCCTCCCATAATATGTCATAATATGTGGGATTTATGGGAACTAAACTGTATCAGTGGGTATCATGCCTAACATCCTTTCTAAAATCTTTACAATTTCACCTCATGATATAGCAACTACTAAAACAACAGCTCACACAACTACACACACAACCCTACACATGTAAGTGCATACTTTTCAAAGTAAAATATAATATGTAATTTTTTAAACGTTTTTTACATAGGAAAATAATCTGCTAAGATACAACGGTAAGTACAAAGAGAATTGCTTCTCTTTTTATGTTGCTGAGAATTGACTGGCTTCGTAGGGCTATAAATTCACAGGCACTGCCATTTCAAAAGAATGCTTTGAGTTTTATAATTAAAGCTACATCTTAACAACACAGAAAGAAGGCTTTTCTACAGCTGACTTCATATATTTTTCTCTGTTGGTACCAAAACTTTTAATATGACCTTAGCATGCTTCTTTATTGTTTTTTCTGTTTCTTCCTGTCACAGTTTTAAAGACTGATAATAAATTCCAAGAAGTAAACCAAATTCAATTATAAAATAAAATTCAAATGTAGATGCATTTTTAGGCTAAACCAGAGGACTTCAAAAAATTGGGGCCCTGTAGTATACCCTTAATCCAAGCTCCACAAACCTCCATGACGTTCAACTTTACTTTTCCAAGGTTGAGGAAGATTTCAAATTTTAAGAAGCACAGTATGATAAGGTGCCTCCAAGAAGATAGTACTGAGTGTGAGTGGAATTTGCAGATCAACCTTCTCCTGAGGAGCAGATGGGAAAGAAAACCATATATTAGGGTATATGCTCTGATAAAACAAACAAAAACTTGAAGATGTGGGAATAAACGAGAGAGAAGTGAAGATGGAGTTAGGACTTGGGTTTGGTTGTTGGGGAGGGCAATTTCTTTCATTTAGGAAAATGAAATGTACTGTCACCTAGGGTTGTGCACAGAATTGAGGATAAGAAGTCCCTGAACACACAGCTATAGCCAGTGTCTATGATGATGTAACCCCCAGGTCTGTGAAAATATGGCATTGTGTTGAACAGCAATGAGTGATTAAAAATTGCTGAACCAAGTGCAAAGCTACTGTTCAGTGGCATTTATGGAATGCAGTGGGAAAGTTTGAAAGTAGCAGATAGTAACTGGGGCATAAATAAAGGAGAATATGACAGAAATCAAAGCATAGGCTGCAGCATTCCTTATACCCATGAAGTATTTGCATGGTTGATGATACCAAATTTACAGCATATTAGGAAGATGAGTTTAAAAGCAGTGGAGGTCAAGTCAGGATGGAACCATGGTACTAATAAGCGTTCGTCATGATATTGATTGTGTGCAAAGTTAATAATTCTACCTGCTTATTCATGACTATGCTAATTATAGAAAAACATCTTATATGAATCCACATAGTTACTACTTATGTGGCAATTTATATATGTTTGTGCCTGTTGAAACATTCTGTTTTAAAGAAGCCTTAGGAGGAAATTACCTTTACAAGTTCAGCAATGAGAGAAGTTTTCAAGCAGCAAGAGATCCTTATGGTGAACTTTATCACATCAGAATATTTAGGGGAAAAGGTATCAGGATAGAAAAAAATGTCTGGTATTTCCACGTTGCTCTGCCTGCTTTATTCTAGCCATACTGGCCACTGATTACATGATGCCCACCCAGACTGAGTGTGGGTCTGCCTCTCTCAGTCCCCTGACTCAAATGTTAATCTCTTTTGGCAACATCTTCACAGACACACCCAGAGATAATACTTTGCAACCTTCAATCCAATCAAGTTGGCACAGAATATTAATAATCACATATTTTCATAATAGTTAAAATATATAAAAAATATTGTGTATGACTAAGAATCAGCAAAATATAAAAGATGATTGAATTTAATTATTATTACATATATTTTGGTGTTGAATGGTTAAGCCAGTGATGTTTGATTGATGAACACATAATTCATTAATTATTGTATTCTTACTCTATAGCTTTTTTTCACCATTATTATCACAAAATCGGTAATTACATTCTTATTATCAAGAACATTATTGTGTTCTATTGATAATAATGTCAAATGAAACAACTTTTTAGAAACATTTATAGTTCTTTGATAATTTTTAACTAGTTTTAATATAGAGAAACTTTGGACTGCAAAAGCGTAGTAAACTAAAATTATGAATAAAATTATTAAAGAAACCTGTAAATAGATTTTATTTGTTGTCAGTAAGCATTTGAAATGGGGTTAGATAAAATAAATAATTTTATCATAACATGTACTACAAAAATGTTAAATTTATTATATAAACTACTATATAACAATTTTACTACCTTGTAAAGCAAGATGTACATATAAAACCAATGTAAACTGTAACTATTATGTTTCCTAAATGTTTCATTGGGAACTACCTATATTCCATTTTAAGAGTAATATAAATTATTCAATATTGTAAAATATTCCTGAGACACCATATGCAACTTCTGAGAATATTGCATTAATTCTTCAGTACATCTACAACTATTTAGAAGAAAAAGAAGCTCTAATAGCCAGCAAGGCTATAAAATTACACTTAATTTCATGTAAAAACGTATTGCATTTATGTCTTCTGAAGGGAAAAATTTCATGACTTAACTTGACCTTTTCTGCCTAATAATTTTCATCACTCAAATTTTTCTTACATTTCAAAGCAATGTTTATCTCTGATGAAGGGAGTAGTGCAACCTACCTACCTTTACAGAACTGGAGGCAATTGCCTTTTTCTCAAGGACATAGAAAAAAAGATATGGAGAAGCAATTTTTTTGTCCTGAACCATACAGTTATGGAAATGTAACTTGAGGATTATGGATTGTACAGTGTCAGTACTGAGTGCTGGAAACTGTGTGTCATCCAGACATATGAAATATCTGAGATTTTGTTCTATTTTTAATGAATAAGTTAGCCTTCCACAGTTGCTGATGAAAACATGAGACACCTGGGTCAGAGATAGAAGATTATATTATTCATGGCAAAGCAAGCAGAATGAGCTCCTGTCTTAGTCAGTTCAGGCTCCTGTTACAAAATGACATAGACTGACTTATGAACAACAGAAATTAATTTCTCATAGTTATGGAGGATGAAAGTCCAAGATGTAAGTGTTAGCAGATTTGGTGTCTAGGGAAGTCTTGATTCTTGGTTCATAGGTGGAACCTTCTCACTATGTCTTCACATTGTGAAAGGTGAGAGGGATTTCTCTTGGGGCCCTTTTATAGAGGAACTAATCCCAGATCACCATGATCTAATGACCTCCCACACCCTCCACCCTTACGATCTAATCACTTCTCAAAGCCCCTACCTCCTAAAACAATCACCTTGGGGGTTATAATTGTAACATATGAATTTGTGGAAGACATAAACATTCAGACCTAGCATCTTTGGTATTCCCTCATTCCATGAAGGTGATAAGGATCAGTTCAGGTGAATGCTGTGCACACAGTGGATCACAGCTAAGGAATCTCAAGTTTAAGAAACTCCCATTCTTATAAGAGGGATGCTACCAACCTGCCTAACATTTTCCCTGGAGGGGAACACTATCTCTATTTTTTTTTTTACAATAATTTTTTTGACTTTTTTTTTAACTATTATTATTTTTTACTATTACCTTTATTGTCCTGATTGGGAAATAAATATCCAGAGGGAGACACTGTCTATTTTTGAATATTTATTTTCACCAATTATTTTAAATTCAGGGGTATATGTGCAGGTTTATTACATGAGTATATTGCATGGTGCTGAGGTTAAGGGTACAAGTGATCTCATCACCCAGGTAGTGAGCATAGTAGTCAACATTTTTCAACCCTTGCCCTCCTTCCTCCATCACTCCTCTAGCAGTCCCCAGTGTCGATTGTTGCCATCTTTATGTTTATAAGCCTTCATTGTTTAGCTCTCACTTATAGTGAGAATATGCAGGTTTTGGTTTTCTGTTCTTGCTTAAACTCACTTAAGATAATGGTCTCCAGCTGCATCCATGTTGCTTCAAAAGACATGATTTCATTAATCTTATGGCTGCACAGTTTTCCATGATGTATATGAACCATATTCTTTTTATCCAATCCATCATTGATGGGTAATTAGGTTGAGTTCATGTCTTTGCTATTGTGAATAGTACTGTGATGAGTATATGACTGCATGTGTCCTTTTACTAGAACGATTTATTTTCTTTTGTATCTATACCCAATAATGGGATTACTGGGTAGAATGGTCATTCTATTTTAAGTTGTTTGAGGAAATCTCCAGTTTTCCACAGTGATTGAAATAATTTGCATTCCCACCAACAATGTATAAGCATTCCCTTTTCTCCTCAGCCTCACCAGCATCTATTGTTTTGTGATGTTTTAATAATAGCCATTCTGACTGCTGTAAGGTGACATCTCCTTGTGGTTTTGATTTGCATTTCTCTGATGGTTAGTGATAGCATTTTTTTTCATATGTTTGTTGGTTACATGTGTGTCTATTATTGAGAGGTATCTGTTCATGTCTTTTACCCATTTTTAATTTTTTGTTTGTTTTTTTGTTTGTTGACTTGTTTAGGTTTCTTATATATTCGGGATATTAAGTTTTGTCAGATGCGTAGTTTGTGAGTATTTTCTCCCATTCTGTAAGTTGTCTGTTTACCCTGTTGATAATTTCATTTGCTGTGTGGCAGCCCTTTAATTAGCTACCACTTGTCAATTTTTGTTTTTGTTGTAATTGCTTCTGACCATCTCTATCTGTTCACTATAAAAACATCCTTGGAAAAGTAGTCCAGAAAAAAAAAAAAAAACTGTAATGCCTCTTTTAGAAACATGCAACAATGTAAGAGACCATGGAGAATTCCCTCCCAACATGTAATTTTAAATAAATGATTTCATATATGCTTATGGCATTCAGGGTATTATAAGGTACAAGAAATAATGCAAAGGCATCTCTTGCCTGGATTAATGGGTATAGCTGACAGCAGTGAGTAAAATAAATTTATCTCACAGAGCTTATATTCTAGTAGATGAGACTAACACTAAAAGCAATCAAATACATGTTATAAAATCAGGTAATAAATAAACTGTGGGCAATAGACTGGACGAAGATAGGAAATAGCTACGTTAGGAGAAGCAAGCAGAAAAATTCTCTCTGAGTATGATGCCTTGGAATAAAAACTGAAATAATTACAGAGAAGACTATGTAAATATCTGAAACAAAACTATTCCATGAAGAAATAATGTATGCAAAGTTTGAAGGCAAGGGTCTACTTGTCATGCCGAAGAACTAGTAATAGGACCAATTTGGCCAAGAGGAATTGGGTAAAGGAGAGAGAAAGAAGAAGAAAGGAGGCAAGAGATGTATACTGGGGCAGCTTTCTTAGGGTTTTACATACCACAGATTTTTTTTGTTTGTTTTTAATTTACATCTGAGTGAAATGGCAAAACCTTGGAAAGTTTTGAGTGACATGATGTGACTCATGATTTTAGATACTGCCTCCCACTGCTTTCTGCAATCTAAAAGGTGGGAGGATACAGTTGAAAAAAGGTAGATCAGTCTAGGCAGACTGCAATAGTGAGAGCTTTGTCAGACAGTTAGAATAGTAAAGATTTTGGACATATGTTAAAGTTATAGCCATAAACATTTATGAGTGGATTGAATGTGGAATATGAGCAAGAGAAAGAGGCAAGGGTGAGTCCAGGGATTTTTGAAAGTAGCAACTAGAAAAATAAATGGGGGCTCTAAGAAGAAATTATTTTTGAAGAAAAATCAAAGTTCTGAATTTTAGATATGTGAAGTTTAAACTGTTTCTTTTTCTTATCCAAGGAAAGATTTTGCTAAGGAGCTAGCGAGCAGCAAGAACTCCTACCCCTTTCAAACAGGGAAGTTGACAATGTATACAAATTGTTATTTAGAAGGTAATAATATAGTCACCTATTAACAACAATTAGAATGCATTTAAAGAATCTCAGGTTTGGAATGGATAATCCCAAATAATTTATAAAATATGTCTTTGAGGGCCAGTGCGGTGGCTCTCGCCTGTAATCCCAGCACTTTAGGAGGCCAAGGCAGGAGGATCATGAGGTCAAGAGATGGAGATCATCCTGGCCAACATGGTGAAACTCCATCTCTGCTAAAAATACAAAAATTAGCTTGGCAAGGTGGTACATGCCTGCAGTCCCAGCTACTCAGGAGGCTAAGGCAGGAGAATCACTTGAACCCGGGAGGCGGAGGTTGCAGTAAGCTGAGATCGTGCCACTGCACCCCAGCCTGGGTAGAGAGTGAGACTCTGTCTCAAAAATAAATAAATAAATAAACAATTAAATAAATAAATAAATAGATCTTTGAAATAAGTAGGTATTGAGGCTATATTAATTTCAAGTGTTATGAGGGTTGAGAAATCCATAGATTAATTGTAGATACTTACCATTTCATTCGAATATAGGTGTAAATAAACTGAGAGCAATAACTACTACAAGAATTTGAGCTACAATAGTAAACATTTACCAGTGTCTCAAAAGATGAGCGAAGATGCAAACTTTATAGACTGCCAATAGTTTGTTATTTTGACCTTAGTAATTCATTCATCAATATTTACTTCCTAAGTATAGCGAATATGACTGTGATCAACACAGAGTCCCTACTTACCTTTCAAATATCCCATGGGGTCATAAGCAAGTAAATAGAGAATTTAAATTCACAGGGATTAAGTGTTAAACATGGGGTAAACAGAGGCTTAACACTTAATCTGTTCTTGTTTGTCAGGAAAGTGTTCCCATAGAAATGACATCTGAACTGATCCTTAAATAATGCAGCCTTTAGCCTAGTAAAGAGGGAGTGAGACACATCATGCAGGTAGAGGTCAGGGCTAGAAGGACCTTGCTTCAAGTATGCCGGTGGTTTATTCCTTCTCATCATTTAAGTCTAAGCCTTGAGGGAGGGTTTCCTGACAACTCTATCCAGATTTGTCCTTTTCAATCTCATTCTACTTTTTTCTCCGACTTAGTACCCTGTCTTATTTATTAATATTTTAGAGCACTTATACTTCTCTGAAACTAGCTTATTATTATTAGTTTACCCACCTTTTACTCAACTGGAGTATAAGCTAGTGCCTGTCTTTTTATGATCATTGTGTCTATTGCTTAAAACAAGTCAGATATGTAGTTGGTACTCTGACTATTTATCAAATGAATAAACACATAAAAGACCCAAAAGACCAAAGGTGCAAATAGTTTAGATCTCTTGGAGAAATCCAAGCAGTTTTACTAGAATGCCACATGAGAAAAACGAACCATCCTTTTTTTCTCTTTTGAAAAATTTTGTTGGTTACAATGGGGACTGGGAAGAATGAGGGTGGATCAGTGACCACTGATCATAAAGGAAAACAAGAGAATACATTCTATTGAAAGTGAGATTCTTAGATTTAGAAACCTAGCAAATGGTTTATAATATAATCAATATGACTTACAATTCTCCATAATCTGAACTTACCCTGTGATTTTACAAGTATTCCTTTGTAAGTCTATTGCTTCTTCCACTCCATTCCAATTTATACCTCTCAAAATCTTTCATTTTGAAATTCAAGCAATGTAAAGCCTGTTGCAAAGCCATTTCTACTACAGTGCCTTCCTATAACTCTCCCTAAAGGAAAAAAAAAAAAAAGAAGAAGAAGAAAAAAAAAAGCTCCCCATTTTCATTTGTTTTGTAGCCAATGCGACATATGGCAACACTGACTTGGATGATACTTGATTCATGTAATAATTTATCTCCCAGCATAGGCCAGAAATGTTACTTTTGCATACTTGTACCATTGGAATCCCTTTTCAGTGTACAAATATTTGATAAACATTTATCAGTTTGGATTGGAAGACAACTGCTATGCAGTTCCAGTATTCTCCAGAAGTTTAGTAGTGAAAAGTAAGCCAGAACAAATGCCGTGATTCCAGTAACATGAGTATCCAAGAGCTAAATCATTTCAGCGATGTTGGTAAGTGAAAATCACTAGAGAAAATGTATAATTTGGAATACTAGTGAGTCATAGAATTTGGGAGAGAAGGCTCATTGAAGTCACTTTGTCCAATACCCTCCCTCTTTTTATAATGTGGAAACTGAAGTCACAATAAACCAAGAGTCCAGGGCTTCCAACCTCTGGTTCAGTGGTATTTCCATCCTTTACTAAATTACATGATTAAATGACCTCTAAAGCCAAAGATTTTAAATTAGTGATTTAATAGTTTGATCCAGATATAATTTTTTAGATTGTTTTTATACTCCCTAACTTGAATCAATTAAAATCATTACCTTCAGATGGCTTAGTTAAGTTTTTCAATCAAATAACTTTATTTTTATTGTGGTATACTCATGACCTACAAAATTTACTAGGAGTATTAAGGCATTGGATTTCAGCACATTCCATAAATAAATAAAAATTTAACAATGTTTATTCTTATTTATATTTTTAAACTATTATGTTGTGTCAAATTTTAAGATGATTAAAAAACAAAAGGCACATTGCAAAATAGCTTGAAAGGTCAAAAAAATCTATCATTAATTAAGTTAAAAATAGTATGCATTTGCTAGTATCTCATTATCATTTAGTGAAAAATAGAAAAAGCTCTACTTTAAGATAAAACAGTTTTCAAAAATCAGACATGTATTTTTGGTACCTTAAAAATATAAAATATTGGTCCTAATTTAAATCTTGACACTATAATCTCTAAATTTTAGTAGGTCTTAAGTGCAGTTATGCTCTTTGGACCGCAAAATCTGCTTATATTTTAGAAAAGATTAATTTAACAACAAGGCCTTAATCTAATACAATTCAGAGTAATAGTTTTTTTGGACAAATATGATGTGCAGTCAATTTAGTTCAACATTACATATACATTTCCCTTTTAATTCTGTCACTTTTTAGACATATTTTAGTAATCTCTATTCAAAGACAGAATTTATAAAGCTGAAACTATTGGATAAAAAATAAATATGCTAAAGACAATTTTTTCTATGAACATCTTTAATAAGAGGTGATAGCAGAAGCAATTAAATAAAAGAGGGGTAATATGAAGAAAACCTGTTCTTTCTAGCAGAAGATAAAAACAGGCCTAGGAAAAAGGATACTGAAATGATGGTATGACTACTAAAGATATTTGTTTCTCAAACAAAATTCTCACAATTTTTTACCCTAGGAAACAGAACTTACGTGGCTTTTTTTCTCTTTTGAAAGAGTGACTTATGAATATCTCCTCCGATTTCAGTCATACATAAATCCTGAATGTGTTCTATCCTAAACTGCAACTAATAAAGTGGAACAGACATTTCACAAAAGAAAAAAATACATATTTAAGATTTAATATTTTTCTTTCGTTATTAATTCATAGGCCTGCTGGTCTGTCTCCACTGTTTCACTATGTTTACAAATATCTTGATTCCTACAGTAGTTTTTATTCAAACTCAAGAAAGATTTAAACCTAAAAATCAGGAACTGGACAATTGTGGTCAGTTTATATTCTACTAACATATTTAGTTGAATATGTCAAAAGTTAAAGCAAGAATTTAATTAGATTTTGCATATTTATTTTCTCAATAGCAATGTAAAACAATTATCCTTTTTATATAAGCTGTTTTCCCTCTAGAAACCCATGAGCCAAAATATGTGTCAAATTACAAATAAAGTGTATCAATTAAGTGATATTATAAAATGTAAGTATTTCTCCCCAGATTGGCTTGGTATGCTCATCCAAGCATAACTGCTATATCTTCAAGTCTCCTAGCATTCTAAAAACATCTCTCTTTTTTATTTATATAAAATAACTTCTTAAATCTTCCACTTCAAATTATAGGAAGTCCGACATCCTTCTCAGTATTTCTATGAATCCTGAGGAAATACTTGCACGTTCTTGTAGGTTAACCATTGTGTTGCTCCTTAGTCCTTACTTGTCTCAGGCTGTCTTGTGATGGGTTCTGGGTGGGGCTCCAGCTACCTTGGTCCTCTCTCTCTCTTTTTTACTCAGTAGCTTTGTTGTGACATAATTGAAATAAAATTCTTCACAGATAATTCTCACTGTTTGTTGTATAACAAACTCCACAGATAATGTAACTCTCAAATAAAACAAACTTGGCTTAATTCATTTATTCCCATCTCCTGGTTCTCTTGGGAAAAAAAAAAAAAAAAAAGCCATGAGAGTAAGCTCTTCTCTCTCCTGCCGGTGGCAATTTGTGGGGCGTATAACAGTTATGAAGTGTGAAATAACTTGAAGTTAAATTTAAGATGCTCATCTTCTTAGCTACCTGTGGGCATTTCTGCTATAGAAAAATCCAGTATCAACCTTCTCATTACTGAAGTTCTGGTTTGCAGACTGTATTAGTTTGTTCTCATGCTGCTACGAGGATACACTGAGATTGGGTAACTTATAAAGAAAGGAGGTTTAATTGACTCAGTTCTACATAGTTGGAGAAGCCTCAGGAAACTTATAATCATAGTAGAAGGCACCCCCTCACAGAATGGCAGGAGAGAGAATTAGTGCTGAGTGAAAGGGGAAGCCACTTATAAAACCATCAGATTTTGTGAGGACTCACTCACTATGACAAGAACAGCATGGGGGAAAGTGCCCCCATAATTCAGTTATCTGCACCTGGTATCACCCTTAACACACGAGGGTTATGACAATTCAAGGTGAGATTTGGGTGGGGATAAAGAGCCAGACCATTTTATTTCACCCCACATCCCTCCCAAATCTCTTGCCCTCACATTTCAAAACAAATTATGCCCTTCCAACAGACCCCCAACGTCTTAACTCATTCCAGCATTAACCCAAAAGTCCAAGTCCAAAGTGTCAACTGAGACAAGTCCAGTTCCTCCCACCTACGAGCCTGTAAAATTTCAAAAGTAAGTTAGTTACTTCCTGGATACAATAGGCATACAGGAATTGGGTAAATACACCCATTCCAAATGGGACAAATTGGCCAAAACAAAGAGGCTACAGGCCTCATGTAAGTTCAAAATACAATAGAGCAGTCAATAAACCTTAAAGTTTCAAAATGATCTCCTTTGACTCCATGTCTCACCTCCAGGGTACACTGATGCAAAATATGGGCTCCCATGGCCTTGGTCAGCTCTACTCCTGTGGGTTTGCAGTGTAGGGATCCCCTCATAAGTGCTTTATGAGCTGGCATTGAGTGTCTATGACTTTTCCTGGCATACAGTGCAAGCTGTTGGTGGATCTACCATTCTAGTGGATGGTGGCCATCTCCTTACTGCTTCAGTAGGCAGTGCCCCTGTGGGGACTCTGTGTGGGAGCTCTGACACCACATTTCTCTTTTACACTCCCCTGGCAGGGGTTCTCCATGAGGGCTCCACTCCTGCAGCAAACTTCTGCCTAGAAATTCAGGCATTTTCATATATACTTTGAAATGTAGGTGAAGGTTTCCCAACCTAAATTCTTGACTTCTGTGTAACCACAGGGCCAATACTATGCGTAAGCCACCAAGGCTTGAGACTTGCACCCTGTGAAGGAATGGCCCAAGCTGTACCTCGACCCCTTTTAGCAATGCCAGAAGTTGAAGCAGCTGGGACACAGAGCACCATGTCCCTATGCTGCATGGCAGAGGAGGGATCTGGGCCTGGCCAACTAAATCATTTTTTCCTCCTAGGTCTCTGGGCCTGTAATGTGAGGGGCTGCTGTGAACATCTCTGACATGCCCTGGTGATATTTTCCCTGTTGTCTTGGGGATTAACATTTGGCTCCTCATTACTTATGCAAATTTCTTCAGCTGGCTCGAATGTTTCTCCAAAAAATGGATTTTTCTTTTCCATTGAATCCTTAGGCTGAAAATTTTTCAAACTTTTATGCTCTGCTTCCTCTTGAATACTTTGCCTCTTAGAAGTTTCTTCTGCCACATACCCTAAATCATCTAAAGTTCAAAGTTCCATAGATTTCTAGGGCAGGGGCAAAAATGCCAACAGTTTCTTTGCTGAAGTATAGCAAGTGTAACATTTATTCCAGTTTTCAACAAGTCTCTCATCTCTATCTGAGACCACCTCAGCCTGGACTGCATTGTTCATATCACTATTAACATTTTGGTCAAAGCTATTCAATAAATCACTAGGAAGTTCCGAACATTCCCACACCTTCCTGTCTTCTTCTGAGCCCTCCAAAATGTTCCAACCTCTGCGTGTTACCCAATTTCAAAGTCACTTCCACATTTTTGCTTATCTTTGTAGCAGCACCCTCCTCCTTGTACCAATTTACTGTATTAGCATGTTCTCATACTGCTATGAAGAAATACTTGAGACTGGATAATTTATAAAGAAAATTAGTTTAATTGACACATAATTCCACATGGCTGAGGAGGCCTCAGGAAACTTACAGTCATGGGGAAGGCAGCTCCACTAGGAAGGAGGTTGGCAGGGTTGCAAGAGAGAGAATGAGTGCTGATTGAAGGGGAAAGCCCCTTATAAAACCCATCAGATCTTGTTAGAACTCGCTTAGTATCATGAGAACAGCATGGGGAAACTGCTCCCATGATCCATTTATCTCCATCTGGTCCTGCCCTTGAAATGTGCGGATTATTATAGTTCAAGGTGAGATTTGGATTGGGACACACAGTCAAACCATATCACAACCCTACTGATGCATGTGACTTCTATGAGTCTTAGTTTAAAAAAACAACAGAAACATTGACAGTAACATGTACGTTTGTTTATGATTTCATGTTTGTGAATTGAATTCCAAGGAAGAGTATAAGATCAAATGATTTATAAGAAGTAAAGCAAAATATTTGTTCTTCCTCTTCTAGAGGTTTGTTATTGTTGCTTCACCTTTTAGTAATACAAGCAAGGTTTAATTGTGTGGAATTCTTGTACCAATTCACTGGAAAGTACTGCATGAAGCCAGAACTTCTGCTTAACATTTGGTAAACAGAATTTTGAGTTGAGTATCGTGTTTCTATTTCTCAAAGAGTGATTCAAAGGTTACTTGCATTATAAATTCAGAAGAGTTTTTGAGATAGATCCCTATGACCCAATACAAATGTAAGGGACTAGGACTTTTGTGGATTTTGCATTTTATTTGATTAAACTCCATAGATAATTCTCATATACGACACACTTGGCCTATTTATCTTTACTCTTGTTAAATAGTCACAAATTTTAAAGTTATGACCTTAATTTCAAATATATGACCTTATTTGCTTTCTTTTAATTTCTATATACAATGATCCCATTACCAATATTTTCTATACATTCCATATTTCTGAGTTCCTTCTTCAATAAAGTTATGTTTAATTTAAAAGTAAAACTATTATAATAATTTTCCCATCATTTTTAACATTTAAAGCATACTCATATCTGGTATTTAACCTGATGACTATATAATTATTTTCCATGTTATTTTTTCCTTAATTTGATTTTAGTACTACTCAAATGATTTTGTTAATTTATAAAGAATTTACTTATTGACTATTTCCTCTGTTTTTAGGTTCTCCTATTTTAAGGCAACTTAAAGAATTTTATATGTTTTTAACTTAAAGGAATCTTTTAATGAAAATGTTATTTATTCATTTTATTGTTGAGGGCATTTGGTTGTTCGTGGCTTTAAATCTTCATAGTGTTGGTATAAACATACTAGTATATGGTAATTAGTGAATATATGTATAAATTTATGATATATATGTATATATTTTTCTGAGTGAAATTATAGGGCCATAGATTGTACATATCATGCATATATCTGGTTGTAGTAAAAAATAACAGTTTTTAAATGTGGAAATTATAGGAGTACAATTTCTCGATTTCATTAACAATATTTTTCATTTTAATCCTTCTGTAGGTGTAAAGTAGAATTTTTTTAATTTTTAATTTTAATTTTTCTAGGTACATAGTAGGTGTATGTATTTACAGGTTACATGAAATATTTTTTACAGGCAGGCAATGCGTAATAATTACATCAGGATAAATGGGGCATCCAACACCTCAAGCATTTATCATTTGTGTTACCAACAATGGGATTATACTCTTTTTTTTTAAATTTACAATGAAATTATTTTTGAGTATAGTCACCCAGTTGTGCTAGCAAATATTATGTCTGCTTCATTCATAACTATTTTTTCATACCCATAGCCCTTCCTACTCCCTTCTACACCTCCTCCTACCCACTACCCTTCCCAGCCTCTGGTTACTATCCTTCTACCTTCTTATCTCCATGATTTAATTGCTCTCATTTTTAGCTCATATAAATATGTGAGGACATGTGAAGGACATCTCTCTGTGCCTCCCAGCCTTAAGTGATCCTGTCACCTCAGCCTCTCGAGTAGCTGGGAATACAAACATACACCACTACGCCCAGATAATTTTTGTATTTTTTGTAGCAAATGGGTTTCACCATGTTGTCCAGGCTGGTCTCAAACTCTTGCGCTTACGTGATCCACTCACCTTGGCCTCCCAATGTGCTGGTATTACAGGTGTGAGCCACTGCACCCAGTCATCTCATTCTTGTTTATGACTGAATAGAATTCTGCTGTGTATAAGTACCACATTTTCTTTATCTATTCATCTGTTGACCAACACTTAGGTTGCTCCCAAATTTTGGCTATTGTGAATAAACATGGGAGTGCAGATATCTCTTTGATATACTATTCCTTTTTATTTTGGGTATGTACCTAGGAAGGAAATTGCTGGATTATAAGGTAGCTCTGTTTTCAATTTTTTGAGAAACCTCCACACTGTTCTCCATAGTTGTTGTACTAATTTACATTCCCACAAACAGTATATGAGGGTTCCTTCCATTTTCTCTGCATCCCTGCCAGTATTTGTTATTGCCTGTTTTTTGGATAAAAGCCATTTTAACTGGGGTGAGATGATATCTCGTCATAGATTTAATTAGCATTTCTCTGATGATTAATGGTGTTGAGCACATGTTTGCATGCTTGTTTGCCTTTTGTATGTCTTCTTTTGAAAAATGTCTATTCAAATCTTTTGCCCATTTTTAAATTGAATTATTAGATTTTTTTCCTATGGAGTTGTTGGAGCTCCTTGTGTATTCTAGTTATTAATTCTTTGTCAGAGGGGTAGTTTGCAATTATTTTCTCCCATTTTGTGGGTTGTCTCCTCATTTTGTTGTTTTATTTCCTTTGTTGTGCAGAAGCTTTTTATTTTTTAGATGGAATCTTGCTCTGTTGCCTCAGGCTGGAGTGCAGTGGCAGGATCTCAGTTCACTGCAACCTCCACCTCCCAGGCTTAAGCAATTCTCCTGCCTCAGCCTCCCAAGTAGCTGGGATTACAGGCACCCACCACCATGCCTGGCTAATTTTTGTATTTTGTATTTTTAGTAGAGACTTTGTTTCACCATCTTTACCAGGCTGGTCTTGACCCCCTGATCTCATGATCCACCCACCTTAGTCTCCCAAAGTGCTGGGATTACAGGCGTAAGCCACTGCACTTGACTTTTAATCCATTTTCTATTGAAGAGATAGGGACCTAGTTTTGTTCTCTGCATGTGGGTATTCAATTTTCCCACTACCATTTATTGAAAGAACTCTCCTTTTCCCAATGTATGTTCTTGGCGATTTTTTTTTAAAAATGAGTTTACTGCTGAGGTATGGATTTGTATTCAGATTTATAAATTCTGTTCCATGGATGTATGTGTCTGTTTTTATGCCAGTACCATGTTGTTTTGGTTACTACAGCTCTGTAGCATAATTTAAAATGAGGTAATGTGATTCCTCCAGTTTTGCGAGTTTGCTGAGGATATGTTGGGTTATTCTGAGTATTTTGTGGTTTCATAGAAATTCTATGATAGTTGTTTCTATTTCTGTGGTTAATGCCATTGGTTTTGATAGAGATTGCATTAAACCTGTGTATTTCTTTGGCTAGTATTGACATTTTAACTATATTGATTCTTCCAGTCCATGAACCTGGAATATCAATCCATTTTTGGTGCCTTCTTGAATTTTTTGAATCAATGTTTTATAGCTTTTATTGTAGAGATAAATCACTTCTTTGGTTAATTCCTAGGCATTTTATTTTATTTACAGCAATTGTAAATGGGATTACCTTACTGATTAATTTTTCAGATTGTTTGCTTTTGGCATATAGAAATGCTACCAATTTTTATGCTGATTTTGTATCCTGACACTTCACTGAATTTGTTCATCAGTTCTAACAGTTTTTATTGGTGAAATCTTCAAGTGTTTTCACATATAAAATTATATCATCTGGAAACAAATATAATTTGATTTCTTTCATTTCAATTTGGACACCTTTTACATTTTCCTTTTGTTTCATTGCTCTAGCTAGGACTTCCAGTGCTATGTTAAATAACAGTGGTAAAAGTGGCATCTTTGTTGTGTTCCCAACCTTGAAAGAAAGGCTTTCCATTTTTGTTTTCATTCAGTATGATATTAGCTATGAATCTGGCATATGTGACTTTTTTATGTTGAAGTATGTTTTTTCTATTCCCAGTTTTTTGAGGGTTTTGATTATGAAGGGGTTTTGAATTTTACCAAATGCTTTTCCAGCATCAATTGAAATAATCACATGGTTTTTGACCTTCCTTCTGTTGATATGATGAATCACATTGATTTATTTGCATATGTTGAACCATCTTTGCATCCCTGAGATAAATGCCACTTGGTCATGATGAATTATCTTTTTGATATATTGTTGAATTCAGTTTCCTAGTAGTTTGTTGAGGATTTTTGCATCAATATTCATCCGTTATATTGGCCTATAGTTTTCTTTATTTATGTGTCTTTGGTTTAGGATTCAGGGTAATACTGGCCTTATAGAATGAGTTCGGAAGTATTTCTCCCTCCTCTATTTTTTGGATTAGTTTGAGTAGAATTGGGATTGGTTTGTCATTAAATGTTTCACACAATTCAGCACTGAAACCACTGGGTTAAGGGCTTTAATTTACTGAGACACTTTTTATTTTTTATGGCTACAACCTCTTTACTTATTATTCATCTGTTTTCATTTTGGATTTTTTCAAGCTTCAATTTTGGTGGGTTGATGTGTTTAGGAATTTATTCAGCTCTTCTAGATTTTCCAATTCATTGGCCTATATTTGCTCATAGTAGCCACTAATGGTTCTTTCAATTCCTGTTTTGTCAGTTGTAATGCCACTTTATATCTGATTTTATTTATTTGAGTCTTCCTTCTTTTTTCTTAGTCTGGCTAAAGGTTTATTAATTTTTTTATTTTTTCAAAAATCGACTTTTTGTTTTTTGTATTGTTTTTGTCATTTCAGTTCATTGATTTCTGTTCTGATTTTTATTATTCCTTTTCCTCAAATAATACTGTGTTTAGTTTGCTCTTGCTTTTTTATTCCCATAAGATGCACCGTTCAGTTGTTTATTTGAAGTTTTTCTTATTTTCTGATGTAGGCACTTATTGCCATAAAATTCCTTCTTAGTACTGCTTCCACTGTATCCCATAGGTTCTGGTATATTGTGTTTCCATTATCATTTGTTCCAATAAATTTTTAAATTTACTGCTTAATTTCTTTATTGACCCACTAGTCATGCAGGAGCATATTGTTTAATTTTTATGTATTTTATAGATTCCAAAATTTGTCTTGTTGTTGATTTCTAGCTTTATTTTGTTGTGGTCAGAGAAGGTGCTTGATATTTCAATTTTAAAACCTTTTTAAAACTTATTTTGTGAGCTAACATATGGTCTGTCCTTGAGAATAGTCCATGTGCTGAGGAACAGAAGGTACGTTCTGTAGCTACTGAATGAAATGTTCTGTAATATCTATTAGAAACCACGTTTCTTCAGTGTTTTTTTTTTTTGTCTGAAAAAATCTGCCCAGTGCTGAAAGTGCAGTGTTGTTCTCTAGGTATTATTCTATTGGGGTTTCTATCTCTCTCTTTATTATCAATATTTGCTTTATATGCTTGAGTGCTCCAGTGTTGAGTACATATATATTTATGACTGTTATATCCTCTTGCTGAATTGACCCCTCACTCTCTCATTATATACTAACCTTCTTTGCCTCTTATAGTTTTTGTCTTGAAATCTATTCTGTTTGATATAAGTGCAGCTACTCCTGCTGATTTTTGGTTTTCATTGGAATAGAATATAATTTTTCATCACTTTATTTTCAGTGTATGCATCTCCTTATAGGTGAAGTGTATTTGTTATAGGCAACAGATCATTTGATCTTGTTTTTTATTTATTCATTCAGCCATGCTGTACTTTTGATAGGAGAGTTTTGTCCATTAACATTCAGTATTATTATTGATAAGTAAGGACTTACTCCTGCCATTTTATTATTTGTTTTCTCATTGTTTTGTGGTCTTGTCCTCCTTCTTTCCAGCCTTCCTGTCTTCCTTTTAGTTAAGGTGATTTTCTTTGATGGTATGATTTAATTTATGCCTTTTCATTTTTTGTGTATCCATCATTTTTTTTATTTGAGGTTACCATGAAGTTTGCAAATACTACCTTATAACCCATTATTTTAAGCCAATAACAACTTAACACTGTTTGCATAAACAAGCGAACAAGAAAAAGGAAAACTAATAAAAATTCTACAACTTAATTCCCCACTTTTTACCTTTAAAATTTCTACTATTTTACTGTCTATGTCTTAAAAAGTTAATGTAGTTATTTTGTTTAATTGGTACATTGTTTAGTTTTTCTGCTTAAGAATTGCTTACACACCACGGTAACAGTGTTATAATTCCGTGCTTTTTTCTATGTATTTACTAGTAGTAGTGAGTGAGTTTTGTACGTTCAGATGTTTTATTATTATTAATGTCCTTTTCTTTCTGATTAAAGTACTTTCTTTAGCATTTCTTGTAGGACAGGTCTGGTGTTGATGAAATTCCCCAGCTCTTGTTTGTCTCAATACGTCCTTATTTCTCCTTCATGTTAGAAGGATATTTTAACAAGATATACTGCTCTAGGGTAATTTTTTTCTTTCAACACTTTAAATATGTCATGTCATTCTCCTGGTTTGTAAGGTTTCCGCTGAAAAGCGTGCTGCCAAACATACTCAAGATCCGTTGTATGTTATTTGTTTCTTTTCTCTTGCTGCTTTTAGGATCCTTTCTTTATCCTTAACACCTTTGGGAATGTGATTACTAAATGTCTTCAGGTAGCCTTCTTTGGATTAAACATGCTTGGTGTTGTATAACCTTCTTGTACTTAGATATTGATATCTTTCTCTTGGTTTGGGAAGTCCCCTGTTAGTATCTCTTTGAGTAGATTTTCTAATCTTATCTCTTTCTCTACCTCCTCTTTAAGGCCAATAACACTGAGATTTGCCTTTTGAGGGCATTTTTAGATCTTGTAGGTGTACTTCATTCTTTTTTATTCATTTCTTCTTTTGTCTTCTCTATGCATTTTTAAATAGCCTTTCTTCAAGCTCACTAATTCTTTCTTCTGCTTGATTAATTCTGCCAACTGCATTTTCAACTTCATAATTTCTGCATAACTTTTAAAAATTATTTTAATCTCCTTGTAGATTTATCTGAAAGAATTCTGAATTCCTTTATGTTATCCTGACTTTTTTTTAGTTTCCTCCAAAAAGCTATTTTGAATTCTCTGTCTGAAAGTGTACATATCTCTGTTTCTCAAGTAATGGTCCCTGGTGACTCATTTAGTTGATTTGGTGAGGTCATGTTTTCCTGTATGTTCTCGATCCTTTTGGATGTTCGTCTCTGTCTGCATATTGAAGAGTTAACTCTTTAATGTAGTCTTTGTAGTCTGGGCTTGTTTGTACCTGTCCTTCTTGGGAAGGCTTTCCAGGTATTCAAAAAGACTTAGGTGTTGTGATCTAAGCTGTATTTACATTAGGGGCCACATCAAGCACAGTAACACTGTGGTTTGTGCAGACTCATAGAAATGCCACCTTGGGTGTCCTGGATAAGTTACAGAAGAATTGTCTGGATTATCAGGCAGAGTCTCTTGTTCTCTTCCCTTACTTTATTCCTAACAAATGGAATCTTGCTCTCTATTCTGAGCCACCTAGAGCTGGAAGTATGGTGACACAGGTACCCCTGTGGCTACTACCACTGGGATTGTGCTGGATCAGACCTGAAGCTAGCACAGCACTGAGTCTTTCCTAAGGCTCACTGTAACTACTACCTGGCTGCCTATGTTTGCTCAAGGCCCTAGGGCTCTACATGAGCAGGTGGTGAAACTATCCAGTCTTGTGCCTTTCCCTTCGGAGCAGCAAGTTTCCCCGGATCTTTGGTGGGTCCAGAGGTGCTGTCCAGGGGCCAGGAATTGTAGTCAAAAACCTTAGAAGTCTACCTGGTGTTCTGTTGTACTGTGGTTGTGCTGGCCATCAAAATGTCTTCCCTCCCCTTTCCATCACAGAGGAACCTCACCTTGTTTTCACCACCTCCACAGACCCACAGGAAGTACTGCTGGACTATTGCCAGTGTTACCTTAAGGCCCAAGGGCTCTTCAGTCAGCTTGTGGTGAGTGCTGCCTGGCATGGGACTCACCCTTCAGGGCAGTGGGCTCCCCTCTGGCCTAGGTCAGGTCTGGAAATGCTGTCCAAGAACCAATGCGTGGAATTGGAGACCCCAAGAATCTGCTTGGTGCTCTACCCCTTGTGACTGAGCTACTGGTACCTAAGGTATAGGACAAAGTCCACTTTAAATTTTCCTTCACTCTTCTCAAGTAGAGAGAGTTTCTCCCCATAGCCACCACATCTGGGAATGTGCTGAGTCTCAACCAAGGCCCACAGCATACTACCTAGGTATTGCTGCTGGTTATTTAGCTCCCAAAAGGTGTTTACTCAGCAGGCGATGTGTCCTGCCAGGAATGGGTCCTTCCCTTCAAGGAAGCAGGTTCTCTTCTATCCCAGGTGTGTCTAGGATTATTTTCCAGGGCCTGCCAACGGGACCTCATGACTCTGACTACCACCTTATCTTACTGTGGCTGAGCTGATATCCAAGATGCAAGACAAAGTCTTCTTTATTCCTCCTTCTCCAGTCTTCAAGCAGAAGTCAGGAATCTCTTCTGGAGTTGCAAACTGTTCACTCTGGGGTTGTGGGAAGGGTGTGCAAGCACTCCCTTGGCTGCCCCAGCTGGTATCTCAGAAGGTCACATGGTCTCAATTCCACTGGCTCTGAGCCCAGCAAAGCCCTAGCACTCACCTAGGATTTGCAAGCCTTGTGTCATAGACTGTCTTTCAAGTTTATTTAGAGCACCAGAACACTTTAGCCTGTGGGTGAAAAGGCTTGCCAGAACTCAAGTTCTAACAGCTGACATGGGTGATTCCCCTCTAGTTAGGGCTAATCTAAACACTCCCTTCATTGGGGTGTGGGGAGATAGGTGAGTTAAGCCTTGTTTTGTTTGCCACTGTGACAGGTCAGCACTGAGTTCAATGCAAAGTCTCACAATTGCTGTGTTCTCTCCGAAGTGCTCAGATTCTCTCTCTGTGCCACAGGGCTGCTGCTGGGAGATGGAGAAGAGATGACATTGGTGATTCAAGACTCTTCCCTATCCTCTTCAATGCCTCTTTCAGTGTAGGAAGTTAAAATCAGGTACTGTAAGTGCTCACCTGATTTTTTTTTCTTCTTAAGAAGATTGTGTGTGTGTGTGTGTGTGTGTGGATAGTTGTTAAATTGGTGTCCTTGTCGAGGGAATAATTGGTGGAGTCTTCCATTCAGCCATCTTGCTTCATTCTCTGTATAATGTGATATTAAAATGTTATCTTAGTTTAATATATTTGAAGAAAAGGAAATTGTGAATGTTTGCATGCATTTATTGACTACTTGAATATTTTCTTTTATGAAATATTTTTTAAATCTTTGCTCATATTTCTGTTGATTGCTAGTATTCTTCCTATTTTTGAATGCATGACTCAGCAATAATTTTTCCTATTTTTTGAATGCATACTCAGCAAAATGCTCAGCAGTTGGTCAGCATTCTAAGTGTTACTTAATATTTAAGTGTGTAATTATTACTCATGATGTTTTGTGTTACATTTATGCACTACTTTAATTTTTGAGAGGATATATAGAGATGGATATTGTTATAGACTTAAACATATGTATCTGCAGAGAGAATGAAAAAAATATGAAAAGTAATTTTCCTTACCACTCCTAACATCACGGTGACATATGTTTTATTTTTTTAACTCTCTGAATCTTATTTCTCTGAGCTGTCTCAACATATGTCAGAAAAAGCATTTGAAAAAATTCAAGCATCCCTTCATGATAAAAACCCTTAACAAATTAGACAAATGAGAAACATACCCCCACATAATAAAAGCTATATATGTCACACCCATAGCCAACATCATATTCAGCAAGGAAAAGTTGAAATAATTCACCCTACATACTGGAACAAGACAAAGATGCCCACTTTCACTAGTCTTACTTAACACAGTGCTGTAAGTCCTACCTAAAGCAGTCAGGCAAGAACAAAAATAAAATGCATCCAGATTGGAAAGGAGAAAGTTAAAATATTTCTGTTTGCTGATGATATTATCTTACATCTGTAAAACCCTAAATACTTCTCCAAAAGGCTCCTAAATTTGATAAATTATGTCAATAAAATTTCAGAATATAAAATCATTTTACACAAATCAGCAGCATTTTAATATACCACTTACAAGCTGAGAACTAAATCAAGAACCCAATCCTATTTACAATAGCTATGAAAAATAAAATACCTAGGAATAAAGGTAGTCACAAAGGTATAAAAGTCTCCACAAAGAGAACTATAAAACATTGATGAAATAAATTATAGATGATGCAAACAAAGGAAAAAGCACCCTATGTGCATAATTGGAAGAATCAATATTGTTGTAATGATCTACTGCTCAAAGCAATCTACAGATTCAGCATAATTTCTGTGAAATTACCAATATCATTCCCCACAGAATAAGGAAAAAAATTTCTAAAATTCATGTAGAATCAGAATAAATCTAACATAGCCAAAGTAATCCTATACAAAAAGAATAAAACATGAGGTTTCACAATTACATTACCAGATTATACTACACTAAACTATACTACAAGGCTATAGTAAACAAAAAAGCATAGTGCTGGTATAGAAATAGACATATAGAGCCGGGCACGATGGCTCAAGCCTGTAATCCCAGCACTTTGGGAGGCCGAGACGGGCGGATCACGAGGTCAGGAGATCGAGACCATCCTGGCTAACACGGTGAAACCCCGTCTCTACTAAAAATACAAAAAATTAGCCGGGCGAGGTGGCGGGCGCCTGTAGTCCCAGCTACTCGGGAGGCTGAGGCAGGAGAATGGAGTAAACCTGGGAGGCAGAGCTTGCAGTGAGCTGAGATCCGGCCACTGTACTCCAGCCCGGGCGACAGAGCGAGACTCCGTCTCAAAAAAAAAAAAAAAAAAAAGTAGACATATAGCATATAGACCACTGGAACAGAAAAGAGAACTCAGAAATAAAGCCACACAACTACAACCAATTGATCTTTGACAAAGCTAACAAAAATAAACTCTGGGGAAAGGACACCCTATTCATTAAATGGTACTGGAAAAATTGGAAGGTCATCTATAGAAGAAAGAAACTGGATCCCTTTCTCTCAGCATATACAAACCTTAAGTTAAGATAAATGTTTAAATGTAAGACCTAAAACTGTAAAAATCTCAGAAGAAAACCTAGGAAAAATTCTTCTTGACATTGGCCTAGACAAATAATGTATGACTAAGTCCTCAAGAGAAAATGCAAAAAAAAAAAAGTAGACAAATGGGACTTAATTAAACTAAAGAGCTTAGCACAGCAAAATGATCAACAGAGTAATCAGACAACCTACAGAATGGAAGAAAATATTTATGAACAAACATTTGACAAAGAGCTAATACCCAAAATCTACAAGAAACTCAAACAACTCAATAAAACTGAAAAGGTCCCCCAAAAACCTCATAAAAAGTGAGCAAAAGACATGAACAGACACTTCTCAAAAGAAGATATACGAGTAACCAACAAATATGAAAAATGCTCAACATCACTGATCATCAGAGAAATGCAAATCAAAACCACAATGAGACATCATCTCACAGCAATTACAATGGCTATTATTAATGTCAAAAACCAGCAGATGTTGGTGAGGATGTGGAGAACAGTATGGAAATTTCTCATAGAAGTAACATTAGAACTGCCTTCCAGTCCAGCAATTTTATTACTGGTTTTCTACAAAGGAACAAAAACCATTATATCAAAAAGATAACTGCATTTGTATGTATATTGCAGCATTATTCACAATAAAAAAGTCACAGAATTAGGCCTGGTGCAATGGCTCACATCTGTAATCCCAGCACTTTGGGAGGCTGGGCAGACGAATCACCTGAGGTCAGTAGTTCGAGACCAGCCTGGCCAACATGGTGAAACTCCTTCTTTAAAAAAAAAAAAAAAAAAAAAGTTGTGAATGGTGCACTCCTGTAATCCCAACTACAGGGGAGGCTGAGGCAGGAAAATCACTTGAATCCAGGAGATGACGGTTGCAGTGAGCTGAGATCACACCACTGCAGAGTTTTGACAGAGTAAAACTCTGTCAAAAAAAAAAAAAGATATCAACCTAGGGACCCATCAATGAATGATTCGATTTTTAAAAGTGGCATAAATATACCATCAAATACTACTCAGACATAAAAATAAAATAAAATCATGTATTTTGCAGCAACATGGATGGAACTAGAGTCCACTACCTTAATGGCTCAGAAACAAAAACTCAAAAGCCACATGTTCTCATTTATGAGTAGGAGCTAAACAGTGAATACACATGGATATACAAAATGAAATAATAGACATTGGAGACTCCATAGGGTGGAAGGATGGGAGAGGGATAAGGAATAAATTACCAGCTATTTAGCACAATGTACACTATTTGGGTGACTGGTACACTAAAAGTCGAGACTTCACCACTGCACAATATATCCATGCGCTTGTATACCTGGATTTATATAAATACGTAAAAAGCAAAAAACAAAAACGTGTCAGTGTTCATTGGTTTATGAAAATGGCAGGATTTAGAATTATTTTTATATGACTTTATCACCCATTACTCCTATATATTTAAATAAGATTTGTTATTTACTGTTATTGTTGTATATATTTAACTCATTATACTTTCCCCACTGTGCAGCACAGTTTATTTAACTCACTTTTAGTAGTTTATTATATTTAATCTACTGGCTTTTTACATATTTTTCATATTATTCTTGTAACGCCTGCTTTGGAGATTACAATATATATATCTTAAAATTTTTATAATCAACATAGAGTTAATTTTAGACTGCACTATGAAAAATGTAGGCATTTTGCAACTATGTAAGCTATTTATGCTTTCTTCTGTCCTTTCTGCTGTAGTTATCATAATATAGTCCTATATACATTTTCTTCATATATTTGAGTTTTAGCAGTTAGCCTCTATAGGCACCCTGTTATCTGGTTTCTCAAGCCAGAGAGATGACAGCATTTCTTCAAAACATTGGTTACCCTGCACCACACAGCAGCAACAATCTGTCCTCAGGCCATAGCTTCCACATATCAATTCCTATTAAAGAAAAACTTTCATTCATTTGTGATGAAATTTTAAACGTTTTAAAACCCCTGTTGAAAGGTAAGTTGGTAATACAAAACAAAATATGATTCTGTATAACAGGATTCCAAATGCTAAGTAAACTTAGGAGTTAATATGTAGAAAAATAAAAATATACACTATGATTCTATCATTGCAGTATTGGTATTGATAAATGGAAATATTTGATATTGATATTAATAAAATATTGATAAATTTGATATAAAACAAAGCACAGGATGGGTGAAAATATTATCATCCATGCTTTAACTGAAAACTATGCAGTCCTTAAAGTTTCGATAACAGATTTATATGTACTGACATTATAAAAATCCATGAGACATCATTAAGCCAAAAAAACAGATTAGTAAATACAAGGAATTATGTGATTCCAGTTGTGTAAAATAGCATGTGTATATCACATGTATAGGGATACTCTGTGAGATATATAGAAGAATTTTAACAACTAAAGTCTCAAGAGTGGGTATATTTGATTCATGGGATATGAGGTGATTATTATAGATCTAAGTAGACAAATTCCTAATGAATTAGATTTAAAACGTCCACATAATTTTACTGTGATAAACACAGAGAAGTGAAATAATATTCTCAACCTCAAAAACCAATAAAATACTAGCAATGACCTTAAAAGTCTATAGTCCACAAATAGGGAACTAGAAACATAATCCCAAAATTCAAAAAAAAAAAAAATAGGACTCTTACCTTGCAGAAAAAAATGGTTAATTATAGATGTGTAAAAATTAATAAGTAGACATACAGTTTGATCATTAGTACAGTTAAAATGGTTGTTTTGGAAACTCCAAATATAATTGTAGTTATTAGTAACAGGAGGTATGAAGGAAGAATAAAGCTCATCTTTTATAGTGTAACAAATCTAATTATTTTCCTACTCCCATTGCGTCATTTAAACATTTTTAAAAACACAGATTAAAGTGATTCTAGAGATGATCTTCTCTTTTTTGAAAGGAAATAAGACATTGAGTCGCCTAAGAATAATGATTTCAAGTTAAAGATGGTTCGTTTATTCTGTCAGTCTGAGGTTGACTTGACAGTGATGGATCTAACTTTAGTGTTTCAGTTCTTTACCAGTCAGCATTCTTGGTTTTGAAAACAGAAACTAAAACTGATCAACTTCGGGATAAGAAAGATTTATTATTGGGTATCTCACAGATTCAACAAAACTTAACTGCAAAGTAGAACTTAGAAAGTGGATTGGGCGGAAGAATGAACTTAGACAGCCAAGAACACAGGCCTATCACCCCAGAAGAATGTCAGTGCTAGTAAGAATATCTGTGTCAGTCTCACATCCATTGGACGCTTTTGTTTTTGTGTCCAGACTTCTCAGTTTCACTGCCGCCATCACTACTTGACCATATATACTAGATTTCTCTATTAGAATAAATGTTACACTTTCCTTGCTTTTGTGATACCTGCCTTAGATTTGACATTATAGGCAAAACATCCAACTGACAAAACCTACATAACGTATAATCTTCCTATGGAGAAGAAGCATCAATTTTCGAATCAAGACTCAAAGAGTTTCAGCTTAATTTCTTAATCAAAAGGACTTGAACATTTAGTAAATAAAATATCACAATAACTTCTTATTTTAAGTCTGCAATTGCACTTAAACAGTTCAAATTAGAGGAAACTTTATTTTCAGCACATATGTTTTAGGCCCCCCTAAAATAAAATTATTTTGAAAAATTGAAGATGAGATGTATTTTCTGCTTAAAATGATAGGTAAAACGTTGGTGATAAAGTGTTAAATGAAATACTAAGGTTACAAATGTTATAAATTACATGTGTACATAATGTATATTAAAAATATTATGCAATGTTAGGTGTTAATTTGTTGTCTTTGAGCCATAGAACTATGGCTCAACCCATGGTGAATAGAAAGATAACTTATTTTTAAGAAATTTGAAGAAAGAAGATCAGAAGGAATTATGTAATTCCTGGTATCTGTCAAATTTGTGACTGTTTACAGGTCACAAGTAGAACTGAGTAACCAGCTTTTCTCAAGTGCAACAGTCTTCCTAATTCTGACACTGTTAAGCTGCACAATGATGGCTGGTAGCCACGTTTTTTGTTTGTTTGTTTGTTTGTTTTCTTTTTTTTTTTTCTCTCTTTCTCTTTTTTTGGTCACAGGTGTTTGCCAGGAAGAATCTTGGACTCCTTCACTATCTTAATTTAGTCCTCATTGAATGGGAGAACATCAGTCCTTTCTCATGGGTAATAATACAGCTGGGTCCAAACCTTAAGTGTATACCTGTATAGTATATCAAAACCTTGTTTGTGAGTCCATTTCTGCCATCTTATTTTTCATGATTGGAGAAGCACTAACCCATCTTATCACATATGTGGAATTGTTTGGGTGCTGGGATTGAAGTCCTGTGGTTGCAGTTATATATAGTCATACAATTTGTGTCCTGAACCACCAATTTTGTAACTTAGAACTTCTCTCTGAACCATTTGACAATAGTAGTTTCCTTCCTTCTTCTGGGAGGTCAGCCTGCAAAGAATCATTTTTGGAGAAGTAAATCCTTAAATGTCAATATTTTTAAGTAAAATTAGCCTGTAATTGTATTTTAATATCTATGTCAAGTTTTACTATTCAAGGTTATGCTAGCTTTATGTAACTGATTAGAGAATATCTTTCTTTTTCTATTGTGAGGAAATATTTATAGAAGATCAGTTTTATTCCCTGAACATTTGCGATAATTTTCCTCAAGCCACTTGAGCCCAAAACTTTTCTTTATGGAAAAGTTTATAATTACATATTATAGATCCTTCTTATTTAATAATTATGTAATTTTTCATATTTTTAAATTTCTTCTTGTGTCAGTTTTGGTAACTTTCATTTTTCTAGGAATTTATCCCTATCATTGAAAATCTGAAATTTATTAACAAATTTTTCATTATAAATTTATTTTTGTAATGTCTAAATCAGATCTGTAGTGGTGCTATTTTCTCTTTCACTTTTCATAATGATTGGCTGCTTCTTTCTTTTCTTTCTTGAAAAGTATTATCAAGGGGTATTCATTGCATTTACCTGGTAAAATCAATTTTTTGCTCTATAATTTGATTGTATCATGCATTAATTTTTCTTTTACTATTCATTTTCACTGAATTGATGTAGTAATGTATCAACTATTGTATCTTTTTAGATTTATGGGTCATTTACAAATAATTCTCAGCCTTACAGAGATTTTCAAGTGTTCATTTTTCTCATAGATTCACTTCTTGTTTTATGGTGGTAAAAATATTATATATGATTTCAATTCTTTATATTTGTTGAGGTTTGCTTTATGACCTATCAGAGTCATTTTTGTATATGTTAAATACATACTTAAAAATGTATATTCTGCAAATATTGTGTTCAGTGTTTTATACATGTTAATTAGGTACAGTGTGTTAAATTTATCACTCAAATATTTTATATTCTTCATGTTTTAGTGTGCTTGTGAAACACGTTAAAGCATTCAACTTTAATTTTGAATACATCTATTCTTCTAGTAGTTCTATCAATTTCTGTTACATATATAATATTTATGTATAAATAAATTAAATATATAAAAAGTATAATATTTTATAGATAAATAAAATTGCATATCAAAATTTAGAATCACATTTTTCTTTTGGTGAATTAAGATCACAATTTTCAAGTGTTCATTTTATTCTTTTATAATGATTTGGACTTAAACATTTACTTTATTTGATAATACAATCACATCAGCTTTCTTTTAAACTAAAACTTGAATTTTTTATATTATCTTACCAATTGCTTTATGTTATAGATGTGTCTCTTGTATATAACATACAGTTATTTATTTGCTTATTCATTTTTAAATACATGCAGCACACCAACATGGCACAAGTATACATATGTAACAAACCTGCACGTTATGCACATGTACCCTAGAACTTAAAGTATAATAAAAAAAATAAAATAAAAAAAAATAAAGTAATGGAGAAGACATAAAAAAAAATACATGCTGGATAATTTTACTTTTTACTTAGAGCACTTAGCCTTTAAGACACAATAAAAGTCAAAAGATAAATGAATAACATCTTTAAACTGCTGAGAAAAAAGAAAACATAAATAACTGTCAATCTCAAATACAAGGAAGTATAAACTAGTATGCCAGAGTGAGTGCCTCGCTAAAAAGGGAAAAATGGAATATAACTGGCTCTTAAAATCTTCTGCTTAGATAAGTCTAGGGTCACATTGTCTTAACAATAATAATATGGTCATACATAATGCAATGTAGTTATTAAAGTGCAAACTGACTATGACCCAGAAGGAGACAACCTGGGAATATTGAAAGGTAGCATTAATACCTATCAAAAGAGCTAAGGATAAGAACAGTTTTAATTCTGCTTTAAAAGTCAAGGAATGCTTCAAAAGGAAGTAGTGATTGAGCTACTACTCACTCGATAATTATGAATTTAACAGATAGAAAAAGAAAGAAGTCAACCCTAGGATCATATTAGACATCTGCTCTACATTTAGTCTGGAATAGAGATAAACTGCTCAGAAAAATCCAGGTATTTTAATCTTATTAGAGTAAAAAGTGCCAATAGGAGAGGGCAAAAATCTGCTGGATAAATAATCAAAAGTAAGGTCATTGCCAATTTTGTATGCTACAGCTGGATTTTGTCCTATAGTCAATGGAAAGCCATCAGTGAATGACAGGCTTAAGTAAGAAGATGGTGTAAAAAAACAGTGGTAACATTCTTGGCTCTATCATGGTTCAAGTATATAATAAATATTTGTTCTGTGTAGATGATCAGGAGGTAAAGGTGAAGCAAGGGTGAGAAAAAATTGGCAATGAGATTATAGTTTAATGTATTGCATTTGAATTCTTGATGAGAAATACAAATTGATATATTTTTCTTTTTTGCCTTCTAATAAAATTATAAATTCACAGTTCAAGTATAAAATGCAAGCACATTAGCCCAAAGAAGTACATGCATTTTTTTCAAACAGTGTAATATGTTTTGATTTTAAGATGGAAAAAATATATATTTATCCTTGAATATTAGTAGCTTATATTGCTATCATGACTATAGTAATTTCTTTTTTAGCTCTTTAAATGTTAAGATATTACTTTAAGATATCTTAAAACTTTAAATATCTTAAAATTTAATTTAAGATAATCATTGGAATCTGTGCTTATTTTATACATGATTCACTTATATAAGTGTGGAGTTTTGACTTTGGTCAAATACATGGCTATTACGATATGGTATAAAGGTAAAGAGTTTGAAGTCAGAGACACATGGGTTCTAATTCCAGCTTTACCATTTGCTAAGTATATGACCTAAAACTGTGTACCAAACTACGACCCAATTTTTTCCATGCAAAAAGCAACATATTAACATAGTATATTTTGAAGATGCAATATATTAATAGATGAAAAAGCATAGTGGCACCATTTAGGTGATTGATAAATGCACATTCTCTCCCTTCATCAAATTTATTAATCAGTTTGAAAATTTAAGTAAGATTGTATACAATTTGGGAAAATGTATCATACATATCTCAGAATTTGAATTAGTTTTTCTAGGTAATCATTGAAAGTAGAATTATTCAATCATTATTAATCTTCTAACGAGATCTCAAAGATGAACAAAATAAAACCTGTTATTACAAGGAATAAGCATAAACAACAAAATGGTAGCTATTTTCCACCACAGGGCTTTAAGAAACATTCCAATTTATTCCCTGGAAAGCATTCTAAGGGAAGAGTCCATAAAAAGGCTATTGTCTAACATATTGCACTTTCTATTTATATTCCATAATTTTTAACACTGGAAGGTCGTAATTTTTAGCTTAATTGCAATAATTACATAAGGAAACTTAATTGAAATATATATCACTAGGGCTCTTATTACCATATCAAGCTTGTGCTCTGCTTGAATTTTTCTATATAAAAAGCAATATTATAAAAAAGAAATAGCTTCACTTCACTCATAAATTTGTGATATTACATGAATAAAAAGCAATTGAATAGAAATACTCGCTAAATTAATATGAGTCAATTAAAATGAGTAACTCATTAAAATGAGTACAAAGAGCATACCTTGTCTTATTATATAGAGAATGAAGGTAATATTTGCATGCAAAAGAATAATAATGAAAATCCATTCTCAGATTTCACTATGTTCTTTAAGAGTGTACATATAAAACTGTAGCATGCATAAGGCACTAATTATTCCTTAAATATTCAGTTGTATGAGATTTTAGTTGTTGGCACAATTGTAAAATTATCATTAGTACTTTCTAAAGGTAATTTCACAAGTTAGCGTTGGTCCAAGAAGATGCTTTGGGGTTAAAAAAAACGCCATAGTATACAATTTACACATTATGTTTATAGAATTACAAAAAGAATCTGGAATAAATTATTCTTTGACATGTTCAAAAAAATGGTCTTATCTAGAGAAAGTAATTCCATGACATCACTGCATACTTTTTGCCTTTAACACTTCTTTTAATCTCTACCAACAGGCATCTATTGATTGCATTGAATACATTATTGCGTTAGATGACCTTTAATATTCTTTCTGACACTGATAGTAGATAATTTGACAGTCTTCATTGTGGATGGCTTCACAGAGGATGGTGTATACACCTCTCTGAGAGCAATTATTATTAACTTATTACATGTCTTTCTCCCTGAGGTAAATTGCAATACAATTCACGAAACATTGCCTCTTCAAGTTACACTACACCCCTGCAGAATCATAGCTCAGCCTTAGAGAACTGAAAAGTACAAATGCAACTTGCTTTTGCTGAAAGTTGTGGAAGGGAGTGCTGTGTACAATCTGAGAGAGAAGTTTGAGAGTTAGCACATGATTTGTTATTTCCTTTACCCTTGCCATATGATCAGACAGCCTGTTTTGTCAGCTTGGGTTTTGGAGTGCATATGGAACAGAGTCTAGCTCCCTATAAATGGACATGGACTGTGAGATATATAAAACCTTTTTTTGTTTATAAGTGACTAGGATTTGATAGTCATTTGTTATGGCAGTGTATTAGTTAGTTCTCACACTGCTAATAAAGACATACCTTAGACTGCGTAATTTATGAAGAAAAAGAGACTTAATGAACTCACAGTTCCATGTGGCTGTAAAGGCCTCACAATCATGGTGGAAGGTGAAGGAGGAGCAAAGGCACATCTTACATGGTGGCAGGCAAGAGAGCTTGTGCAACTGCCCTCTTTAAAACCAGATCTCATCAGACTTATTTACTATCATTAGAACAGCATGGAAAAAAGCAGACTCATGATTCAATTGCTTCCCACTGAGTCCCTCCCATGACATGTGTGGATTATGGGAGCTACAATTCAAAATGAGATTTGAGTGGGGACACAGCCAATCCATATCAGGAAGCAAAACTTAGCATATTCTGACTGATACACCCTTTCCACAAATGATGAGATATCTGAGAGAAGGCCCACATTATTTCTTCCATTATTACCTTATCCCCTTCAACCTAAGCATCTAAAAACTGGCATGTAGTGAGTGTTCAGTAAGTGATAATTGATTACAATAATGAAATTTTTTTTTGTCAGTCAGTATACGAAACAAGAAAGAGAATCAATCTTGCCTAATCCCCAAAGGCTTAAAATTTAGTTGAAGAGCTAGCACATCCAAGAACACATTTTCTACTTGGCAAGTTGGTGTTGCTATTTACATTCAGACAAAACATAGGTCAGTCTACATTGAGCTGGTCAAGAAAAATTTCTTACTTGAGCTAAACTGGAAACAAAAGGGACAGGGATAATCTGGGAGGAAGGGGGATGATAGCACTCATCTAAGAAGAAACTCATAAGCAAGGATGCAGAAGCATAAATATTAGGGAATAAAGAGTGTATTGTTTCCATAATAAATCAAAAAGCAGAAAGAAGGTACATGTGTTAAAGAAAAATGAAAGTAAAGCAAAAAAAAAAAAAAAACCAATGAACTCCATGTGGCTGATTTATCTGTGACTTTTCAGATACATATGAGCTGTACAATGATAGCATGTGGATTCCCTGACAAGTTTTGCTTTTCAATAATTTTTCTGCGATTATATAAACATGGGTTTTATTCTGACAATTTAACCTTTGATATATTTTGATTTATTGACTATCAGAGATAAATATTGGAGACAAATCAATAATGAGCACAGTATTTCAATTTTTAACAATTTAGTTAATTACCTGTGATTTTACTACCACACACTGCATCTATTCCATCTCGGCACCAACTAAAAAATATTATGTAGGAATGATTTCTGTCACACTAGCTCTGTTTATACTTAACCATTCTGAACCCTATCACTGTGTTCTCAACTTGCACCATACCTGTGCTCCTCTAGCTCTGCCTTGGATCTTTGTTTTCAGGCTCTCAGATTTTATAATGTCATAAATCCCTTATCACTAATTCTTACTTCTCTTCTCACATGTATGTGTGTGTGAGAGAGAGTGTATACATGTTGGAAAATTATACTACTTTTACTGTTGTTTCATTTTGTTGATATATCTCACTCTGATGCATTTCTACAGTCTTGGTCACTACCTTTGTATTGCTTATGCAGAAGTAGGATCAGGACACTATAAGCATCAGGAAACTATAAGCATCACATCATGCATTCCTGTTCACGTAGTTCTTAAACACAATGTAAAATAGTATAGAGAAGTGACCTTGGTCTTGAATTCTGGAGTCAGCCTGCCTAGGCTTGATAACAACTTTGCTACTTGCTAAGCATACATCCTTGAATCCTTGTGCCTCCAAGCTAGTTATCAATTTGATGTTTCTATTTCCTCTTTAGTAAGAAGTGTTTAGTAATATTACTGACCTAATAAGATTGTTGTGGGGCTAACCAAAAAAATTAACATAAAGTGCCTATTAGAGGTGTCTGGCACTTCCATATATTTACGATTCTTGATTAATTTGATCAAAGTTGCCAGTCTTGATCATATTCTTAGAAAATAAAGACAAGTTCATTTGTAGGTCTGAAAGAATTCCTCTCAGAAAAACAATTATATGGGTTCCACTCAGAGCAATATAGCCTCATCAATTAACCATGCTAATACTTTTAACTCTTAGCCTACCAGATCTTGCCAGAAAGTTTCTGGTTTCAGAAATTGGAACTTTATAAATCTAGGGGACCTTTCCAAAATCTTTGTCTTGTTAGGAGATCTCATGTAAGAAAAATCCAAAATCCCCATGCAGAAGAAGGTATGAGCACAGTTCTAGAAAGTTTATTGTTTAGCTGTTTAGCTTTGCTTTCCAAAAATGTTCTTCTTTCACACATACACACTCATTCTGAAATTGTCCTTCATTGATCTCTTATTATGCGCTAATCTTCTAAATTATGAAATAATACTCAGAATTATCACAATTACATGTGTTTCTTGTGGTTCGCATGATTACAATTATGATTTTATCATGCCACTAAAATATTAATAACTCAATGTTTATAATCATCCTTCATTACTAATAACTTCATAGTCTACCACGAAACACCACATAACGTAACGCAGAAAATGACAAAGACTGCTCTGGATTTCTTTTTCTTCCAGAAGGTTATTTCAATGGTTTAAAAGGAAAACATATGTATGCTAACTGCACCGAAGCTAACTGCTCAAATTCTCCTAGGGAGGTAATTTTTTATGTGACAATATGCCTATTATTAGTTCTTATACATTAGCCTTTAGTAAATAGTACTTATTCTGTCTGCATATCTTGACAATGATTTCTTCCCACATTTGCAGCCACCCACTGAGACAATCATTGCCACTATTGAAACACACAATAAACTAAGGTTTTATTACTTTAATTTTCCAAACAAATTATACCGTGCTAAATTACAACACATGGAAATAATTCTTAAAAGACAAAGAAAACAGCAGATTTTGCATTTTTATTAAAGAATTATCTGTAATTTCAAATCATGGCTTATATTAAGTATTGTCCAAACATGCATACGCATGTGTGACTTGCTGTTTCAGCTAGCATCAAAGTTTTCTGAACCCTTCTGAAATTAAATAAACTCTCTAAATTGTCCTCATCCTGGTGTTTTATACTCAATAAATTTGGACTCTAAGCAAAAACTGATAATCACAAGGAATTTGCACTCTCCTCTAGTGTATTTATGTTTGGCAATTTAAGCTTTATATATACTTACATATATGTCAGTAAAATTTGTAACTCCAAACTGTAGAATGCACCTTCTATGTTTATTTTAGCACTGCAAAATAGCCTTACAAACATGAAAAAAAATCTGTTATAAAGAATATTTTGTTATTTGAACTGTCACAGAACAACATTAGGTTAAGAGCTTAAATGTACTCTAAGAGTTAACAGTGGGAGATTATACTAATATCAAAGAGCTCAAAGCAGGAAATGTCCTTTATCAGTTTCTGCATTTCTCCATGATATTCACGAGACCAGCCACGGTCTGGGAAAAGATGGCAAAGTACGCTGTACACCTTTAGTTTAAATAAATTATAAAGGCCGGGTGCACTGGCTTGCACCTGTAATCCCAGCACTTTGGGAGGCTGAGGTGGGTGGATCAGCTGAGGTCAGGAGTTCGAGACCAGCCTGACCAATATGGTGAAACCCCATCTCTACTAAAATTACAAAAAATTAGCTGGATGTGGTGGTGTGTACCTGTAGTCCCAGCTACTTGGGAGGCTGAGACAGGAGAATTGCTCGAACCTGGGAGGCAGAGGTTGCAGTTAGCTGAGATCGCATCACTATACTCCAGCCTGGGTAACAGAGTGAGACTCTATCTCAAAAAAAAAAAAAAAAAAAAGAGAGAGAGAGATTTTGTCTAAGCATCATCATTTCCAGTCACATTAATTTTCAAGTGTTTTAAGAAAGAGACTCAGCTTTGGAAACAAAACAGTGGGAGCTTTTTAGGATACCAATTCAAATGCCACCCAGCTGAGTAATGATCTGGTTGTCCTTACTAAACTTATTATTTCATGGTTGCTCAGTGAATAGTGTCATTTAAAATGGCCACGTCTTTTAGTTCACTCCCATATGGACAAATGCCACCATTCAAACATCATCACCATGTTACTGGTTAGTTCTGAGAAGCTATTGAACACTTCAATGCTTTCTTCATGTTTAATAAAAGATAGACGAGGGAATGGTTCAATGCTGTTGTTTGCCCTGTGAAAGCAATTGATTACAGATAATTTTCATGCCCCTGTAGTGTTCATTTGGTGGTCAATTTCAGCAAAATTTAGAGCAGCTGGTCCCAATTTTTGCTGTGCGTGGAACCACCTAGGGAGCTTTTAAAATCATATATTACTTAGCTTTAACCCAAAGCTACTGAATAAGAATCTCCAGGGGTTATTGTCATAAATTATATATACAATATATAATTTAAGTATGTTATATTTAAACATACTCTCTAAATAATTTTTTTGCAGCTGAACATGAACTGGCCTTTGGGATCCATTGACTCAAAGGATTTATTTTGAAATCAGCCTCAAGCTGTATCTCTGATGCTTTCTAACTGAATAATCTTCAAGTCCCAATATTTTTTGAACATTTTGTCAATAAAATGGAGATAATATCCTTTTATAATTATTGTAAGGACTACATGAGAAATGCAAGAAATCTGTCTAAACAGTTTGTAGCATAAATTGTGGCAGAAACTGCTGTGTGTTCACCAAAATTCATTTCCTCTTATTTATAGGCATGCAGATAGATTACATTCTCTAGCCCACCTTTTGGTTAGTTGGGTTCATGTGGTTAAGTTCAAGCCAGTGGAATGCAACAGAAGAAATGTGAACCACTTCCAGGTTTGGACCATAAAGCCCTCCACATGAAACTGTGTGATCATTTCCCAATCTGGCTGGTTGCAGGAGGTAGCCTGCAGAGTCACCTTGAGATTCAAATGTTGAACATGGGAATTCCACAAGATGAGACAAATGTTCGTGGGGAAAGCCAACCACCAATAACCTTCATTTGTGTTAAACATCTGTAAATTGGAGTTTATCTATTGCAGCACTTAGTGCCCTATGTTTTCTGTTAAATTATTTTAATTTTCTTTTGAAATTATAGTAACATTTGAAAGACCGTTATCTTCAATTATCTGTCCATTATGATAAGTCAGATTTATCAGTGGTGGATATTGCCAGGAATTTCAATGCTCACAACGTATAATGAGCGTCTTGCAGATTCCTGAGGCAATGATAAGGATCCAGTGTGTCAGGGATCTCTCCTTAAAGGAGATCATCAGCCATCACGCACATGATCCCAGGGCATCTGCCTTTCAAAATTAAAAAAAGCAAGACAAATACACATAGTGGAATATTATTAGGCAGTGTATTGGAATTCAAGACACTACAGGTACTCACATGAACCATGTCATTTATGTAAAAAACAACTGTTTATGAGAAGTTGCTCCTAAGGCCACAGTGAAACTACTTCTCTCTTCATCATTGCTGTTTGGAATTTTATTTCTGTCCTCCTCTGCCTATTATTATAAGCAGCTCTTACTTTCGTATCAACTCTAACGTTCTAATATCACATGTGGCTGATGCAGGAGGATGCCACTTTGGGAAGGACAGGAATGGTGTGAAATAGAAAGTAGAGGGAAAAATAACAAATATTTAAAAATACATGTGAGGCCTCCTCTCTCATGCCCATGGTCTCTGGGTAGCATCTTCAATGCCCTATACTGTTTTCCTCAGTTCACTCATATGGTTTCAACATTATCTTACACCCTGCTTTCCTTCAGTCTCAGGTCATTTGATGCAATTCCACAGAGAAAAACAATCTCTGGTTTTCATCCTTTTCTCAGGGGTAATTAAGTCTTAAGTTATGTTATACTCAAAGGCCTATTTTAGCAAACCTCTATGATTTGTTTTTTCCTATAGGATCTAAGTTGGAGGTCACAGGTATAGTTCATCTCACTTGCTAACTGATAAATCATTCGTGACTCCTTAGAGTGCTATGTTTAGAAAGGTTTAAGACCAATGTGTTGCCTGAGCAAGAAAGAAGCTCATCAATTAGCAGTGTCTTTTGCAGTTGCAGGAAGAGAAGCAATGCATTCATGCCAGAAATTTGTCTGCTGAGGTATGACACCAAAATAATAAAAGGATATTAAGAATTATTACTACAAAAAGAAAATACAAGTGAGCAATTATTTTTGTTTTTAGCAATAGTAAAGTGTAAGCATTCCTTCTCAGAATTAAGAAAGAATCAACCTTCAGACATCCTTTTGAGATCCAAGCAAATTAAAAACCAAAGAAGTCACTTTGGGAGGCCGAGGTGGGCAGATCACAGGTTCAAGAGATCGAGACCATCCTGGCTAACATGGTGAAACCCCGTCTCTACTGAAAATACAAAAAACATTAGCCAGGCATGGTGGCAGGCACCTGTTGTCCCAGCTACTTGGGAGGCTGAGGCAGGAGAATGGTGTGAACCTGGGAGACTTGCAAGTGAGCTGAGATTACGCCACTGCACTCCAGCCTGGGAGACAGAGCAAGACTCCATCTCAAAAAAAAAAGAAAGAAAAAGAAAAAACCAAAGAAGTACAAAGTGGTATTATGATTATGGTGATATATTTTAAATGCCTAAGTTGAACAATTAAAGGTAGATAAATGATGTCTTTCAATTCTTTCAATATTGTATTTCCATGACTATGTGCAAAAACGTATTTGGCGATGAAAGTAGAAGTCAAAATTTGCGATCCTTTATTCATGGAGGCTTGGCCCAGTTGGCTCCCTGAATTCGACCACAGAAATGGGCCATGTAATCAGAGTGATTTATTTCTCCCAGTGAAAGAAAGAATTGGAAATACTTGTGAGAAGGAGGAGTAAAAGAGTGAAAGTGGAACCATCAGGTCAATGCCTAAAGCAAGGGAGGTGACTGGAAAATGAATTCAAGGTGGAGGCACATGATATTTGGGATCCCTGAGCCCCCAGATTCCTTAGACCTTTCCTCCTGGTCTCCCTCCCTGGGGTTTACTAGTCTTTGGGTTCTATTTAGTCAAGGATTTAGCCACCTCAGCTACTAACGTTGAAGTTACCTGCTGAATCTTTGACAGCAAATGCCATCAACCAGTACCAGCATTTTGTATCTGGAAATATCCTACTTCTTGTGCTTGACAGAGACAGAGGATGTGGCACAGAAAGTCTCTGATCCATTGCTTCAGGAATGTCAACTCAAATGGTATTGCAGGATGTTTTTCTGGTAGTCCTTCATACTTTGAACATAGTTCTAACCCTTGGACTCATGATGAGTTTAATAGACTTTCTGGGCTGAATGGGTAATAGTCACTGTGTATAATATTGTGCCTTTGGGAAAATATCTGTCAATTTGCAAATAATTGACTTCCAAAAAAAATTTGCGTTGCACCAATTTGTAGCTCATCTTGTTGCTTTCTTTTTTCAGTTATGTAATGGAATTGAATGAAGCAGGTGTCAGATCTACATCTCTACAAACACTCATTTTATCAGTTCACAGAATAAAGAGATGAATTTAATAATGCCAAGTCATTGACTTGGCCACTTATACTCTATCAGATCCTAATAATTTCTCACACTAATGAATTCTTCTATCAACTTCATGTTAATCAAGAGGCGACAGAGCCAAAAAGTGAGTAATTGCTTACTGAATTGTGAAAGCTAGGATGATTTAACTACAGGTAAGTACCACAAAGAGAATGTTTATAACAACTTTTGTGTTTCATGTGCTCAAATATCTTTTTGATGAAAGGGTGACAGCAAAAGGAGCTATTTTTGAGACACACTCTATAATTAGAGTGAGCTAAACATGTCATTTGACTTTATTGTGTTTTTTTATGATTTGGGAACTTAGAAAATAAAATGCTGCGTACAATGGGAAATCATTTCTGTAAAATTTAAAGCACACACTTGTCTATGGTATTGACATATGTGGGAAGAGTGTAAAAATATTAGCAAAAAATGCATGCTGTATCAGACTATGCCTATGTCTGGGGAGACAAAAGAATGACATAACAGCAAGCTTTCTGTTGTTAGCTGTATTTATTTTTAAAGATGAGACGTAAATGTGGTAAAATAGTAGCATATGTTAAACCTATTACATATTTTATGTTTTATATACTAAAACATTTTAATAAATATTTAAAATATATTTTTTAAAAGTGTTTATAAGATTACAATGTCAGAAAAAAGTTTGGCTAAATTTTTTCATACTTTTAGGCAGTAATTATTATATGTGAGCTCAATTACACAGTTGTTTAAATTAGGTTAAAAAAAATGCTACTAGCCTTTCAGAGTTAATTGTGAGTTGTATAACCTAACTTTGACACTGTCTTACTGTATTGACTCCACTTCATCTCCTTAATAAGGTGCCATTTGTTACCTAATATAAAAGTCATACATTTTAAATATGAATTTTAATAATTTTCTTAGTATTTAAATTTAGAAATAAGTGATCTCACTGTGAAATAGACATATTAGAGAACTTCATGCTGCCTTATATTAGGTAAGATTAGAATTGACGGTGATGGAAGTGAATTGTCATAATTGTATCACTGCCTCATTTAGACTTGCTCATATTTTATATTTTATAAAATAATTCTGATTATTTGGGAAGAAAACTGGTGAATGCATGGAATGGATAGAAGAAAAAAATTTCACTTTTTTTTGAGAATAGATTTTAGTTAGCATAGAAAAATTTCATGTACTAAAGCAGGAAGAAACACATTAAAATTTGGTACCTGAATTTCTGAGGACAAGAACTAAGATAGAAAATAAAATTTAAAAAATTAGAATTTTCATTTATATTAATGATGATCATTCACAGAGGGTCTCCCAATTAGCCAACAACACTCTAGGATTAATTTTTTAAAGTTCAGAATTAAAATAAACGTACACTGTATCCTGAAGTTTACTAAAATAGTGCTTTAATTTTTCATTTAAAATTTTGGGCTAGATGTTATAAAGCACATTCAAATGCAGTCCTTAAGCTTCCTAATGTTCACAGAAGTTAAATGAAGGTTGCTTTTAGAATTCCACTCATTTACTACTTTGCTATAAGCAACGATCAACATCAACACAGATTTAATAAGAACCTTAATTTCACATAAGGCAGTAAATGATGAAACAGAAGGAAAACAATTACAGCAACTATCATCGCCTACATCATCATGATTATCATTATCATAATGATGATTGACATTTAAGCTCTTCACAGATTACAAAGTGCTTTCATCTTCAGTGTTTCTCTGTACCTCACGATCACCTGGTAAATAGGTAGAACATGTATTATCTGTTTCCACTCGAGCTGGAAAAGCTGACAAATATGTCATTGTCTCTATGTTTCCTGGCACTGTAAGAGACAAATGAAAAAGAGGGATCTATTATGGGAGGGAGGAAGGAAGTTAAGAAGATGTGCTACTAGCTGAACAATAGGACTATGCCTATTTTAAGATGATTCTCCACAGGTTTCTAACATATAGTTAATAATAGTTTCAATAAGAATACATGAGAAAATATACACCTTGTACTTATTATGAAAACACTTATATTTATATAATAGGGCAGGCAATGGTATAATAATAAATTTGCATGTATCCCTCACCAACCTTGTTCTATCTCCCCACCCACGCCCCACATAACCCATACGGAATAATTTTTAAGTAAATCTTAGTATATTTTTTCATTCAGGAAAATGCAAATACACGTTATAAAGGAAGCTAATTCCATTTTAATTGAATGTGGATTTAAACAGAAGAAGTAATCCTTTGATTCAATTACTCAAGTTTAAATTTTTCTTTGGAAATTATTCATTTTCAAACTGCTGGATGAATTTGGCCAACTCTTGCATGAGGAATACATTCTACCTGAAATGTGATAATCTCATAAACTCTCCTTGAGGCTAACGACAAATCTTTGTGTGTGTGTGTGTGTGTGTGTGTGTGTATCTATCTATCTATCTATCTATCTATCTATCTATCTATCTATATATATATATATTTTTTTTTTTGAGACGGAGTCTTGCTCTGTCACCAGGCTGGAGTGCAGTGGCAGAATCAGCTCACTGCAACCTCCACCTTCCAGGTTCAAGCAATTCTCCTGCCTGAGCCTGCTGAATAACTGGGAGTACAGGCACGTGCAATCATGCCCAGCTAATTTTTATATTTTTAGTAGAGATGGGGTTTCACCATGTGGACCAGGATGGTCTCGATCTCTCGACCTTGTGACCCACCCACCTCAGACTCCCAAAGTGCTGGGATTACAGGCATGAGCCACCACGCCCAGCCTCTTGTATCTTTTTACTTATCTAAGATCTAGCTTTGGGGAAAAAGGGTTTAATTGTCCCTTTGATGACTGACCATATGTATAAATTGATATAAACATGAATAATTTTTGATAGATGACCACAGTAAACAGTCATTACACTGTTTTAATGAAAAGAACTACCCTTAGCCAAGACAGCTAGCTTTTAATACTGCCTGCCAGAACTAACTTTGTGATCTTGGGCCAGTCAGGTAACTTTCTGGATCTTTTATTCTCGTTAATAAAATTGATTATGTGCTATATTATCTCTAAAATGAATAGATATCATAGTATCCAGTTCTCAGTTGTGTTATTATATCTCAAAATACTTTGCTTCTTACTTCTATTATATATATATATTCATTATATATATACATTATTTTATATATATTTTTTTCATTATTTTCAAACCAGGCTTCTTTCTTCAGCAGTAACTCTTACTTCATTCAAATAAGCTCTATTCCCTATGCAAAGTAGGTCTGCAAATCTAGAAAAGGCACAGTGATGAACTGAAAGTTGGCAATAATTAGAGAGGCAAACAAATCTTCAGGAACATAACTTGAATGGCAAAAGCAAAACAATTTCACATCTATTAGGTCTTAGCTCCCTTAAAATGTAGGATGCAAATTGACTCTTATTAACTTATTTACTAATAACAAATTGTAAGCATCTATGGCATTTTACTAATTTTTGAAGTTGATGTTGGCTTCTTTTTAGTAGGCATTTTCTAATTATTCCTTGCTATTAGCCAAATAGATGCCCTGAATGTATCAAGCCATCCCTTAAAACATCAGAAATGGTACTTTAGTTATTGAGAAATACATATTTGATTATAGCCGTTGGTAACTGACATATACATACACACATATATAATATACATATAATATATATACGCACACATAATAAACATTTAAAATACATTTTCTCATTACTATAATACAATGTGAAATATACATGCTAAAATATGGAGAGATTATTTTTTAGAGTTGTTTCAGAGGTTGTTTTTAGAATACATACATATTTAAGAATCTGTTCAGTATAATACAAAGAAGGAGAAGCAAACCGCAGCATTGTCTGCAAGTTAATTTTAAGAAAGAAGCTCACAAAAACTGTTACACAGTTTCCTTGTTAATATAAGCTGTAATGCTTCCTGAAAGTCCTTGAGCATAATTATCAAATATTTATTTACCATATACTAAAACATAAAAAGAAATTTGAAAATGCTTTTTTTTGCTCTATATCAGATTAGTTTTAACTCATATGAATTTTACTTGATCTAGCAATTAGTTATTGTCAAAAATCATTAGGACTTGACATACTTTTCTGTATGGTTGAGAGTATTGCTACCAAATTTTGTTTCCCAAGAGTTAAGGATAGAGAATTTAAAGATTAGTGAAGCCAGGATTGCCACAAATTCTTTATGCACCTATAACTGAAAATCTCAGAGATGAAATGTTTCTTCTTGGACTACCAAACAGACAGATGCATACATATACTCATAGGCATGCACACACGCATGCACGCACACACACACACACATTTTCCCACTGCAATTCAAGGCATAATTGGAACATGCTATTGCCTTTGAAAAGAAAAAATAGAAGGTACTTTGAAAAAACATTCTTCTGTCTCAGACTTCACCTTGTTTCTACCATCCAGATATAACACACAATAAAATAAAAAATGACTAGGAAATTTTGAGAGACTTGAGGGTGTCTTATAATAGTTAATATGAGTAAATACAGTATTTTGAGCTTTAGTCTTTAAGAACTGTAAGGTATGACTTTAACATTTTACTATTCAAGATGGTTCTATTGAATTTCTGTGGTAAAAGGTTTGAGAGACCTTAAACTTGTTAAGTCTCTTAAGCTTAAAGGTAAAGACTTTAAGAGACTTTTACATTTATATCTGTTTTATCAGTTAGCCGTCTTAATAAATTGCATCTTTGGTATAACTTATTGGATAATTTAAAAAAATTATTTTAGCTTTATGTGTATAAAATTGCTGTTTACAAAATATACCTTTAGACTTAATTTTTCTATAAGAAGCAAAAGTGAGGATACATTATAATAAAATTATATACTTTTTTAAAGAAAATGTGATATGGGCTTTTATTTATGAGATAATTTTTTTAAAAACCTTTATGCTTATTATTTCCTCTTCAATTATTTAAGGTTAAATTGCATTTTATAACTCAAATTTGAAACCTCTCCCTGAATTTCAATCCAATTTTCAGGCAATGAGAACAAATTAAGGCTCTCTGTGTGCTACAATAATATTTAATCATATTATAATTATAATAACTTAAGGGATACATCAAAAAGTCTTTTTGAAAAAGGTATAGTAAGTTGTGGTAAATAATGAGATTTTTTGTAACATACATTGAATCCTTCCTTCCTTCCTTCCTTCCTTCCTTCCTTCCTTCCTTCCTTCCTTCCTTCCTTCCTTCCTCCCTTCCTTCTGCCCAAGTGTGTAGAACATAAAAATATTTAAATAATAATTTTATGGGAATGCAAAGAAAGTGGTAGAGAACAGAGTTGAGATATCTAGTTCATAAGCTGAACTTGCAACACTTGCCTGGAATTTTCCCTTACCAAAGATACAACGTTATTTGAAAATCTACTGATTACAGAGCTTAGCAAATAAAAAAATCTATGTATTAGTCTGTTCTCACACTGCCATAAAGAACTACCTGTGGCTGGGGAATTTATGAAGAAAAGAGGTTTAATTAACTTACATTTCCAGAGGCTGTACAGGAAGCATGACTGGGAGACCTTCAGAAACTTACAATTATGGCAGAAGGTGGCTGTCAGGGGCAGGTGGAGGGAGGTGCTACACACTTTCAAACAACCAGATCTCCAGATAACTCTATCACAAGAACAGCAAAGGAGAGCTCTGCTCTCATGATTGAATCACTTCTCACTAGGCCCTTCCTTCAATACTGGGAATCACAATTTGACATGAGCTTTGGGTGGGGATACAGAGCCAAATCATATTAGTTTGTCATATTCATGGTGGCTGTGATGGGTTTGCTGCCAGCCAATTACCAATTGCTTGGATAAATAAATTGTTGACATATCTCAGTGGCTACATTTCTCCCTCTTGGGACCTAGAAGAGACTGTGTGTTAAGTTCTTCTTCAAGTTTAGTCCTACTAGTATGGTCTGAATGTTTGTGTTCCCACCAAAATCATATGTTAAAAACCTAATCACCAATGTGTTAGAAGGTGGTATTTTGGAGAGGTGATTAGGTCATTAGGTGACCTAATGATTAGGTGATTAGGTCACCCATTAGGTGATTGGGTGGAGCCCTCATGAGTGGGATTAGTGCCCTTATAAAAGAGGCTCCAGAGAGCTGCTTTGCCTCTTCCACCAGGTGAGGACACAGCCAGAAGGTGCCATCTATGAACCAGAAAACAAGGCAATGACATATTCAGTGGCTGGTGTGCATAATATGCCAGTGCCTTGATCTTGTACTTCCTAGCCTCTAGAACCATGAGAAATACATTTCTGTTGCCTACAAGCTACCCAGTTTATGGTATTTTTTATAACAGTCCAAACAAACTAAGATACCTACATTCTCCATTCTTCCTTTTCTCACAGTATTTCTGTACCTCTGAAACCTGATTTAAAGGAACATAAATACGTAGCTTGAATCAAATAGCCAAGGGGAAGTAATCTGAGGGAAACATGTACTGGGTAACCAGCCTCATTCCTTTGACTTGATTACCTTCATAAACCATTCATTCTAGCAGAACTAACTATTACTACTAACAGCAAAACTAACCACCTACTTTATTTATTTTATGGAGTCCTTGAATTAATTCAGTTGCCTGGCTCTGGGAATGACTGCAGTTGACCATGAACTGGTAGATGTATAACAAATGTATAACAGGCTTCCATTGAAAGGTTTGCTTAAAGAAGATCAATTCCTAGGTTTTAAGAAAAGGTAAGTTAAAATAACGAGAAAAAAGAAAACCTATATTGTAGCTACACTGTAAAACAATTGTAATAATTGAATAAGGGTAAGAAATGTATGCATTCTCTTTAGTAGATTACCTCCTGTTCCATTCTGTACTTAAAGCAGTGCATTCCCACTGTGTGCATGGACACTTTTTAGAATGGAGTAGGGAAAACAAACCCCACACACTTGGATAGCACCTTACTCTTGCTACTTTTCTTAGCAGGGAGCTTCTTTCTTTAGAAAAGGAAAATAAGAGCCAAGATAATGAAAATACAAAAGGGAAAATGTCAAGCTAGGTTAGGTTAGTGGTTTTCATCCAGTCCCCATTTTTCCAAAACTTACCATGCATGCCCCGGTTGTCTAAGGTCACACACACACACACACACACACAAAACCTTGACATTAAATAATAGTGATTCACATGGGGAGGAATATTCAATTTTCTTTTGTCTTATTTCTTGTATTGAACTCATAAATAATACTTTTTTTTTCATTTCTTAAATTTTTGGCATATGCTGCTAACCTCTCTTAAATATTTGCTACTTGTCCTTTATAATGCTGAAAGCAGACTTTGGCTTAGAACCTTTGGTAGACAACAGTATCTGGTTACAATTTAATAAGTTTTAAAGTTATAATTTGTTTTTAATTGTAATTTTCTATTTACAGTGATGATATAAAATCATCTTTAAAATAAATAAGTTGGGGCCACAGGGCCAGACGTGGTGGCTCACACCTGTGATCCCAGCATTTTGGGATGCCGAGCCAGTGGATCACTTGAGGTCAGAAGTTCAAGAGCAGCCTGGCCAACATGGTGAAACCCAGTCTTTACTGAAAATACAAAAATTAGCCAGGCGTGGTGGCGTGCATCTGTAATCCAAGCTATTTTGGAGGCTGAGGCAAGAGAATCACTTAAACCCAGGAGGCAGAAGTTACAGTGAGCTGAGATTGTACCACTGCACTCCAGCCTGGGCAACAGAGACTCCATCTCAAAACAAAAACAAACAAAACAACAACACCAACACCATCACCACTTTGGGAGGCCAAGGCAGGTGGATCACGGGGTCAGGAGTTCTAGACCAGCCTAACCAACATGGTGAAACCTCATCTCTACTAAAAGTACAAAAATTAGCTGAGCATGGTGACTCACACCTGTAATCCCAGCAGGAGAATCGCTTGAACATGGAAGGCAGAGGTTGCAGTGAACTGAGATCATACCATTGCACTCCAGCCTGGGTGACACAGTGAGACTCTGTTTCAAATAAATAAATAAATAAGTTAGATAGAGAGGAGTTCAATAAAGTGTCAACATTATATCGACTCTTTCTTCCAAAATGCTGAGTTTTGAAGATGTGAGATCCGGAGAGTATCCTGACTACTACAATTACTTTTAAAAAATAAACATTATTCAGTAAAGAAAGATAAGAAAAACAGTCTCTTGGTCAATACTAATTATTTCATGGATAGAAATCCTATACTATATATTTTTTTAAGACTGGAGGTGAGCTTTTTTTACAGCCTAATTAAAGATTCTAGTTAAGAATCTCAAGATTGTAACTTGTATACCCAAAGTCCTAAACTTCTCTGTGTCTGGTACTAAATACTAAAGTTATCTGTCACATACTTTCTTTCTCCTTCCACAGCAACTTTCAGTCTATCAACTATCTGAAGCCTCTACAGGCAGAATGAAGAAAGTTTAGAATAGTGAAGATCAGGAATAATTCAATCCATTCATTGAGTCATGAAAAAAGTCAATCAGTATACATCGAGTCCCTCTTTTGTACTAAGCTCTTTGATATTAAATGAAGACACATGTAAACACATATGATCTCGAGGATATAGCCGTTATAAAACAAACTACATTTGACTTATGAAAGAATTCTATTTTTCAAGGCGAGTGATAAGGAAAACTAAGTATTATTTTTAATGCTCTTTTTCTGAAGGACATGGTATTTCAAATTCATAGCTATCCACCATTCTCTATTCATTACACCTGATCCTTTAGTAGGTTGTATCATCTGTCTGCACCTAAAGACATTAAACTGGTGACCCCAGGTTTAAAACAGAATGGGGAGACAATTAAACAAATTGAATAAATTGATCTGTAAGAACACTAGGTACGTGGGAACATGCAGAACGGCATCCTACTGACCTTGGTGTAGATGAAGATGGATACATTTTGAAAAACAAGTAACTGTTATACCAGTGGAAAAGAAAAGAAAAAGTATATCAGGAAAAAGGCAACAACACATATAAAGGCAGAGCATCTTGAGGCATATAACATGATACAGCATTACCATTAGTAAAGTTTTATGAGAATAAAGGACAAAAGATGAAATGGAGCTTGGAGAAGGAAGTCTAAAGCCAAATTAAGAAAGTTCTTTTATTTTATAGTAAAGATCGGGATTTATCTTAAAAACAAAGGATGGATACTAATATGCTCATATATTAATATAGTCATGTTTTCCCAAGTTACACCTAGCTTGAAGATAATCAAAGGTTTTGTGATGACAATATCTACTATTTTAGGCCCAATCCAATTTGCTTTGCAAGATTAGGTTCTCTTAGCCCTTCACTTACTTGTGGTTTCTGAATTAGTTTCATAGTCTTTCTGGGCATCTGCTCTTTGGCGTTTTTCTTTTCTGGTATCCTTAAAGAGATTTCACTAAGGAACAATTACTACCTCGGATACCTTGGCCTCTAAGTTGCTCCTTTGCACTAAAACTCCAGCAGCAGGACCAAAGGTAGATTAGCTAAAGTTCTAAGAGATTGTATCTTACTCTTGTATTCTCTTTCTTCTCTTCCTCTAGTTTTCTTCCTATTTTCTTTCCCTACCTACTATTCATGGAGGACTCTTTTCTACTTTTGCAATCAGCTAAGTGCTCTTCCAAGGCACAGCATTGCAAAAATTGAACTGGGGTGGGGGGATGGGGGAAAACACACACACACACACACATATGCTGTCAAAACCAAGAGATTACATGCTCCATTATAAAATAAAATATGCAGTTTTTAAAATATCATTAAGCTATTAATTAAAATTCTATAAAATATAGGTTATTATTTTTTTCCCATGGAATATGTCATATCTCTGATAACAGGTATAAAATGGGGCAGTCAATCTTTTCTGCATGAGGTTTCAATCATTTGTTACGTCAATTGGCTTAGGGAAATTCTATACACAGTTGTAATGAGTTTTTGTAACCTAAATAAAAGATTAATAAGAATTAGGAAAACTATCACTTATAAGTGCTCATCACAGCTCCTGAAAGTCATCTAAAAGCTTATAAAATGTATGAGCTTCTTCATAATTTTTGAATGTTTCATTTAAATCAATTTAATCTAAATTTCCACTTTCATCGTTGAAATCTGTTATTCTCTTCCTGTAAACTTTAGGATAAACTAAAAATTCTAATCACAACGTGTAAAGCTCTCATAAATCACTGATATGGTTTGACTATGTTCCCTGTTCAAACTAGGAAGGAACTAATTTGCTTTTGATTTTATAGGCTCATAAATGGAAGGGACTTGCCTTGTTTCAGATGAGACTTTGGACTGTGTACTTTTAAGTTAATGCTGAAATGAGTTAAGATTTTGGGGGACTGTTGGAAAGGCAAGATTGGTTTTAAAATGTGAGAATATGAGATTTGGGAGGCGCCGGGGCAGAATGACACTGTTTGGCTGTGTCCCCACCCAAATCTCATATTGAATTGTAGCTCCCATAATTTCCACATGTTGTGGGAAGGAACTGGTTGGAGATAGCTGAATCATGCGGGCGGTTTCCACTATAATGTTCTTGTGGTAGTGAATAAATCTCACAATATCTGGTGATTTTATAAGGGGTTTCCCCTTTTGCTTGGTTCTCATTCTCTCTTGTCTGCTGCCATGTAAGACCTGCCCTTCACCTTCCAGCATGATTGTGAGGCCACCGCAACCACGTGGAACTGTGAGTCCATTAAACCTCTTTTTTTAAATTAGCCAATCTCATGTATGTCTTCTTTGTGAGCAGCGTGAAGATCGACATTTAATACACTCACGTATTCATTCATTTATTTATCATTTAATGAACATGTATTGAGAACCTAGTAAATGTCATACACTTTACCAGGTGCATTGTCCATCCGGCTTCTTCCTAGCTTTTAGGCTTTTATCTTGCCATGTGTCCACTCCATTCTACATGACAGCCATTCTCATGCCTACTTGCAATTCCCCTGAAATGCTCAGCTCAATCATACACCCATATCTTCCCTATACTGTGTCTGTGACAAGGATTCCCTTTACATCTCATTTATGTAGCTCAATGCGTCAACAACATATATGACCTTTGAAATGAAATGAATTTTAAAAATACATACTCCAGATACCCAATCTTTATTATTTTGATTCACAGATTAGTAGATCTGTGGTGGGACTTATGACTGTCATTATTTCTAAAAGGTTTCACAGGAAATTGAGATAATAATTTCATTTGGAAACATTTGACCAACTAATACCTCTTTAATCTTTAAGGCTAAAATTAGGTACCATCCTCATTAACAACGTTAGTTGACCTCATGTTTAGTTAAGTGACCAGTTCTGCATTCAAAAATGGCACCTGAGCTCCTTGAACTGTATTTTTATTTTAGTTTTTTTTTTTTTAATTTTTATCCTAAACTGTGAGAAACTCAAGTATCTGTTCATTTTTATCCTAAACGATATGCAGTTCCAGGCATACAAAGGCTGTGTCTATATTTGTCCAATGGATGAATAAGCCTACAATATATTTTTATATACATTAAGAATATCTTAAAAAATCATGAAGGCTTTTCAGTATCTAGCCAAATATTACCAACTTTTGTGGAATAGAAGTACAACACCCACCAATATATCACATGTAGTATAAAATCAATCATTTGTTTTTACTACATACTAACTAGGCTTTTATGAGGGTAGAATTGGGTTACAAAGGAAAAATTTCATATTACTCATGTTATTTCATTTCCATATGCATCTTAACACATTAAGTATACTATCTTTTACTCCGCAGTTTAATTGCTTGGAATGTCTCAATATCCATGTTAAATTCAGGCCACAGGCTGAAAGACTAACACAGTATACATAAAGGACAATGAATTAGCAACCAGCATATGTAAAGAAGTAAAAATCAACAATAAAAAGGCAAATAACCCAAACCCAATGGTAATAAGGTAAATTTACCTTAAAAACCAGAATGAGATGTCAGTTCACATATTTAAATTAAAAATCAAGACCAGACATATGGCTCACAATGGTAGTCTCAGCACTTTGAGAAGTCGAAGTGGGAGGATTGCTTGAGCCCTAGATTTAAAGACCAGCTTGGGCAGAGTAGAGAGACCTCATCTCTAAAAAAAAAAAAGAATAAAAAAAAAAAAATCTGTTTTTTTTCTTTTTACCAAAAGTATACATCAAAACATCCAGCAATGTCAAGTGCTAGAGATAATGTGTACTCCCAGGGACTTCTGTACACTCTGGATGGCAGTGTAAAGTGTCACAACCATTCTGGAGAACAATTTGGAAAAGCCCAGAATACTTGAATATGTTCCTATCTAGCAACTCAGCATTTCCACTGCTTAACAAAATTTGCTTATGTACACAAGGAGATATAAACAAAATATATAAACCAGTATTGTTCAAAACAACAAAGTTTGAAATGCCATCAATAAAAGCATGGATAAACAATTTGAAATATATTATACAAGATTGGACACTCTATAAGAGTTACACAAATCAACTAGTGTCACCCTTGTCAATGTGCACAAACTTCACAAACATAATATTAAATAAAGTCAAATTGCAAAAAGTTTGTACTATGATAGCACATGTAAAAATGATAATGAGTCTATATGCAAAGAAGAAAGTAAAACTGCTTTCCAGGAGAGTATAAAATAGAATGTCAAATTGATTTTAGATCTTCTAATATATTTTAAATTACATGTATATAGGCCAAATAAATTTTTGTGACATCTCCAAGTCATCAATACTATTTTTAGCAGCACAAAAAACAAGCTATTTTATGAAGAATCCCATCAAAGCTATATGTTTTCTGTTCTCCCTCAGCTTTGCTGTGAAAAGTAGGACTCTCCAAGCCATAAAACTTTTATTACAACAGTTTTTATTTTTGGAACACCTAAGTTGTTCAAGAAAATTAAAACCTAAATATCAAGTCAAGTCATTCACAGAAAAAAATTAAGAAAAACATCTTGTGTCTGTGTGCAGGGAGATTGACTATTTTACTCTTTTTAGAAAGTTAATTACCCATTTATATTTATCTAAAGATGGAAACTTTTTAAAAAAGTTATTCTCTTTTAGTAAGTTTTTCTGTTAAAAGCAGTGAAAATTATGTTTCTATACATTATTATGGTGATATTAATGTTTTTAATGTTTATTAGTAAATGTTATATTAATGTTTATTATAGAGTAAACAAATGCTTTATAGTAACAAGAATCAAGAGATGAACATCAATTTATCAATGCTTGAATTTTGGCTGCTCTTGTGACATCCTTTAACCAGTGGAATGTACCCGAAATTATGTCGTATAAGTTCATGAGCTGTGGTCTCTAGAGACTTTGCAGTATTTGCCTTTACTACTCTTAGAAGACTGCTCTAAGATCACTAGTCTACTAGAAGATAAGCGACCACTTGGAGAACTAAGTTGTCACAAAGGAGAGATAGCATCAACTGCTGGACAGGTGAGTTAGGCCACCTAGTATCTTACTTCCCAGTTTACCTCCAGGAGTCATGTGAAGGAACTCAAGTAAAGTAGCAGGAGGATCAACTGTTCAAACCATTGAGTTTGAGTTTTGGTGTGGTTACTTTTGACCAAGAGTTAACAGATACAGAGATAGTGCCTAAAAGTTGGGAGTTACTATAACAAAACTTTAAAATAATTGTGTCATTGACATTGGGACTGGGTGTCAGGTTGAACCCAGAAAAGCAGTGATAAATCAGTTAGCAAAGGCTGGGAAAATGGCAAAGGGTCTAAGGTTTTTATTAAGACCTCTGAAATATTTAAATTGGTTCCTTATATATTTTCTCAGTTTTCCAAATGGGATCTAAGAATCTTGAGGGCATTCTCTTCAGCAATCTCATACACAGACCAAGATAGGGATCTGTCACAAAATTAATTATTGATGTGGCTTTTGGAATGTACAGTGAGTTAGGAAGCCAGCAAAATTTTGAGAGAGTGGTATCAACAAAGCTTCATCTATTTTGAATTTAAAGATAAGGGACTGCTAACACTGAAAAGAGGCTTCTGGGCTTACAGCTTGCAATGGGCAGAGAGCAGGCAGAGAGAACTCCTCAGCTGCAAAGAGGGGGCCACTTCTCATTAAAATGAAAAGAAAGCTCATAAAGGAAAGCCAACAGCCCAATAGATGGTACTAAGAGTCAAGGAGAACAAAGGATCAAGGAACCACTCTCAAGCAGAAATGGATCCTACTCTAGTAACACCCTCATTGAATAAGAGAAGCTGGTGGAACATACTCAGCTTGTTTGGAGAATTACTGTGTTGAGTAATTGCTATGTTACTGTATTAGGGTTCTCTAGAAGGAAGAACCAATAGGTTATATGTATATATGAAAGGGAATTTATTAAGGAGAATTAACTCACATGATCACAAGGTAAAGTCCCACAATAGGTTGTCTGCAAGTTGAGGAGCGAGGAGGTCAGTAGCAGATCAGCCTGCATCCCAAAACTTCAAAAGTAGGGAAACCAACAGCGTAGCCTTCAGTCTAGCCTTCGGTCTACAACTGAAGGCCTGAGAGCCCCTGGCAAACCACTGATGTAAGTCTAAGAGTCCAAAGTTGAAGAACCTGGAGTCTGACATTTGAGGGCAGGAAGCATCCAGCACAGGAGAAAGATGAAGGCCAGAAGACTCAGCAACTCTGCTAATTCCACCTTCTTCTGCCTGCTTTATTCTAGTTGTGCTGGCAGCTAATTAGATGGTGCCCACCCAGATTAAGGTGGGGTCTGCCTCTCCTCCCACTCCATGTACTCAAATGTTAATCTCCTTTGGCAACACCTTCACAGACACACCCAGGTACAATAGTTTGCTTCCTTCAATCCAATCAAGTTGACACTCAATATTAACCATCACAGTTACTCATTTTTTAGTGGAAATGTCTATTGTGGTAAAATTGTCACTTTCTTATGTTGTATCGGGCGTGCCAGAGCAGGGGGTATACAGGGAATACATATAGTGAATAGCATTATATATATATATATATATATTTTATATATATATATATGGAGAGAGAGAGAGAGAGAACAGTATTGTATACAGTGAATAGTATTACCGCCAGGCTTCTGTTTATAAGCCTCTAGATCAAGAGGAGCTGCACTTAAGGGGCTCTACTCATAACTAAGCCAGATACAGATCAGATAGTGGACTTTTAGCTTGATTCCATGATTAAGTGACCATTTGGGACACTTTCCATGTAGGGGAAAAGTAAATAATTGTAGCCAGAGGGTACAATATAGTAGATTAGATATGACCACATTTTCCTTATATCTCTTCCTATCAAGAGAGTTAATCTTTTTCCCCCACTACTAGAACGTATGTTAACCTCAAAACTTGCTTTGACTAATAGAAGGTGATTCCCAGGTCTTGACCTTATGAATATTTGCAGCTGCCATTTTCAGTTGCCCTGAGAATACCATGTCAGAAGCCAGTCAAGAGTATTGGATGATGGAAGTCTACATGGAGGAGAACTAAAGTGTCTCAACCAAAATCAGCACTGACTCTCTGAAAAGTAAGAATATCTAGGATGTTCCAGCCCCAGCTAACCTTTACCTGAATGCATGAGTTACCCAGGAGAAATATCAGAAGAACCACCAACTAACCTACAGGCAAATAAAAAATAATCAAGTGCCATTTTTTTTTTTTTTTTTTTTTTTTGGTAAGCAACTGAGCTTTGGAGATGTTTGTTATGCAGCAATAGTTAGTCTGACATGACTGTCATTCTAAAAATCAATACTAATCATTGCAAATGTTAGTACTAATAATTAATACAAATGACAGTTTTCTGTCAAGAGTCAAATATATCTCCAAAACCTAAGTTTCTTAAAGTTAAATTACAGTTTTTAATGAATAAACATATAGTCTTCTATGTTACTAAATGTACTTCAAACAAAACTCAGTTTTTTGAAACTAACTATATTGCTTTTGTGAATTAAATTGTGTCCCCCAGAATTCATGTTGAAGCCCTAACCCCGTTGTACTGTATTTGGGGATAGGGGTCTTTAGGAAGGTAATTAAGATTAAATGAGATTATGTGGGTGGAGTTTTAATCTGATAATTCTGATGAACCTCATAAGAGGAAGAGGCACCAGCAATCTGTCTTTCTTCACAAGTACAAAGAGAAGAGGCCATGTGAGGACATAGAGGGGAGGTAGGTATCTGCAAATTAAGAAGGAAAGCCTCTGAGACGATGGGGTTTTCTAAAGAGTCAATCATTTCATCTGGCAATGTGGGTACTTTTTTGGTTCCAT
>NW_012110919.1:1648082-1653090 GCF_000951035.1 Colobus angolensis palliatus
TGTTGAATTTTGTCAAAGGCCTTTTCTGCATCTATTGAGATAATCATGTGGTTTTTGTCTTTGGTTCTGTTTATATGTTGGATTACATTTATTGATTTCATATGTTGAACCAGCCTTGCATCCCAAGGATGAAGCCACTTGATCATGACGGATAAGTTTTTGATGTGCTGCTGGATTCGGTTTGCCAGTATTTTATTGAGGATTTTTGCATCGATGTTCATCAGGCATATTGGCCTAAAATTCTCTTTTTTTGTTGTGTCTCTGCCAGGCTTTGGTATCAGGATGATGTTGGCCTCATAAAATGAATTAGGGAGGATTCCCTCTTTTCTATTGATTGGAATAGTTTCAGAAGGAATGGTACCAGCCTCTCCTTGTACCTCTGGTAGAATTCAGCTGTGAATCGGTCTGGTCCTGGACTTTTTTGGTTGGTAGGCAATTAATTATTGCCTCAATTCAGAGCCTGCTATTGGTCTATTCAGGGATTCAACTTCCTCCTGGTTTAGTCTTGGGAAAGTGTATGTGTCCAGGAATTTATCCATTTCTTCTAATTTTTCTAATTTATTTTTGTAGAGGTGTTTATAGTATTCTCTAGTGGTAGTTTGTATTTCTGTGGAGTTGGTGAAGTATAATAATAATAAAAAAGAACAAAGCAAGTCCTGAATAAATATCATACATGTTGAAATACGAAAAAAAAAAAAAAAAGAAGAAGGGAAGCTTCATGAGAACCAGTCCTGACAGGCCATGAATCTTAAAATTACAGCCTTCAGAACTGTGAGAAAATAAATTTCTGTTATTAAAGCCACCCACTTTGTGGTATTTTGTCATGGTAGTTCTAGCAGATGAATGCAATCACTTATTTACTTTACTATACGTTTGGATTTTCATTTACTCCTGGAGAATTAAATAATCATGAAGAAGGACTGAGATAAAGTGTTCTGCCACTACTGTAGTTTTCTTCTTCTGCTTTGTATTTCCTGTCAATTTCCCCCATATATTTGATGATAAGTTATGGAGGGCATAAGAGTTCTTTAGTACACTCTTCTAATTCTGATTATAAACCCATTGTGACAAAATAGCACTTTCAGTAAATGCCTTTGGCTTTGATTTTGTTTGCATTCATGCTGTGAGGAAAAAAAAATCACACCTAAACCAAATTACACTTGACCCTCTGCACCAAATTGTCCATATATTCTATATACATCATTTTACTTTGTGTATTCAACAAATACGGTAATTCTTATGCACACTGAAGTTTGATAAACACTAATCTGAGAAAGAAACAAACTAAATGTCTTTTCACAGATGTTCAAGTAATCAAACCATTCTACATTTAGACTAACCCTCAAATCGTGAAGGAGTACACGATGAGTGAAGAATTTCAAAATGTTTCTGTCTGCCTGCAATGGTAATTCCATACTGTTTCACTTTTAATCCTGTGTTGGTTTTTAAAATATCAGTAGTGAGTTATTGTATAGTGAGTTATTGAAGTGCCTACAATGAGAGCATAGATTCTAAAAACATCTCCTGAGTTAAGACACAACTCCATCAAATAGTGATGCCTACATTCTTTTGTTAGCTTTGCCTTACTGTATTTTTGTCCAACATGTTTTAGAGAGCTTTATTGATTCACATAAATTAAGTGGTCTACCTTTTATTCTGTTGCTCTCTTAGAGCTGCTAGCCTCTTCTTAATTGCTTACTCTGCAAATCCCCATTGATTTCAAGAGTGTCCTTGAAACTTGGGTCAACCTAGACTTGAACTTTCCCCACATCGTACTCTCAATAAAGTCAGTTCACTTGAAGAGAGCTTCGGAGCGCTCTGGTCTAATGGTCTGCTTCTCCCCTTGGGAAAATCTGAGCCACTGCCCCAGAGGTGGAAAGATGACAATGGACCACTTCCCTTGGAGTGATCCCCTGTGCTTTAGGAGTAGGGTGCTGGGTGAGGATGATAGTTTCTGGTTTTCTTTGTTTTTATCTACCAGCTTAGAATCTCTGCTCCATAAGCAAGTTGTGACAAGGACTACATATATGAATATGGGGCCCCGTTATTCTCATGTGTCTTACCTGGTTAGAGCACCCACCCATGAGTGAGAGCTAAGTGAAGGAAGGCAGCTCTCAACCTCTTGACTGCACTTGTTTAGAATTTAGTTCTCCGAGACAGAGCTTGGGAGGATGAGACATGCTGTGGCCTTCTATCCTTGAGGAGACAATGTAGTCTTTGATGCAGATCCGGGGTGAGTTAAAGCCCCATCGTTTGGCCACATCTGCCCAGGTGGAGATTCCATCATGCTGAACTGGAGGGAGGTGGAGAAAGAAGGGGCAAGTAGTGGCTCAGGTTCCTCAAATGCTCATTGTTCTTACTAACATTTAGTAGATTTTATTGAATACATACTTCTTCATTTACTGTATGTCCTTAGGATATTTTCCAGTGACTTTAAATAATTGGCCTTTTTGGTTTTTTATACTTCTTACCATAATGATTATTTCACTGAGAAGTGAGTTCACAGAACAGGTCACACTGTCATTCTGAAAGTTCTGTTTCTAGTTTTTGACTGTTACCTATGAAGCTGCTAAGAACATTATTATACAAGACTTCACTATGGAAATATGCTTTTCTCACCCTTGGGTAAGTATACAAGAGCAGGAATGGCTAGGTCATACGGCAAGTTTGTATTTAAATTTTAGGAAATTGGCAACCTACTTTCCAAAGTGTTTCCAACATTGTACATTCCCATTAGGAGTATATAAGAATTCCAGCTACTCCATGGGATTTGCCATACGTAATATGGTAAGACATTTTACCTTTCGACAATCTAGTTGGTATGTAGCAGTATCTCAGTGTGGCATTAATTTGAATGTCCCTAATGACAAATAATGTTGAGAATCTTTTCATGTGCTTATTTGCCATCTGTATGTCTTTGGTAAAATGTTTCTTCAAACCTTTAGTCATTTTGTTAGTCATTTTATTATTTATTTATTTATTTTTTTGGACGCATTTTCACTGTTGCCCAGGCTTATGTGCAGTGGCACGATCTCAGCTCACTGCAACCCCTGCCTCCTGGATTCAAGCGATTCTCCTGCCTCAGCTTCCTGAGTACCTAGAATTACAGATGTGCACCACCACATCCAGCTAATTTTTTGTATTTTTAGTAGAGATGGGGTTTTGCCATGTTGGCCAGGCTGGTCTCAAACTCCTGACCACAGCTGATCTGCCCAATTCATCCTCCCAAAGTGCTGGGATTACAGGCATGAGCCACCGCACCCGGTCTAGTTGTTTTGTTTTGTTTTCCTTTGTTTAAAAAAAAAAACCACCAAAACAAACAAACAAAAAAGTGTATTTTTCCTTACTAATGAGTTTTTAGAATTCCGTGTGTTATTTTTTGTTCCATAGTGTTTTCATGTTAATTAGTGATATTGCTTTTCAGTGTGAGTGATGTAGTGTGATGTGGTGAGTGATGTCAGTGTGACTTCCATGAGCGCATAGCTCAAAATTTTATTTTTGTTTAATTAAAATGCATTTCTCTTTTAATTAGTTTAGCTGACTTCCTTATAAAAAATTTAAAAACATACACAGAGGTAGGTAGGAAATTCAGGTATATAAGTTTATACGAAATGACTTATAATGAAAAATAATTTTCCTCTGTCCTTTCTAATCTTCTGCATTCTCAGGCTTTTTGTATAAGTTATTTGATTTATTATTTTAGTTGTTCTGAGAGGTGTTATGTACCTGTAAATTATAGGTTTAGATATAACTTTATCTTTAAAGACATATTTCCTTCTGACTTGTCTATTCACTCTCTGCCATGATGCGAATTTAGCTAACACAAAAAGATTCATGAATATTTACAATTACACAAGTTTTGATTAGCACAGTTATAGTTATGAGACAAACTCCTATTTCTTGACATGCCTAATTCTTCTAATATTTCTTTACTAAATGGAGAGCTTTCCATTTCTAAACTCCTATCAATTTTACCTAAAAATGTTGTCAGGATTGGTAACATATTTAGCTTCTGGCAAAATGGACAAACGTATCCTCTTCTATCATCCACCAACTTCTCAAAGTGTTTTCTAGTTTGCATCTACAAATTATCACTTTCTTGTATAGATATTTGTGGCAGGGTTGGATACTTCTGATTGCCTTTCTTTTTATCATTAGGAAAATACAAGAAAAATAAACCATGCATGTTGTTTACTCAGTCATTAATATCTTCTAGTTTTTTAACAATTCTTTGCTACTTGGGACACATTTCTTTCTTTTATTATTATTATACTTGATGTTCTAGGGTACATGTGCACAACGTGCAGGTTTGGTACATATGTAAACATGTGCCATGTTGGCAGGCTGCACCCCTTAACTCATCATTTACATTAGGTATATCTCCTAATGATATCCCTCCCCACTCCCCTGACCCTACAACAGGCCCCGGTGTGTGATGTTCCCCACCATGTGTCCAAGTGATCTCACTGTTCAATTTCCATATATGAGTGAGAACATGTGGTGTTTGGTTTTCTGTTCTTGTGATAGTTTACTGAGAATGATGGTTTCCAGTTGCATCCATGTCCCTACAAAGGACATGAACTCATCCTTTTTTATGGCTGCATAGTATTCCATGGTATATATGTGCCACATTTTCTTAATTCAGTCTGTCATTGATGGACATTTGGGTTGGTTCCAAGTCTTTTCTATTGTGAATAGTGACACAATAAACATATGTGTGCACATGTCTTTATAGCAGCATGATTTATAATCTTTCGGGTATATACCCAGTAATGGGACGGCTGGGTCAACTCGTATTTCTAGTTCTAGATCCTCGAGGAATTGCCACACTGTCTTCCACAATGGTTGAACTAGTTTACACTCCCACCAACAGTGTAAAAGTGTTCCTGTTTCTCCACGTCCTCTCCAGCGCTTGTTGTTTCCTGACTTTTTAATGATTGCCATTCTAACTGGTGTGAGATGGTATGTCATTGTGGTTTTGATTTGCATTTCTCTGATGGCCAGTGAT
>NW_012110919.1:1653143-1680002 GCF_000951035.1 Colobus angolensis palliatus
TTCTGGATATTAGCCCTTTGTCAGATGAGTAGATTCCAAAAAATTTCTCCCATTCTGTAGGTTGCTTGTTCACTCTGATGGTAGTTTCTTTTACTGTGCAGAAGCTCTTTAGTTTAATTAGATCCCATTTGTCAGTTTTGGCTTTTGTTGCCATTGCTTTTGGTGTTTTAGATATGAATTCCTTGCCCATGCCTATGTCCTGAATGGTATTACCTAGGTTTTCTTCTAGGGTTTTTACGGTTTTAGGTCTAACATTTAAGTCTCTAATCCATCTTGAATTAATTTTTGTATGAGGAGTAAAGAAGGGATCCACTTTCAGCTTTCTACTTATGGCTAGCCAGTTTACTTGGGACACATTTCTAAAGAAAATCTTCTTGAATAATTTCTTAAAGGCTTTTTTTTCTCATTGTGTGACCAATAACAAAGTGCATAGCTCTCTCTCTGAACTTCACTATTTTACTGAGTTACATGCTGTTTCTTGGATTAAAATTCTTCCTCTTCCTTGATTCACTTATTTTAGTGGAGTAATTCATCAAATAACAAAAGGTGAATGGGAGCTACAACACTAGACATTATTTTGGTTATGAGTAAAAAATATTCAAACTCAAATTGACTAAAGGCTAAAAGGAGATTTATTATCTCAGGAAAATTCCAACAGTACAATAGCGGTATTGAAGATCTTCATAATGTCATCACAACTCACTCTCTCTGTATGTCTCAATTTTATTTTCAAGTTTGGTCTGTCTCTTTAAAACAGTCTATCTTCCCCTGATAGAAGCTGCAGGATCTGGACTTACATTATTATGGCTTAAGTCCAGAGAAAGCTTTTCTTTATATTAGTAACTACCCTACTATGGAAAACCTACTAAGTATGTCTCTCATGACTGAAAGGGGTTGTTTACCCATTTCTGGTCCAATCAATATGGTCAAATGAGGGGTCTATTTTGAGTGCTTCTGACAGGCGTACATCCATTCATGGAGTTAGGAATTGTGCATGCCATCACTGTAACTACTTGCATGGAGCTTAGAGAAAGAGTTCTTAAATGAGAATATATATACTAACATTAGAACAAGAAGGAAATGAATGCTGAGAAGATAATATAATAAATTCCCTCTTCAGGGGGTAAGAATTTTTTATAATTCTGCATTTGCAGTTTTGCTATGGCAATAAACAGTCTTCAAATTTCAGTGACTTACAACAACATGAATTTATTTCTGGCTCACAAAGCTTGAGGGACTATGGATCAGCTTCAGATCTGCTTGATTCAGTATGTCTCAGCTTGGCTCAGCTTGGCTCCATATATTTCATTCCAGGACCCAGACTGACAGAGTAGCTCCCGTCTAGGAGTCACAATCTGAAGGCAGAAGGCAGGAATGGAAGGGTGATGTCAAACCTAATTATGCAATAACCTTAAAAGCTTCTAGATCTGATTTGTCAAATATCATGCCCATTTATATCCCAAAACATGTCACCTGCTCAAAACCTGTGGTCAGTGCCATGATGACATATGCAGAGACATATGCTTCAAGTATGTAAACACATTTTTGCTAGACAACATAAGTATCTTTATTTTAATTCTTAGTGTTATGCTTTCTCTCCTATCTTTGCTAAGTTGGAATAAGTATAGTCTATTCATTGTTCTTTTCTAAGAGGAATTACTCCTATATCTTTACATTATATTGCCTAAACTGTGTTTCTTAGCTATAAACTACAAAAGTAAAACAGTATCCTTTAATCTCCTTCTGTGAAAAATAAGGGACTATTATGTCCTTCCATGTGTGTCCACTCATCCCAATTTTTAGCACACTATGAAATATTTTGTCTACTGTTTTTCAATGTATTGACTTTAGAACTTCCCCAATCTAGCAAAACAGGCTAATATTGAAATTCAGGAAATATGGAGAACACTGCTAAGATACTCCTTGAGATGAGCAACCCCAAGACACATAATTGTCAGATTCTCCAAGGTTGAAATGAAGGAAAAAATGTTAAGGGAGGCCAAAGAGAAAGGTTGAGTTACCCACAAGGGGAAGCCCATCAGAATAACAGCAGATCTCTCAGCAGAAGCCCTACAAACCAGGCGAGAGTTGGGGCCAATATTTAACATTCTTAAAGAATAGAATTTTCAACTCAGAATTGCATATCCAGACACACTGAGCTTCATAAGTAAAGGAGAAATAAAATATCTTACAGACAAGCAAATGCTGAGAGATTTTGTCACCCCATGCCTACCTTATAAGCTCTCCTGAAGGAAGCACTAAATATGGAAAGGAAAAACCAGTACCAGCCGCTGCAAAAACATACCAAATTGTAAAGACCATAAACACTGTGAAAAAAACTGCATCAACTAACAGGCAAAATAAGCAGCTAGTATCATAATGACAAGATCAAATTCACACATAACAATATTAACCTTAAATATAAATGGGCTAAATGCCCCAAGTAAAAGACACAGACCGGCAAATTGGATAAAGAGTCAAGACCCATTGGTGTGCTGTATTCAGGAGACCCATCTCATGTGCAAAGACACAGATAGGCTCAAAATAAAGGGATGGAGGAATATTCACTAAGCAAATGGAAAGCAAAAAAAAAGCAGGGGTTGTAATCCTAGTCTCTGATAAAACAGACTTTAAACCAACAAAGATAAAAAAAAGACAAAGAAGGGCATTACATAATGGTAAAAGGATCAATGCGACAAGAAGAGCTAACTATCCTAAATATATATGCACCCAATACAGGAGTACCCAAATTCATAAAGTAAGTTCTTAGAGGCTTTTATTTGTAAAATCAAAATACTTATACTGTGTTTTGCTATCAGTTGATACAATTACTAAAATTTAATATGTTTACCTGTATTCAGAATTCTTTCCTATCCTTTCATTCTTTAACTGCTGATTCATTTACATAATATATATATGTTTAATACTTGTAAATTTCAAAATGCTTTTATGTTTTCTTTTTATGTGAAAGATGCTCTTATTTAGAATATATATTTAATATTTCCCTCAAATATTCTTTAGATATTGATTCATGTTTTTAGCACTTTAATGTTGTAATGGAGTAGTCTTGATTTAACATGATCATTATGTTTTATATGTTTGGTACCTTTGCCAATTTATTTCTCATTCTCAGGTGTTGTGTATTTTATTTTTCTTGACATATGATAAAGTTTCCATCTAAATAGTCAGGACATGAATTTCAGTATATTGTTCCTTCTATATTTTCTATTCTTTTTGTTCCAGCCTCCTTGTCAGAGCTATGGCTTAAATGTGACCCTTCCAAAATTTGGGTGATGAAATTTAATGGACAATGTGATGATATTTAGAGGTGGGGCCTCTAAGAGGTGACTAGTTCATGAGAGTACCCCTCTCCATAAATAGGATTAAGGCTTTTATAACAGTGGTTTGATGCAGTATTTGGCTGACTTGTCCTTTCACTTTCTGCCATGTGAAGACACAGTGTTCCTTCCCTCTGAAGAAAACAGTTCCTAGGTGCCATCTTGGAAACAGAGAACAGTCCTCATTGGACAGGTAAATCTGCAGTAGTACCTCAATCTTGGACTTTCCAGCCTCTAGAACTATGATAAAATAAATTTCTGTTTTTTTTATAAACTACCCAGCATCAGATATTCTGTTGTAGCAGTGCAAAATGGACTAAGATAGTTAAGGATATCTCCTGCTTGATTTTCCCTTTATATTTTCCTACTCTTCTTTTAGGATGTTTTAATTTTGGCAAAATTCTACCAAAAGTTATTTTTAACGTGTTTATCTTCTACATATTTTAAAAAATTAATAACATTTGTTTCTAAAAATTTAATAGGAAAATAGTGAGGTAAGTCAGCGTTACATTGGAAGAGACCTTAGAAGCTACTTAGAGTTCCTATTCTATAATTGAAATTGAATATAAAGTCACTAGTCCAAAGTTCAGTGGATAAAAAAAGGGGTGAAGTGTTATATTTTTAGGATTGCCTTCTCTTTGTTCCTTGCTTTCAATCCTCAATATTTAGTATATTTTTAGTAGATTGGGAAGCATGAACCTAGAAGGCATCATGATGCATTTTTGTATATATATGCATTTTGCATACAATAACTCAGTGAACCTAATGGAACAGTGATGTCAAATTCTATTTCCCCAAATCTCCTTTACATCATACAACCTATACTGAATGAATATTCTTAAGAATTTTCCAAAAGTAATTATCCACAACAATGGAAAATATAATCTAAACTGTACACAAAAGCCAGGAAACTTAAATGACTCAGGATGAAGCTACAATTTCTCTTACATATTTTGACATCTAACTGGCTTTCTATTCTATCTCTGACATTTGCTAACAGGAACAATGGAGAAAGACATGGTTTGAGAAAGTGATTTGTTTTATATTGAAGAAGTTTGGCTACACATGAGTCGATTTAGTTATGTCAGAGGAAAGATAGCCATATAAGATTCCATCAGGTAGATTTCATATTCTTAAAACATTTCAGTTTGAAACAGGGCTAGGAACTCTTTCTTCTTATTGCTTATTGGCTCAAACAACCTCACACATAGTTATCCTAAAAGTGTATTCTTCTTTGTGTCAGGCAATCATCCATTGGCTCAATTTAATGATCATCCTGGATAAATCTTTGCACAACAATAAGAAGGAAATGAGCTATAGATATGGCAAATATTTTATAATTCAACATCACATTCTGTGTATGTCCCACATACAATGTTCTTCCAAATATATATATATGTATATCAAAAATGTCTATAATAGAAAATTCAGCAAATGTAATTGCATAACAAGAAGTTTTACTTTTTATTCTCAGATACACTGTAAGAATCTCTAGAAGTGCAAATAATTATATTATGAATTAATTTTATGTCTCATAAAATCATCTAAATAATTATTGGTAATTACTTGAGTCTACTAAAAGCATGCAAATTTCCTTTTATTTATTTACTTTTTATACTTAAAAATTATTGGCTTAGATATTTGGCTTACTCTCAAATACATCCTCTTAAAAAAATGAGTCTATAATATGACTATTTTTTGCTGGATAAAATATTGCTTTACTGGAGAAGATTATTTGATTCTTATGACTGCTGGAAAATAAATTTAAATTATAGGTGAAGCTATTTTGGACTATTTCAGAAATATTTTAACATCATTCTAAACTACTTATTTAAATGGTGATGGTGATTTACACAATAAAAATCCACTCAAATATGTTTCAAGAACATTATTTATCCATTACACCAATTATTGTATGTCAAAATTTCCTATGCACTCATATATTTGCCACAGTCTTGGTGATCAACTTTTTCACAACAAAACATTGCTATTGCCAAGATTTTGGATTAATGACTGTGTTTACCTTCACAGCAATGGAAAATATTAAACAATGCAGAATTTTAAGCTTGGAGGTCTGACTAATGTTGCAGAACTTGTTGAAATTTGCTTAACTCAAGCAGTGTGTCTGCAAAGACTGAATAACAACTCTGACTCCTTGTCTTTGCCAGTCAATGTCAATAAATTTAGTTTTTACCAGCATGACTATTTTTACTCATCTTTGTGTACACAAATTCAATATTCTTTTTTATTACAAGGTATAAAATTAAAGATTTATTTATATATTACCTTAATTTGAGTGTGATCAGACATGCTGAGTTCTCAATAATATGACCTGTATGGAGGGAGAGGATATTTAGGATTGTATAATATCTAGGAAATTTATATATATGTATATTTTCTATACTTACCTTGCATAAAGGCAGCCTGTTTCACAGAGAACACTGTGCAAAGGGATGAAAGTTTAGAGCTGATCTAGGCAGATTTGGGTATATGAAAGGAGGGGATGTATCAACCAGTACTGGGTGGTTTTCATAGTGAAGGCAATACTCAAAATCAGTGGTGACGTTTTTAAGAAGGATCCCAGCCAGACACTGGATTAAGGGAAATAGGGTTTAGTTTCTGTGGGTGGTAGTTTTTTCTATTTAAGTTGCTTTAGAACAAGTTTCTATTTTTAGCTTCTCATTAAAGTATAAGTTAGAAAATTTGAAGAAAAAAATGATCATATGGAAGCGTCCAACCTGTTGGTAAGGGAAGGAAGGAGAAGACGATATACTCCAGGGATTCATGGCAAGCTAAACAGTAAACTCCATAGGTAACTAGAACTTACCCAAGGTGTCAGTTTCATTGAAGAAAGACTAAGTCTAGGTCATATTCTCTCATTGAACTGAGGCTACTAACTCCCTGTAGTTCTGCCCAGAATTGACTGAAGAGCTAAGCAAGGCTAATCAGTTAAGGATTTAGCTGAGCAATTTCAACTATGATGAACCCAGAAAGTCAGGGAGAAAAATCAATACAAATATCTCATCTATTGTTGTGTTATCCTGTTAGGGATAGAGACATGATTTATGATTTATAAAATAGCTACAATCTATTTCATAGACAATGTATACATCAGTCTGGTAGGAAGTAATGAATTGTGGGATAATCTTCCAAAATTTACATATAAACCCTGCATTAAAAAAAAAAAAAAGATTCAATAGGTAAAGAATGGTCAAAGTATCAGGATTTTTTCAATGTATTTCTTAAACTTCGGTAATTTTCTGTATGTGTGCACATTATTCTTTAGTGCACAGCCATCACTAAATAAAATCTTTATGAAAGCCTAACTTTTAGCACTGTATACTCAATACCAAGAACAGGTTCAGAGGAAGGCTTAATCAAGATGTGTTGAACCAACAATATCCCATTACATGCTTGGAGTTACTTAAAGTAATGAGATTTCTTGACATTGGTCAAGTGTAAACAACTATGTTAAAGTTTATAGTTAAAGTACTTTCCTGGAGATGTGTAGGTATCTACCTCTATTAGCCTTTTTGCTGTTAGCATCATACTTATAATTTCTTTCTTTAAGTCTATAAAATATTTCTCAAATACCTTAAAAATTTGTGTTTTTCTCTCAAACTCAATCTCTCACATGCTAAGGCCTAAATAAATCCAAAACTTAAAGCATATTTGGAAACACTTACTTATTCATTCTTATATTTGTTACCCATATTCACAAATTAATAGGCAAGTGCGCATAGAAACTGTCAGCTTCCCACATAGGAGATATACTATTTTCTTCAACTAAAAAAAGGAATGTTGATTAATTATATATTGAGTAATATGCTTTATGTTGGGAAGAGTGATAGGTTCTGAGAATTCCATGATTAATTAAGACCCAGTTTCTTCAGACAAGAAGCTTACAATCCAGCAGATGAGAAATATCAATATAAAGCAAAAAGTATAATTAGATAAGAATTAAAATAGAGGGTTAAAAAGTAATAGGAAATAACTAATTCTAACACCTAATAATTGAAACTTCTAGTAAGCCTTCCATACACTTCCCTTTTGTGATTCAGTAATTTGGTATTAAATATTCTTGCTTAATTGGTAATGATAAAATACGGAAGAAAAAATGTGTTTGCTGTGCAAGCAATACTTAATTGATTTGCTTTGGCAAGTTCTAGGTTAAGTTATATTTTTAAGTGGAAGCAGTTAACCCTTCACTTTCTTTATTTCTTTAAGCAATCACTAAAAATTATAATCAGATCTGAAATGGGAAAGTTGATATAGTCCAATGATGTTAAGCTCCTATTAAAATTACTGCACAGCATGTGATAGGTCATTAGACATAAAGGTATTGAAGTTCTCAGTCGACGACTTTAATCAATGTCTGTTATGTACTTTGTTAAGAGAAATACCACCCCACTTCTCCTGCTTCAGTAACATTTCACTCTACTTTCCAGGAAGAAAAAATTTTGAAAGGACACTTCTGGGTCTTTGAATATCTATATCAGGAAAACAAACAAGCACAAAACAAATAAACAAAACAAACAAACAAAAACAATAACTTATTCAGCGGGTAGCATTAGTAGAAAAGGTTGCTGGGAGTGCACCACTCATGTCTCTTGTTCTCAAGCTCTCTCTTTCCTTCTCTGACTCCATTTTTCAAACTGGTTTTCCTTAAGGAGTGTAAGGCATCTCTATTCCTATCCTCCATACAAGAAGAAACAGCAAGACCCAATTGTGTAAAGCTGTAGTTGTGTTATTTCTTTGCCTGAGTTAAATTTATGGAGTAAATTCCAGGAAGCCTAATTTGGCTTTGGGTTTAGGCTGTGTTTTTATACTTCAGTCCGGCTTTCCAAGTCCTCCCTATAGTATTCTTGTGTCTCCATCATAATTGGTTCTGAATTCAAAAGTACATCATGATTTATCATGTCAAACATAGACATACTTTTATTTGCAAACATTCATGTAGAACATAAACATGTACACATATATACCAACACTAATAAACTCTCTGTCTTTTAAAAGTTTATGATTTAAATAGGGATAAGATTATTACCCAAGGTTATTACCCACAGAGCTGCAATAAAATGCCAACAATGTCTGAAGGTATGGAATACAGGTTATGATGGGTGGTGCTGGTTGTCTGCCCTAACTTTCAAGGAGCTCTTAAAACACTATCACAAAATATTTCCATTTCCCAGGATCCATTCAGCTATGTGTTGGATTGACTATGTGCTGGCCAATGGATTAGCAGTCAGAGTGTTTTGTGAAAGTTTTTAGGTAATTTGTTTGAAAGAGAACTAGAATGTGTCTGTTTGTCTTTCCCTTTTTCTTTCTACTGCTGCTTAGGATGTATCTCCTGTAACTGGAGATCTATTTTTGTCTATGGGAACATGACTCATGTCTTAGTGTTAGTGAAACAGTGAGCTGCAAACAACATGAAATCCCCATGACTAAAAGTCACCATTCTAACCCTAGAGATTGCTCACATCTGGGCTTTTTATGAGAAAGTTTTAAACTTCTATTTTTTTAAAAGCACCATTTCTATTATCTATGTTATGCACAGACAAGCTGACAGTTACACAATCAGTTATGAAGTAAAGAAAAGTCTTTTTGAGGTTGATGACATATGAGATAAATTCTTAAGGCTGAGTTGGGATTACATATGTTGCTGGATTGGTAGTGGTTAGGTGGAATGGTAGGGGATAGCTTGCTACAAAACAAAGTGACTGTTTAGAAATTTTAGAGAATAAAAATAATTTGGCTTTGTGGAAAGTGGAGAGTACATGAAAGGGGCCAAGGTCTGGAGAGTCGTGAAACCAGACTGAAAAATAATAGGTAATTGAGTAGACAGTGCTCTAGGTTCTCAGGCAAGATACATAATCATTCTGTACTTTAAGAAGATAAACATGGAGGAGATTAGTGGAGTGATGGGGAAAGTATGACTCACCAGTAGCATGAGAAACAGTCAAGGGGCAATCAACTATGCAAGGGGTCGAAGTCTTTAACTTTGGGACTGGCAGTGAGAATGGAAAGCAAAGATACATACAATACCATCTGAAATCATCAAATATCTTGAAAAGATATCTACCATAATATCTCCAACCCTCATATTCTCTCAATTCACTCAAGTCGTCACAATTTTGTTTCAGCATGGCAATGGAATTGCTCTCATTTAAGTTGCCATGAGGAAAGATTATTCTTCCTTGGTCTCTTCTCTGTTTTAAAATGTAGGTCCTTCTGTAGCATTTGACTTTGCTAAACACAACACTATTTGAGGCTCCACCAGTGACCAGGAAGATCATCTCTCCTGGCTTGTTAGGCATTCTTTATCAGACTCTGTGTGTCATTGTTCCGCAAGGAAGCAGAAACAATAGAATGTTTGTTTGTTTATGATGTTTGTGTATGTGCGAACATGGAGAGAGAGAGAGATTGATTTTAAGAAATTGGTTTGTCCTAGTGTAGATCCTAGTATGTCTTCAATCTTCAGGGCAGATCTGCAGCTAGAGACCCAGTGATAAGTTGATATTGAACCTCAAGTCTAAAGCAGTCCAGAAGCAGCATTCCTTTTTCTTCAGGCAGCCTCAGACTGTTCTCTCTTAAGGCCTCCAACTAATTGGATGAGGTTCACTCATATTTTGGAGGGCAATCTGCTTTGCTCAAATTCTACTGATTAGCCTGTTAATCTGCTCATCTAAAAATATCATCACAGCAACGTCTAGATTGGTGTTTGATCAAATATCTAAGTTTTGTTGAATAGCCAAATTGATATATAAAATTAAATATCACACGCTCTTCAACAAATATGCTTTTTCCTACCACTCAAAGTAAAATCTTTTTAAGTTTTTTCTCCCTGGTTCTCTTTGTTACCCAAATAATACTTGTCTGTATTCAGTAGTAACCACCTATATATTGATGATTTCTTAAAATTGACCTCTGAATTATCTGTACTGAAGAAAGAGACAGAACTGTCAATAATATACAGTAGAGAGGTAAAGAGGTTCAAGAACAGAATCAGAGAAAGAAGCCAAATTTAAAGAAAAGGAGGATAAAAGTAGTCCTAACACACAAGAAGGAAACAAACTAAAGGCTGAGGGGTCAGGTGGCAACACCAATAGAACCAGTCAAGGGCAGTTTCAATAGTAGGAATGAATCAGAAACCTCAGAGAAGATGAAAACCAAGGGAAAGGTAATTCAATTTGGACACTAGAAGACAACTGGGGATATTCTTGGAAGGAAACAAGGGTTCATTGAAATAGAGATGTGTGTGTGGAAAATGGTTTCAAAATTTTAAAAAGAGAAAACTGCAAAACAGCAATCTCAAGGGGGAAAACCACCACAAATCATAATGCTGGGAGGATATACAATCCATCAAACCATCCTGCTTATAAACTATAAGAACTTAGACAAATGAATACATCTTTTTCAGTTTCCTCATTTATGTAGAAGGGATAATATATGTATTGTGAAGGGATATATGTGTCTGTATATACGTACACACACACACATACATGTATACATATGTGTGTGTCTGTGTGTGTGTATATATATATATGTCATGAGCCACAAAATGGACTTTTGGTCAATAACTAACTGCATATACAATAGCAGTGCAATAATATTATAATAGAACTGAAATATTTCCATGGCCTAGTAACTTTATAACCATATTCTGAAAAGAATGACACCTCCTGAAGAAGAAATTCAGGCAGGTCCTTCAGGAGGTATTGCAGGAGAAGGCACTATTATCCTAGGAGATGACAGCTCCATGTTTATTATTGCCCCAACGGACCTTACATTTGGACAATATGTGGAGCTAGAAGGCAGTAATATTAATGATCCTGACCCTGTGTAGGCCTATGCTGATGTGTGCGTTTGTGTCCGAATTTTTCACAAGAAAATTTAAAAAGTAAAAAATAAATATTTAAAATATACAATTATAGAATATGGATATAAATAAATAAAATATTTTTTGGACAGCTGTACAATGTGGTTGTATTTTAAGCAGCATTATTAAAAAAGAGTCAGTTTTTTTTTAAGTGAAATGTTTATAAAGCAAAGAAAGTTGCAGTAAGCTAAGATTAATATATTATTAAAATTAATTTTTTTTTTTTTTTTGAGATTGAGTCTTGCTTCGTGGCCCAGACTGGAGTGCAGTGGCGCGATCTCGGCTCACTGCAAGCTCTGCCTCCCGGGTTCATGCCACTCTCCTGCCTCAGTCTCCTGAGTAGCTGGGACTACACGTGCCGCCACCACCCCAGGCTAATTTTTTGTATTTTTAGTAGAGACGGGGTTTCACCGTGTTGGCCAGGATGGTCTCGATCTCCTGATCTCGTGATCCGCCCGCCTTGGCCTCCCAAAGTGCTGGGATTATAGGCGTGAGCCACCGTGCCCGACCAAAATATATTTTACAAATTTAGTGTAGTCTAAGTGTACAATGATGATAAAGTCTATAGTCATGTCCTAGGTCTTCACATTAACTCACCATTCATTCACTGATTCACTCAGAGCAACTTCCAATGCTACAAGCTACATTTATGGTAAGTGCCATGTATAGGTGTGCCGTTTTTTATCTCTTATACCATATTTTTTCCTGTAACTTTTCTATGTTTAGATAGAAAGACACACAAATACTTACCATTGTGTTACACTTGCCTATAGTATTTAGTACAGTAAAATGTTATACAAGTTTGTTGCTTGTATTATACAGCCTAGATGTGTGGTAGGCTATGCCATATAGGTTTAAGTATACTCTATAATGTATAATGTATAGTGTAGTGACCTGTCTGTATACACCTCAATATATTAAAAATTGTAGTAAACACTCAATAAAACCAGACATAGTAATTGCTTAATATACAGTAGGGACAAGTCTGTGTGTCTATTTGGGTGATGGGATTTCATATGCAGCCACTTTCTATCTGGAAATACAGGTGAAATTTCTCCCACATTTTCCCTGTGCTCTCTTGCCACTGGAGCTAAAAGCAGCTGGTCCAATGTTTTACTAGTCATTGAGATATGTATGAAGTGAAACATACCTATGTACAGTGTGAACTGAAGGCAGGATCATCTTTCATCCAAGGGCTTGTGCTTGTCTGTATCTTCTATGTACTGAGCCAGGCTACTGTATGTTTTTTCTCAGATATATGCCTTCATGACATAAAGCAAAGATTAGATTGATGGGAAACCCTACAACAGGATTTCTGAGCCTTGGAACTACTGATATTTTGGGTTGAGTAATTCTTTTTTGAGGAGTGAAGGTGCTGTCTTGTGAATTGTAGGAAGTTTAACAGCATCCCTGGCCTCTACTAAATGTGAGTAGCAACCTCCTTGATGTGACAACCTAAACAGTATCCCCATATTTCTGAATGTCCTTGGGCAGTGCAAGGCATAAACTATTTCACTTCCTCCAATTCAGAACTACTGCCCTGCAACCACCTGAATGCAGTGTATAGGAATCATTCTGTGCATGGTCTCGTTTCCTGGATGATTCTATGTGTGTGTGTAGTAAGTAGAAAGCTTTTTTGCCATTGGTTTATTCAAAGTGTGACTGTGTATTTCTCATAGACTGGTATGGCTAACTACTAAGTGCCTCAGTGCCTTAGTAATTAGTAACAAAATAGCCTCTAATACAAAAGGATCTAAATTCTAATTTGAAATGCCTCTTTCTAGAAGTCGTGAATTTTAAGGTGTATATTCTTACAGGAATTGGATAACTAATCTTTCAAAATGATTTTAAGCATCAGAAACTAAAATGCAAATGATTTAAAAAAATCAATTTACCTTTTTCAAAATCTATTTTTTATTGTCAATTGACAACCTGGCACTGAAATGAAATCATCTCTACAATGTTTTCTTCATTAATCCCCTTTTGCTCCTCCCTGTTCCGAAGCCTTGCCTTGCAGCCTGCTAGCCTGTTATCCCCACGAACGCAAGCACCATATCCATTTCTTCCCCTACCACCAAGGTCCTACATAAATGTACTTCGGTTTAAGATACAAAAAGAAAACCTGGCTAGTGTTGACATGGTGCCAAAATTACTTTCTTTTCCTTCATAATATTGAGAGCATGCAGTCATGCAATTACTCTGGTAAAAATCCCTTTCTGACCATTTTCCTTCAAGGTAAAATCATGCATGCCTTTTGTGGGGTTCATGATGATCTGCCCTCTGGGAGCCATATTTCTAATCTCACTTTGCTCACTCACCACATGCCCTATGCACTCTATGTTCAAGCCGTTGTAGGTGTAGGTTTCCCACACCTACAATGGGCCTCATGCTTCAGTGCCTTCATGGGCTCTTTTTTTTTTTTTCTTTTTTTCTCACGTCTTCATGGAAATGACTTCTTCTGACACAGATCCACGACTCATCTCATGTGTAGGTTGCTCTGGAAAGTCCTCATTTCGTTCCATTTGAATTACATTCAGGGTCTGGCATCTTCCAATAGGGTGGCAGCCATGAAGTCCTGTCTGGCCAACCTTCCACTACAGGAGCATCACTGAGCAAGAGCCCAACTGCTGTACTCAACTACATGGCTGCACTTGTGTGAGGGCCACCCCTCTTAGGCTGTCTGGTCAACAACCGTGTGTGGTGAGACTAAGGCAGACTCATCCTGGGGAACATGGACACTTGTGGTTTTGGTGTTGCCTCAACGCCTCTTCTGCTTGACTGGATTTTTCTCAGACTACCTGGCACGCTAAGAAATGTTCCCCCAGACCTCCTTCCTCTCTTTTTCACTCTGAATCGGACTTGCTGACTGTTTCTCAAATTTCTTCACTTCCTTCCTATGTTCTGTCACAGCCATTTGCCCTAAGAAAATCATTGCATGTTTAATCCTGTCTTAACACGTGGTTCTCAGAGAACCCAGAGTAACATATACAAGTGCCCATGTAATTATCTAACTAGGCTCCCCATTATGCTGCATTGTAGTTGCACATTTATTAGTTGGTTTTCCAGACTAGGTTATAATCTTTTTTGTCACTGGGAATTGGGCCTTCTTCTTCTCTATCTTCAGTGCAATATTTAGGAAACGTTCAATACATGTCTGTCAAATGAAAGACAGAATCACTCACTTTACCAAGCTTTCAATCCCACAGACAAACACGACTGAATCCATTAAAAAAATTGACTTACTGCAAGGCACTCTGGTTGCTATAGGATACAGAAAGCTATTAAGATAGTTCTCCATTTCTCAGCTTATAATTTTAGAGCTGAAGATAGAGAAATATAAATATATTATGTTCATATAAAGGCGTGTGTGTGTGTTTTTGTGTGCGTGTGTCTAAAAAGTGCTATTAAGCAGTTTAGAGAAAAGTGAATGCATTGGGGGTTGGCAAATATAAATACATTATGTTAATATAAAGGCGTGTGTCTGTGTGTGTGTGTGCACGTGTGTGTGTGTGTGTCAGTGGTATTAAGCAGTTTACAGAAAAGAGAATGCATTGTGGGCTGGGAAAATCATGTACATTTTATCAGCAATAGTATTTCACTTGACAGTTATAGATTGTTTATCCAGATAAAGAAAAGGGTATGTAAACAGGCAGGTAGAATGGCAAAAATAAAATCCGGAAGCTAGGAGTGCTCACAGAGTCTTTGGGAATAAGCAAACTCCTTTCTCTGCCATAAAGTGTTAATTTAGGAAGATAAGACTATGGATCACTTTAAATAACAGGCTAAGGAGTTATTTCATAAAATTTTTTTACTCAATTTTCTATGCAGTAGCCACCCACACCAGCCTGCTTGCTGTTTCAGGAGCAATAAGAATGCTTCCACCTCAAGGCCTTTTCACTTGCTTAGCCTTCAGTATCATTAATTTTCTCTGTTCCTTCCTGTTTTTACTCATTGCCTCATTCTCCACCATTCTACCTAGGGGTTCAAACTCGTTCCAACGTTTATATCATCCTCGACTAGCCCTATCACTAACATTCTACGTACTGAACTTTTGAAAGATTATTTCTCACCTCCTCACTGAAACATAAATTCATTAAGAACATAAAATTTGGTTTCCTTGCTTCAATCTTATATTTTCACTGTCTGGATTCATAATTGGTACATACTAGGCATTCAGGAAACAATTTCTAGATGAAAATTGGGGAATTGCTGAAGCTTCCAAAGTGAGAATGGAAATATTATGTGCAGTATTTTAAAGCAATGGCTGAGAAAAATTACATGCATCTACAGTCAGCAGAAATGAGTCACTTAGGATGGAAGTGATGATGAGGGGTAAAAAAAAAAGTAGATAATCATTGTAAGCTTCTAAGGGCCAAACTAAAATAATTGTCATGTGTATGAAAACAATGGTTCTCAAACTCTGACCCCTGAACCATCATGGTCATCATCACCTTGGAGTTTTTGGGAAGGCAAATCCTCTGGGTCTACCTCATACCTACTTAATCATAAACTGAAGATGGGGGTCTAGCAATCAACGCTATAACAAGCTCTCCAGGGATTCTAAGGACGCTAAAGTCTAACAACTGATATAAAGAAACAGACCAATGTGGACAGGTGGATGGGATACAGGAAGTATATGGAATTAAAATTACTGTTGAAATTACTTAAAAATTGGGGAACCTTGGCATGTGAAAAATGATTATTTCCTTAAAATGAGTAGGACAATGGAAAAATAAAAACAAAAATAAATATTTTAAAATCTTATTGCTATTATCTCTGTCATCTGTCTACATGTATGTATCCCCCTCACATATTATTTAATATTTAGTGTCGTGCAAAAGTTTTCGATTAAATTTATGGTGTAGGATCTGTTTATTAGAAGCCAACGTGATGAATGATGCAGGTCAGACTATTTAGATATTCAGGGAGCTCCTGTAATCAATTTGAAAAGATTCTCAAAATTTAGTGGTGTTTTAGAATATCCATAGCACATGAAAAGCCCATAGCATAGTTTCATTAACTTCATAAAACTTTTGGCATCAAATTATCTCAGATCTGAATTTTTAAAGTTATAAAGATGAAGATAGCCATGAAGAATATCTAAATTGAGATATATAATATTCAAGTGAAAATGTTTCCTATGACAATATTTTACAAAGAATAAGGGAACTAAAGTGTACTCTAAACAAGTATTTAAAGAAAAAGAAAGGATACAAATAGAAAAATCAGTTGCATTTTTAAATTATGGATTGAAATTAGAAAACAATAATAATCTCACTCTTATTTTTCCCTAGTCTGAGGATATTGTCATCAAAAATGTTTCTAGAAATTAATGGAATTCCACAGGCTCAAGATTGTTCAGCACTGCCTATGGGAAAATCAGAAAAAAAGAACCTGTCTTTATTTTTAAAATTTAATCATTATTTCCCCTATGATTCTTCTGAAAATTAATCAATACTTCAAACCTCAGTAAAGCCTCATCTCATCTTGACTCACCATTTCTATAGATGTACATAATAACAGTTATTTTAGAGAACATTTTTTTCTAAATGTTCATGCTGCTAAATTACTGTGGAAATAATTTAATTCGAAGAGTAGTTGCACTTAGGAAAGGCAGAGTGCTCAGCTGGCACTTAGTCAAAAGCCTACTGTAGTAGCTGCTTCCTTCAGGTTCCATTGTAATCTCAGGCTCCTCACATATTTAATGGATACTGGAAGTAAAATAAATATAGGTTTATTTGATGAGTGCCTCTTGGGATTTTCAAATGAAAGGAACAAAAAGCATCCTAGTCTTCATTGCCTCATCAACTATTTCCAAAAACATACAGAGAATGAGATTGTTGAAAATAACTTTTCTTTATTGCAAAACTGAACGATATTGTTTTTGAAATATTAACTTTCTTATTCCATAATGAGTTTTTACTTTAAATTAAAAACGATCACTTCACTTCAATTTTATTGATTTATTTAACATGATTTTGTGGTCCCAGAAAATTGCGTTCTTGTATTCTGATTCTCCCAATCTTATTTTTTTAAGAATCAACGATTCTGAGATGAAAATTTTACCTTAAATATTTAACTAAGCCTTAAAAAAAAAAACAACAAAAGAAAACAAAAAAAACTTTAGTCCCTTTCTTTCTTTCTGTATTTAACCAAACACAGAAACAAGTTCTACAAACTTTCAGTCCTTTATACACCAGGTGGAAGGAAAAAATTCAGATCACCATGTATTTTATCAAATGTATAGACAATGCAGTCAGTAAGAGCAAGTTGCCCTGTCCAAGGACAATTTGCAACCATTCTATTTTCTTATATCATTTTGAATTTCAGACACATACCTTAATTATATCTATCTTGTTTCAGTAATGAGAAAGGAGATCTGAAGACAGAAGAAATATTATGCATTTTCAACAGAGATATTAACAACGTTGGTTGCCAAGAGACAGTTTTTCTCAAGCTTCAAAATGAAATGGAGTCTTGGGCACCAAAAATCGTCACAACAAATTTTAAGAAAAGCAAACATAATTCTGACACACGAATGAAAGTTTGCCAACGAATCAAACAGGACTACATGAAAATAAATTTGATACTGTTGAACATTAATTACAACATTTTAAAAATTAAAGATTTGTTTGGTCTTATTTCTCTTCCCATCTATATTACCTAGTAATGTCTAACTTTGATATGAACCTGGCCTTATTTCTCTTCCCATTTATATTACCTAGTACTGTCTAACTTTTATGTGTACCTGGGCTAAAGACTTAATGTATAATAGAAAATCTTATTTGATATACAAAATGGCCTAGGGATGAAGACATTATTATAATTACCATTTTACAGATTAATTTTGCCTAAAATCACACAGGAGCATAGTGTCATTCGTGAGGAAGCATTGAATTCAATTGAAGAAAATGGATTTTCAGAATTCAAACTGTCAATTACTTCATTATATCAGTCAGCCTTGCAAAGATATATAGAGTTTTACAGATACTTTTTTAGATTAATAAATAAAATAATTGTTGAATAAAATTGTGAATTTCAAAAGATCTGCTAAATAGTAAATACATTCTCTTTATATTATAGATTTGAAATTATAACAATGATAGATTAATATATTTTCATGTAAAAATTGGAAGTATTAATGTGATGAAAAACCTCTTGAAAATACTTCCCTGTACAACTCTGCACATTACTCATGGTCAACATATTTAAAACAAACAATTTATCTGATCAAAGGTTTGCTAGCAGAAATTCTGGAGATCTCTGGGGAATTCAGGAATGTACCCACAGTGAACTGTATGAGGCTATTTCATTCCTGGATTTATTGTCTGTTGCAACGCACACATTACCAAGTGTTCTTGGACAATGTGGGGAGGTCACTGGTAGATATCTAGGTTATACCAAGTAAAAGGCTACTTTTATCTTATTTGCTTGGAGAGATGTATGCTTCTACAGAATCAAGTTACTGTAAGTCACTCAGACATTATTATTTGCAATTGTGCATGTGTTGATGAGGCACTATGACAAGCAAGTATCCTAACTGTTCTGATGTCATATAGTATAAGATTTGCTAATATATTCTTTTCCTTTGTAGCTTAGCTTGATATTTGTTGGCTGAACATACAGGAAAAAGCTGATATTTATTAACATTAAATTTAAGAATTTTTTTAATCAAAAGAAACTGTAAAGTAGAAGTATCAAGAATATGTAAATAATTCTGACAAGTAAACAAACTCCATCACAAAAGGGATGTTTACCAATCACAATAAAGTTAAATTAGAGACCACCTCAAAAATGTCAAAGAAATTAATTCATATAATTGGTTATGTTTTTGAAATTACATAATTCTCTGGTATGTAGGACTGAATTGTAATGAAAGAGGAATTTAAAGCCTGCAGAATTGAGTCAATGAGCTAATCAGAGGAAACTATAGAATTCTAACTATAATTGATAACAATAAGAAAGATTGAGAACAAGCTAAATTTCCACTAATGGGAAAAATACAATAAAAATAGAATAAAAATGAGCACATGTGAAAATATGGAAATTTTAATTCAGAAATCAGATATTCATTTCATATAACCAAATTTTATTGACTGATACATTTAAATAACTTAATTATTTTTAAAAAGAAAATACGTATAATCCCCCTAACCAAAAAAGAAGCCAAAATTTTTATATTAAAAAGAAAAACACTTAGGAAATAAATAGCTCATTTTGAAATAACTCATGGTTAAATAGAAAGTCTCAAAAGAAATTAAAAATGCATTGAACTAAACAAAAATAAAAATGTATTACTTCAAAATTTGTGTGACAAAGCTAAAGTTATATTTCATGGAAAATCTTTAAAAGCATATTCATACATTTGAAAAGAGGCAAGGTTTCACATTAATAATTTCAACTCCCACCTCAAGAATCTAGAAAATGGACTGCAAAAATAAACTCCATTAAGTAGAAGAAAGGAAACAATAACAATAAGAACAGAAATGAAATTAAAAACAAGTCACAGATATAAATATTAATAGAACAAATAACTGCTTCTTTAAAAATATTAATAAAGTTACAAACAAATGAAAAATCATTTTATCCTGATAGATAGAATCAATTTTGTGAAAATGGCCATACGGTCCAAAGTAATTTATATATTCATTGCTATTTCCATCAAACTACCATTGACATTCTTCACAGAATTAGAAAAAAACTAATTTAAATTTCATATGGAACCATAAAAAGAGCCAGGATAGCTAAGACAATCTTAAGCATAAAGAACAAAGTGGAGGCATCATGCTACCTTACTTCAAACAATACTACAAGACTACAGTAACCAAAACAGCATGGTACTGGTATCAAAACAGATATATAGATATATAGACAAATGGAACAGAACAAAGACCTCAGAAATAACACCATACATCTACAGTCATCTGATCTTTGACAAACCTGACAAAAACAAGCAATGGGGAAACAATTCCCTATTTAATAAATAGTGCTGGGAAAAATGACTAGCCATATGCAGAAAACTGAAACTGGATCCCTTCCTTACACCTTATACAAAAATTAACTCAAGATGGATGAAAGACTTAAATGTAAAACCCAAAAACATAAAAACCAGAGAAGAAACCTAGGCAATACCATTCAGGACATAGGCATGGGCAAAGACTTCATGTCAAAAACACCAAAAGTAATTCCAACAAAAGTCAAAATTCACAAATGGGATCTAATTAAACTAAAGAGCTTCTGCACAACAAAACAAACTGTCATCAGAATGAACAGGCTACCTATAGAATGGGAGAAAATGTTTGCAATCTACCCATCTGACAAAGGTCTAATATCCTGAATCTACGAGGAACTTAAGCAAATTTACCAGAAAAAAGCAACCACATCAAAAATTGGGCAAAGGATATGAACAGACACTTTTCATAGGAAGACATTCATGTGGCCAACAAACATATGTAAAAAAGCCCAACATCACTGATCATTGGAGTAATGCAAATCAAAACCACAATGTGATACCATCTCACACCAGTCAGCATGGCGATTATTAAAAAGTCAAGAAACAATAGATGCTGGTGAGGCTGTGGAGATATAGGAACTCTTTTACACTGTTGGCGGGAATGTAAATTAGTTCAACCATTGTGGAAGACAGTGTGACAATTCCTCAATGATTTAGAACCAGAAATACCATTTGATCCAGCAATCCCATTACTGGGTATATACCCAAAGGATTATAAATCATTCTACTATAAAGACACATGCACACATATGTTTATTGCAGCACTATTTACAATAGCAAAGACATGGAACCAACCCAAATCCCCATCAATGATAGATTGGATAAAGAAAATGTGGTACATATACATCATGGAATACTATGCAGTCATAAATGGAAATGAGATAATGTCCTTTGCAGGGACATGGATGATGCTGGAAGCCATTATCCTCAGCAAATTAACACAGGAACAGATAACCAAACACTGCATGTTCTCACTCTCTCACTCAAAAATGGCAGTTGAAAAACAAGAACACAGGGACACAGGGAGGGGAACAACACACACTGGGGTCTGTGGGTGGGGGGCAAGGGGAGCGAGAGCATTAGGACAAATAGCTGATGTATGTGGAGCTTAAAACCTTGATGATGAGTTGATGGGGCAGCAAACCACAATGGCACATGTATACCTGTGTAACAAACCTGCATGTTCTGCACATACATCCTAGAACTTAAAGTAAAATTGTAAAAAAGAAAATACTAATAAAGTTGATGAATTTCTATCAACATTGGTAATAAAAAAGAGAAAAGACATGAATTACTAATATCAATAATGAAATAGAATTTATGACTATGAGCCATGAAAACATCACAAGAATTATAGGAATTATTATGAACAACTGTATATACACAAATTTAACACTGTAGATGAAATGAACTGAAGTACCACAACTCATTCAATCTCAGATAGGTAATTTGAATAACCCTAAAAATCATAAAGACACTGAAATTAAAATTTAACTCACCCCTTCAAAAAGAAATATCCAGGCCCAGATGATTTCAGTGGAAAATCCCACCAAAAGTTTAAAGAAAATTAACAATTCTACATAAAGTTTTATAGGGAATATAATAGGAATTACCTTTATTAGTTTATTTCATGAAGATTTTATTTCCATGAACCAAAACTAGTATCGAAAAATAAATCAAACACACAAGAAAACTATAAATCAATATCTGTCATGAATATAGACACAAAGCTCCTTACAAAAAATATTAGCAAATAAAATCCAGCCATGTATAAAAGGAATTATATGCAATGACCAAGTGGGGTTTATTTTAGACATGTTAGCAAAACTGACTAAATATTTGAAAATTGATCAGTGTAGTCAACAGAAGTCGCATTATATAATCAAATCAATTGACACGAAAAAAGATTTTGACAAAGTAGAGCATCTATGAAAAAAAAACCAGAAAAACAGAAATAGAGAAGAATTTTGACAGTCTGATAACGGGCATCTACACAATTCCTAAGGTAACATAATCAGAGATGAGAGAAAATTCTTTCTCTTTCAGACTGGGAATAAAGCAAGTAGGTCCACTCTTATCACTCTTACTGGACATAACTCAAAATTCTAGTCAATAAAATCAGGCAAGAAAGTGAAATAAAAGCCATGAAGATTAGAAATAATAAATAAGGGATTGGGCATGGTGGCTCAAGCCTGTAATCTCAGCACTTTGCGAGGCCAAGGACAGTGGATCACCTGAGTTCAGGAGTTCAAAACCAGCCTGGCCAACAGTTGAAACCCTGTTTTGAATACTCCTGAGGCTGAGGCAGGAGACTCACTTGAGCCCGGGACGTGAGGTTGCAGTGAGCCCAGACTGTGTCACTGCACTCCAGCCTGGGTGACAAAGCAAGGCTCTGTATCAAAAAAACAAACAAAAAAAGCAAAAAAATAAGGGCCAAGCATGGTGACTCCAGCCTATAATCCCAGAATTTTGGGAGGCCTTAGTGTGTGGATAATCTGAGGCCAGGAGTTCGAGACAGGCCTGGACAATATGACAAAACCCTGTCTTGACAAAAAGTGCAAAAATGAGCTGCGCGTGTTGGGGCACACCTGTAATTCCAGTTACTCAGGAAGCTGAGGCACGAGAATTACTTGAATCCAGGAGGTGGAGGTTGCAGTGAGCTGAATTCATGCCACTGCACTCTAGCCTGGGTGACAGAGCAAGACTCTGTCTCAATAAATAGATAAATAAATAAATAAATAAATAAGGAAATGTTCCCTATTTGCAGAAGACATAACTATTTAAATAAATGATCCCAAGGAATTTATTACATGTATCTTAGAATAAGTTTAAATAATATAAGTGTAAATATAAATACATAATAAATAAAAATAAAAATATAAATGTAAATATAAATAAATTTCACAAGGTCACAAGATAAATGGTAAGCCTACTAAAATCAATGGTGTTCTTATGTACAAGTCACAAAAATTAAAAATGTAATACCATTAATTACCGCTTAACAATAAAAAGAAAGAAAGAAATATTTACGTGTAAATCTGACAAACAGGTACAGAAATTCTATGCTGAAAATTATGTAACTAATGAAAGAAATCAAACAAGACCTAAATAAATGGGGAATCACATTTTGTTCACAGAAGACAATATAAAAATGTAAATTATCCCCAAATTGATACACAAATTTAACATCCTTCTTATCAAAATCCCTGAAAGATTTTGGTAGACATAGAAAAGATAATTTGAAATTTTATGTGGAAAAGTAAGGAAACAAGAATAGCTGAAAACAATTTTGAAAACGCACAATCAGATAAACCGATTTTAAGACCAATAGGATTATATAGCTGCAGTAATCACGACTTACATAAAATTTAGCATGAGGACAGATATATAGGCAAATAAGCCAGAATATAGAACCAGAAATATACCCACACAAATATTCCCAATTAATTTTAGACAAAGGTGCTAAAGTAATGCAATAGAGGAAGGGTAGTCTTCCAAGCAAATATTGTTGTACCAACTAGACATTCATAGGCAAAAAGTGAGATGTGACTATACAAAACATTGACTTGAAATGGATCTAATACTTAAATATAAAATGTAAAACTATAACAATTTTTGAAAAAAAATAGGAGAAATTTCTCTGGATCTACGGCTCAGGGAAAGGGGTTCTTGGCTCTTAGACTTGACACCAGAGAACAATATATAACAGGAAAAATTGACTAATTGAAATTCAGCTCTTTCTACTCTGAAAGACTCTGTTATGAGTATAAAACAATAAGCCACATAGTGAGATAATAAATTAGCAAACCACATATCCAACAACTGGTATCTAGACTATATAAACTTTCTCAAAACATGAAAGTTTAAATCAAAAATCCAATTGGGAAACAGACAAAAAAGACATGGAGAGACACTTCAAGGGAAGGAATGTACAGATTTCATATATAGATAAAAAGTTATACAGATAATCATTTAAAAATGTATTCAGTCTGGGTGTGGTAGCACATGTCTATAATCCCAGCACTTTGGGAGGTCAAGGAAGGAGGATTGCTTGAGTCCAGGAGGTCGAGACCAGTCTGGGCAACAAAGGGAGATCCCATCTCTACAAAGAAACATTTAGCCAAGAGTAATGGCAGTTGCCTATAGTCCTAGCAACTCAGGAGGCTGAGGCAGGGGGATCGCCTGAGCCCAAGAGGTCAAGGCTGCAGTGAGCTGTGATCATGCCACTTCTCTCCAGCCTAGGCAAAAGAGTGACACGCTGTATTTAAAAAAAAAAAAAAAAGTTTTCAACATTATTAGCCGTTAGAGTTGCATATTAAAACTATAAAGAGGCGTCACTACATTCCTATTACAGTGACTAAAAATAAAGTAGTGACAACACAAAATGCTGCCCAGGGTGTGTAGAAACCAAGTCACCTATGCATTGCTGGTGGGAATATAAAATGATAGAGCTACTCTGGAAAATACTTTGGTAGTTTCTGAAAAATCTAAACATGCAACTACCATATGATCCACTAATTGTACTGCTGGGGGCATTTATTCTAGAGAATTGAAAATGTATATTCCCACTAAAATCTGTACACAAATGTGTAGAGCAGCTTTGTTCATAACAGCCACAAACAACATAGATGTCCTTCAAGAAATGAATGGTTAAATACTCATACCATACAACAAACTGGATTAACCTGCAGAGGATTATGTTGAATGAAAAGAGCCAGTCCCAAAATATCACATACTGTTTGACATGGCATATATAGAAATAGAGAATAGATGAATGGTTTCCAGCAAGCTAAAGTAGGATTTTTAAAAAAGGCAACATGAGGAAACTTGTGATGATGGGAATGTTCTGTATGTTGACTATATTGTTATCAATATTCTGGTTGTACCGGGTGAGGTGGCTCAACCATGTAATCCCAGGGCTTTGGGAGACTGAGGCAGGCAGATCACTTGAGGCCAGGAGTTCAGGACCAGCCTGGACAACATAATGAAACCCCTGTCCCTACTAAAAATACAAAATATTAGCTGGGCCTGGTGGCTTGCACCTGTAATCCCTGCTACTCAGGAGGCTAAGACAGAAAAATCTCTTGAGCTTGAGAGGAGGAGGTTTCAGTGAGCTGAGATTATGCTACTGCACTTCAATCTAGATGATAGAGCAAGACTGTCTCAAAAAAAAAAACATTCTGGTTGTGATTTTGTACCACAGTTTTTCAGTGCTACCACTGAAAGAAACTGGGTTAAGTATACACAATATTTCTCTGTATAATTTCTGACAACTCTATGTGAATACATAATTATCTCAAAATAAAAAGCATAACTTAAAAAAGGTATAATAATCTCAAAATTATTAGTGATATTGATCACTACAATTAACCAATGTACATGTTTAAGGATATATATGGTTATGAACCTGAATAAAATATAAATTATTTTTGAAAGCCGATCAATAATATACAACAATTAATAATGTGATAATGAATCTAATTATTCACAGAGTATGATTTGCGGTCATGATGGTGACAGAGGAACATAGAGTATTGTGAATTCCTTCTTTCCATTAGCTAAGACACAGTAGGAAACCCTTCCTATTTTGAGGATATGATTGCAAAAAACAGATATACTGTCAAAAATCTTAACAGTGTTCACTGATAGAATGAATAACAAGACATATGCATATTAAAATGTGAAAAAAAAAATAAGAGAAAACAAACCACAGGGAAAAAAAGTGTATTTTCAATAAGAATCAAATATAAAAACAAAAATTATAGTAACAGTTAAACTATATAATATATAGTATGTATTAGGCTCTGTTTCAAATGCTTAACTATACTAATTTGTTTAAATCTCACAATATCCGTATGACATGGATATTGTTACTATCTTTGTTGTTACTATCACGTACTTGCCCCAGATCACATGCTAGTGTTACAGGTGAAATTTGAATCTTGACAGCTCATAGTCTTCTACTGCTTCTCTATTAAACCGTAGGATGGTTGACATAAGACTAAATACTTTATACTGATAATAATAAAAATGCCAATATAATAAGCTCTTCCAATTAAATTAAAGCCTCTTAGTTCAAATTACAAAACAAAACAAATGCTAGTGTGGAAGACACATAAATTATAAATGTGAAAAATCAGAAAACAGTGTATAAGATACATATATAAACAAAATGGAATCAGACAATACTGCAATAGATACATTAGGCAAAGAGTATTCAAAACAAAAAATATGGATTTTTATTAATACTTTATAATTATAAAGAATAAAGTCACAACAGAGAAAGAACTGCTAGAGACATTTCCAGTATAAACATTATGTCGTTGAATCATATAAGCTATAATCAGTAGAAATACAAGAACTAAACAGAGAAACAGTAGTGCTGGAAGATAGTTCATCATATATATAGGCAAAAGTAAATAATAATATCAACAAGTTTTCTAAATAAATTTTTATTCAGAAATCTCCCAGTATTCTGTGGCTCTAAAGAGGAAAATGTAATAGTTAAGCTAATCCAAACATCTGGTCTCCTTAAGAAACAGTATTTCTGTAAAATACTTAATTGGCATTCTAGTTACACATACATTTCCGTTTTTTGTTGTTGTTGGTGGTTTTTTTTTTTTTTTTTT
>NW_012110919.1:1680252-1684260 GCF_000951035.1 Colobus angolensis palliatus
CTAGCTAAGTCCTAGTCACCACCCTTCTGGTCTTAGTTTAAATGTTACTTTATTTACATATTCGGGTTTGGGGCTTTTTTTTTTTTTTTTTTTTAGTTTCTTGTGCACACTAGAGGCAAGGCACTGCGTTGTGCTGGATTTTGAGGGGTGAGAGAACAAGCATGGACATAATGTTACTTTATTCATATATTTGGGTTTTTGGGGTTTTTTTTATTTTGGTTCTAAGTACTATGTGCATACTAAAGGCAAGGCATTGCGTTGTGCTGGATTTTGAAGGGTGAGGAAACAAGCATGGATATCTATCCTTTGAAAGCTTCCGGGAAGTGGGGGTAGGGACAGAGAAACATTACAATTTAAAACCTATTTATAACGATATAATTATAATCACTAAAGGGTAAGTGCTATGGAGGAAAGGTTCAGATTACAAAGAGAAAGTAAAACTGGGGAATCTAATTTAAAATGAGATGTCTCTGAAGGCCTCTTGGTAAGTGACATTTAAACTGAATCCTGAAGTATAAAGAATAACTATTGTGAAGGGCGAAGAGAAGTGTTGACTAAACCAAAACAGTGAGGAGATACTAAAGCTTGGGAGGGCCAGGAAGTAGCCTAATACGGCTCAAGGACAGTGAGCAAAATGGAGAAAGGCATGGATGAAAGTGAAAAGATAGTCCAGGTGCTCGGTGGCTCACACCTGTAATCCTAGCACTTTGTGAGGCCAAGGGGGGTGTGAATCACTTGAGGTCAAGAGTTCGAGACCAGCCTAACCAACATGGTGAAACCCTGTAACTACTAAAAATACAAAAAAATTAGCCAGGCATGCTGATGGACACCTGTAATCCCACCTACTCGGGAGGCTGAGGCAGGAGAATCGCTTGAACCTGAGAGGTGGAAGTTGCAGTGAGTTGAGATCACGCCATTGCAGTCCAGCCTGGGTGATGGAGTGAGACTCTGTCTCAAAAAAAAGAAGTGAAAAGATAGACCAGGCTTGTAGGCCTTCTTGAGGATATCTAAATTTTATTTTGGTACAATGGTAAGCCTGTGACTGGTTTCAAACTGGTAAATAACAAAATCTGATTTACATTTCAAAAAGATCTCTGCTGTTACTGTGTGAAGATTGGATTAGGCCAATTAAATTCAGAATGTTTAATCCCCAGATTCTTTTTTTGTTTTCATTTTTCTTTAAGTTCCAGGATACATGTGCAGAGTGTGCATCTAGGTTTTAAGCCCCACATGCATTAGGTTTTTGTCCTAATGCTGTCCCTCCCCTTGCCCCCGACCCCCAGACAGGTCTCAGTGTGTGTTGTTCTCCTCCCTGTGTCCACGTGTTCTCATTGTTCAACTCCCACTTATGAGTGAGAATATACGGTGTTTGGTCTTCTGTTCCTGTGTTACTTTGCTGAGAATGATGACTTCCAGCTTCAACCATGTCCCTGCAAAGGACATGAACTCATTCTTTCTTATGGCTGCACAGTATGCCATGGTGTATATGTGCCACATTTTCTTTATCCAGTCTATCACTGATGTGCATTTGGGTTGGTTCCAAGTCTTTGCTATTGTAAATAGTGCTGCAATAAACATACATGTACACGTGTCTTTATAGTAGAATGATTTATAATCCTTTGGGTAAATACCCAGTAATGGGATTGTTGGGTCAAATGATATTTCTAGTTCTAGATCCTTGAGGAATCGCCACACTGTCTTCCACAATGGTTGAACTAATTTACACTCCCACCAACAGTGTAAAAGCATTCCTATTTCTTCACAGCCTCGTGAGAAATGAGAGAATCACTTGAGCTCAGGAATTCGAGACCAGCCTGGTCAACATAGTGAGACACCACCTCTTTTTTTAAAAAAAAAAACAGGGACAGTCTGGATCAGGACACTTTTCCATTAACATCTTTCTGTTGAACCACTGAAGGGACAATATTAAATTTGGGTAGGTGCTGGGGTCTGGTAACATCTTTCTTTCTTTCAAATTTCTGGTGCCCTCTACTATCTCCCACTTGATAGAAAGATAAGTAAACTCTGGATCACTTCCCTCAGGATGACATGGCCTATGATGGCTGTCATGCTAATAAACGTTTTGTTTGTTACTGTGGATCACGGTTTTGTTAGTTGTGGGCCCCAGATTGTTTTATGAGCACGGAGCAGTATCAACAAGCTGGCATCCTCAGGGCAGTGTCGTTCGGTAGGAGTTCTGACGTCTGTCACCAAAACCAAGGGGCTGCTCCTCAATGATGCATCTCATCCTAGAGTGGGAGATTATTTCTCATTCAATAAACAGTTTCGACATTAACGAGAACACCAGCATCAAAGAGCCACATCAGAAACCAGTATGTGTTAAGAGCCAGTGATTACTAATAATTCAAAATAGTTCTGGGAGTAAAAGTAAAACGTGTTTAGTCTTCCATCTCTTCCCTGAAGTCTTACAGGAAGCTTCTTAGTGTTCTGTTTTTGATTTTCTCACATTGAGAGATAAGAATGGGAGAAGAGCAAACATCATCATGTTTATATATTGTTAGAAGAAAGCAGAATTAGAATAATTGAAGATATAAAATATCTACTTTGCATGGGAAAATGTCATGTCTAATATCTGCTTTAAAATAATTCAACAAGAAGGAATGAAAATAAAGTTGATGATTATTGAAATGGGATGTTGGGTTTATGGGAGCTCATTAGACTATTTCCTATTTTTGATGTACTTAACATTTTTCATAATAATAAAAAGCGAAAAAGAATTCATATGGATTGAAGAAGTGAGGAAGAAGACATTCTCTGACACAAAACTGAAAGCATAAATTAGTACAACCTTTTTTTTTTTTTTTTTTTTTGACAGTGTCTCACTCTGTCGCCCAGGCTGGAGTGCAGTGCTGTAATGTCAGCTGACTGCGGTCTCCACCTACCGGGTTCATGCAATTCTTGTGTCTTAGACTCCCAAGTTTCCAGAGTTGCTGGGACTACAGGTGTGTACCACCACTCTCAGCTTATTTTTCTATTTTTCTTAGAGACAGGGTTTTACCATGTCCAGGCTGGTCTCGAACTCCTGACCTCAAGTGATCTGCCTGCCTCGGCTTCCCAAAGTGCTGGGATTACAGGCGTGAACCACCACACTGGCCTACAATCAGTTTTAAAGACTCTGTAAATCAACCTCCCCAACACAAATCTATCATGGAAAATAGTTAAACTCCATTAATGAATCTGTGAAAGGGGTACGAGTAGCTAATGTGTGTGTCTCATTGTTATGCCATGGTGTGCCCAGCCAGTTGCTCCTCACTTGCTCCTTCTTATCTTCCATAAAGCATCTTTAAATCAAAGTCTGGGATCCCTAAAGAGGACTGACCCCAATACAGAGTTTCAGAAGAAACTTTTGATCTACATTTCTATATTTACCATAGTCTATTCAACCAGTCTCCTTAATGATGTGTATTTGGTTTGTTTTCAGACTTTTGCCTCTACATATAATACTGTATTGAATAAACTTGCAAACGCATCATTTTGCATTTTTGCCAAGATATCTTTAATTTTCATCTTCTTCAACTGTTTGAAATTTGGTAGGTTTTATTAGGAAATGAAAATAAGTTACAAAGGAAATTAAGAAAATTGGTTTTGTTTGTTTTAAAATTCTTTCTTAAGTGTTATATTTCCTTTTCCTCTTCTGTTATGGCCAGGGTAATAAGGAGTTACAAGAAAGGGAAGAAAGAAAGAGAGAGTGAAAGAAAAAAAAATGAATGAAAGAGAGAAAGCAAGAGAGAAAACAGGAATAAAGAAAGGAAGGAAGGAAGGGGGAGGGAGGCATGGGAAGGGAGGAAGGAAGGTAGGAAGGAAGGCAGGAAGGGAGGGAGGGAGACAGGAAGGAAGGAAGGAAAGAAAAGAAGGAAGGAAGGGAGGGGGAGGGAGGCATGGGAAGGGATGAAGGAAGGTTGGAAGGAAGGCAGGAAGGGAGGGAGGGAGGGAGGAAAGAAGGAAGGAAGGAAGGAAGAAAAGAAGGAAGGAAGGAAGGAAGGAAGG
>NW_012110919.1:1684310-1767202 GCF_000951035.1 Colobus angolensis palliatus
GAAGGAAGGAAGGAAGGAAGGAAGAAAAGAAGGAAGGAAGGAAGGAAGGAAGGAAGGAAGGAAGGAAGGAAAAAACTCATTTTTCCATTTAGGAGCCTGTGGAAGGGCATAATAACAATATGAAGTGATTGTCACCCATGACAGAGTCTAGCTAGCTACTATCAAAATTTAATTTTTCTTTTTACTGGACAAAAAAGTAAAGGACTTTTTTCAGCCTCCTCTTTTGCCCAAGGGGCATCTACTGGAATGAATGGAAGTGTTACTTGAAGGCCTGTTTTATAAAATCCTCTCGTGTGTGATCTCTCTATTTATTCTCCACTTCAGATGTTCTCAAAGTGTGGTCCCCAGATGAGCAGTAGCATCACTGGGAACATTGCTAGAAATGTAAATTCTTGAGCTCCACTCCAGATCCATGGAATCAGAAACTTTGAGAGTATATATATATATATATATATATTTTTTTTTTTAACGTGCCCTTTGGGTGATTATGATACACACTAGTTTAAGAACCACTGTTTTACTCATTGGTTAAATGCAAAATCTCTGAAGCCCTAAAGAAAGAGCCACAGTGTGGAAGGTGCCTGGATTTCTGAATGCCATGTGGTAGATTATGGCTCTAATCAGGAACATTTTTTATTGGTCGATAACCTTAACAAGAGGGAATGTGTCACTTGTAACAAAAATACATTTGTAACAATAGGAATATATGAGTGGCATCCTCAGCCTTTTGTGAGCTTGGCTAACTCTCAGTGTCTGTCAACAGTGCTCCTTTTGACATCACATTATAGTTATAGGTAGGAATAGATGAACAGCCATCTCCAAATGCATAACAAAGGAATAAAGAGGCTAGATCTCTGAATATTATTTGACATAATGGATTTAACAACATAGGATTTTAGTGATTCTAACCATTTCTTTGGTAATTTTATTCATTTTTCTTTTATTAAAATTTGTTTCTATATAAATGGAAAGCTCTTCTTGGTCAGCATACATTGGGCAATCCAAGCAGATGATACAATACTTCTCTTATCACCAGAGAGAGGTAATAATGACAGCTTTTCACAGAACTTTGAGTAAAACGCTGATGCACTTCCTCAAAAATTAATTGGCATTACAAGAATGTCTGGTGATATAAAAGTAAAAAGATTTAGCAAAAAGAATAGGAGGAAGTAGTGAAACAATACAAGTCTTTATTTTTTGCTGAAATATACTTTGGATCAGAGCCTAGGTGTATTTCTTGGCTTATAAAGACTAATGTATGTTATAAATGGTGAGACAGACATGCCATCTAAAATATTTGCAAAGGCAGATACCAAGCTTTGTTAGGTGCATGTATATTTTTTATTCCCTGCTGGAAATTGTTAGTTATTTTCTACTTGGTTATCCCACAAAATACTATAATAGGTGTATTTTCTTTTTTATAACAGGCTCCATATGTCACCAAGTCAGAAAGTTCTGTACAGGATTGATTATCATGGATAATGAAGTATTGGATTCAAATTACATTTGGTTCAGTAATTACTTTGCTCCTGGGACTTTTGGTAGAATATATTGCTCACATAGTTAACAGCTATTTCACAGGACTTGGTGAATTTAGTCTCATTTTGCATGATGATGTACTAATCACTTTTAATCAGTGACTCAAGGAAATTCTGTCTTATTTGAGCTAAGTGTAATGAAACACACCACCTTTCACTTAAAAGTAATCATCTTTAATCTTTTTATTCAAAGTAAGAGGAGAAAGGCCATTGCCATAAAGTTGAGAACACTTAAAATAAAAATGAACAATTGAACTGTATTGAACAAAGAATTGTTGAATGTTCATTGTGATGTGTATCATTTGGCTTGGCGGCCAGGAAATAATCCTTAAGGAGTAATAAATTACAATTAGCTTGTTAATCCAAGAAGCCCTAATATGCTGTGCTCTGATTTATATAATTACATTAAGTAAAGCCACATCTATGAAGCACTAATAGCTCTGAATACCCAATATAATTATTAAAAAATTCTCCTGAAACATCTCCATCCTTTAGAACTGAGAACAAATATCTTAATAATGGAATGTAAAAGGGCTGTATGTTTGATACTCATCAAAGACCAAATTAGAAAAGAAAAAAAAAACTGCTAAGGGAAGAAAGGTTAGACACCTTTAAACATCACCATATTTAAAGTAGAAAAAAAAGAACACATTTTTTTGTCCAGAGTTTTTCCATAAGGTTTAGTTTAAGAAAATAGTACTTTACAGATGAGTTTTCAAAAAAAAAGTCTAAATGTTCTTTTCAGATATCTGCAAACACAGTGAACACGGCAGTTTTCTTGGATTCCTGTGAGATAAAACCCAGTAGGAAAACCTTTCTTCTTTTGAAGTTTACTATACTTGACTAGTGTCCTCTGCAGGCAACTTTTCTATGTAATATTGAATTTGGAAACAAGTGTCTTTATTTGAAAAGATTCTCTTTTTTTCAAACTCATTGTCTTCTAAACGCCCCATGAAGCTTAGAAAATATTATAAAATGCTTAGGTATCTCACTAAACTGAAAACAAGCCCAAATCTCTCAGTGTCTCCATTCCTAAAGAATGTGTTTGTTTGTTTGTTTGCTTTTCTGTATTAGGATCTGCCCTTTCTATTGGATCTTGATTTCATTACTTTAAATCTGCATGGGAATCATTAAATCTTAAATCACAATTTGTAAAGTTTTGCAAATTGATTGTCTACAATGGTATATTGCTTCAAAAACTAAAACACAGGACAATTGTCAATCCTTTAATTATTTTCTAAATGCTCTGCATTTCATGGAGATATGTTAATAAGAGTTAGTAATTAAACAAAATTAAAAGTTAATTTGAATTAGAAAGCTTCCATTATGTGTTTTTACATGTGGAATCTAAAACGAATATGTAATACTCTAAAATGGAAAAATTGCTAATTGAAAGAAATTCAATAGAAAACAGTGGAAGAAGTAAGCAACAGTAGGGGGGAAAATCCTAAAATAGAGGAAATCCTAAAATCCTAAAATATATATAGAGGAAAAAACTTCATGAGTAGTTAAATAAAACATGAAACATAGTTCATTAGTAGTTATCATTTGGGAAAACTTTTGCTCATTTGTTGATTATTGTGGACCTCCTCCCATTTATGCCATGAATTTTGCTTTATGTATGTCTTTGCATTTCAACAGTGCTGAGGACATAGATTTTGAAGTAGAGTTTTTTTTAAAATAACAATTTCTTACATTTTCTATAGGAAGTTACATTATACTAAGTCCTTTCATGTGCGTTATTTCATTTAATCTCCATAAAGCCAAGATGTCTGAGAAAATGATTTCTTTTATTTGGATTATTATCATTGTTTTAAAATTTATATTTAGTTTTCATCCTGAATGATGGGATGACTGCTTAGTCTCCTCTAACAACTGAGATCATTTCAACAACAAATCCAAAATGATGTGTGGGATGGATACTTTCCTGTAGCTTCTTGTTCTAATCTTATATTTCCAATTTAATATTCTCATGTGTATATAGCTAAAAAAGAAACTAGGTGGTTTCATGAAGTGTTGTAATGATTTCTGGACTACAAAGTAGGAGATTGAGGTTATCCTTCCAGATCTTTTAAAATCTAATTTAAAATCCCAAATAACTCACTTGTTTGATATCTTCTATATGCTTCGTTGCTCCCTTACTTGATAAACGCTTTATGTTATTACTAAGTTTCTTTTAGTTTTAAAAACCTATGACTTGAAAACTGTCTTTGTATCTTTCAAATATGTAGTCCTTTATTAAAGGGAGCAACTATTAAGCTACTGCTAAAAATGCTGTGTTGGAAAAATTAAAATTGTGAACTTTCACCTGTGCATATGGAAAATAAATAACACAGGTAAGAGTCTGACAGTAATTGAGTCTAATGTAACCCATAATTATATCTTACTTGGCTTACAGATATTTATGAAGCAATTTTACTTAATTGCCAACATGTCAAAGCTTTGAGATTTAACATTTTAAAATGTTTAGATTTAATATTTCTTGTGAAAATTGAGGAGGCTTAGTTAGTATCTGCTCAAGTCTGTTAGTGACTTTACTTAAGGAGAGGCATATACTATCCAGGTTGCCACAGTTCCCACCATGCCTTGTTAGCCCCCAAACCCCCTATTCATTTATATTATCTGTCAGTCCCTTACAAGCAGTAGGTTTGCTAATAAACTATACTTTTTATAAAATAGTTGGCCCACAAATTAGAGGATTAAGTTTGCAAATCAAATATTCTATTTAGAAAATAAGGCTCCCATATTTGTCTATTTTGGCTTTTGTTCCAACTAAAGAGCTTCTGTACAATGAAAGAAACTATCATCAGAGTGAAAAGGCAACCTACAGAATGGGAGAAAATTTTTGCAATCTAGCCATCTGACAAAGGTCTAATATCCAGAATTTACAAGGAACTTAAACAAATTTAGAAAAAAAGAAAAGAAACTCCATCAAAAAGTGGGCAAAGGATATGAACAGACACTTCTCAAAATAAGACATTTATTCAGTCAACAAACATATGAAAAAAGCTCAACATCACTGATCACCAGAGAAATGAAAATCAAAACCACAATGAGATACCATCTCACACCAGTAAGAATGGAGACTATTAAAAAGTCAGGAAACAATAGAATCTGACGAGGCTGTGGAGAAACAGGAATGCTTTTACATTGTTGACGGGAATGTAAATTAGTTCAACCATTCTGGAAGACAGTATGGTGATTCCTCAAGGATCTGGAATGAGAAATACCATTTGACCCAGCAATCCCATTACTGGGTATATACCAAAAGGAATATAAATTATTCTACTATAAAGACATATGCACACATAACTTTATTGCAGCACTATTTACAATAGCAAAGACATTTAACCAACCCAAATGCCCATCAGCGATAGACTGGAAAAAGAAAATGTAGTACATATACATCATGGAATACTATGCAGCCATTAAAAGAATAAGATCATGTCCTTTGAAGAGACATGGATGGAGGTGAAAGCGATCATGCTCAGCAAACTAACACAGGAACAGAAAGCCAAATACCACATGTTCTCGCTCATAAGTAGGAGTTGACAATGATAACACATGGGCACAGAGAGGGGAGCAGCACATACTAGGGACTACTAGGGGGTTGGGGAGGTGAGGTGAGGAAACTTAGAGGATGGTTCAATAGGTGCAGCAAACTCTCATAGCACACATATACCTATGTAACAAATCTGCATGTTCTGCACATGTATCTTGTGTTTTTTAAAAGCAATTAAAAAGAAGAAAATAAGACTCCCCTAATCAGATGCAGTAGCTTTTTCAAGATATTTTTTAGAATGAAGAGAGCTGATATTGACCATTTGACAAACACACTACTACCTATACATGAGCATGACCCTAAGGAAAAATTGTTCTAAGGCATAGAATACAGCGTAATTTTTAAAATATTTTTTTCCATATATAGCAACCACTCAATAAGTATACCCCTGAAAACAGAAAATTTCTAAGTGAAGATTTCAAAGGATCTTTGTAGCAAAAGAAACATGAAATTTTCAAAAATCTTAATGTTTCTCTCTTAAAATAAATTATATTTTGTACTCAGCAAGAAGATTGCCCCAAATAGGTGACTCGACTGTGGCTAAACTAAAAGTATATGCATACGTGTGCTAAATTTGTAACATTCTTAAAGGTATCACAAGAATATTAAAAGAATTAAGATTATGCAATCATAATTCATTTACACATCCATCGTTATTTTATTTATTTTCACAATAGTTTCATGTGCAACTCCCATGAGTCAGGTACTCTGCTAGAGACACAAGAGTGTGAAATTGTCTCTCCCCAGATGCAAAGGTTTCTGAGAATCCTTGAGAAAAAAAAAATTAAAATTGAGAAAATTAAATTTTTAAATGTAAAATGATACTGTATTAATTCATCCTCATGTTGCTATAAAGAACTGCTCAAGACTGGGTAGTTTATAAAGGAAAGGGGTTCCATTGACTCATAGTTCTGCAGGACTGGGGAGGCCTCAGGAAACTTACAGTAATGGCAGAAGGGGAAGCAAACACTTCTTCTTCACATGCCAACAGAAGAGAGAAGTACCGAGCAAAAGAGGACAGACTCCTTATAAACCATCAGATCTCATGAGAACTCACTCACTATCATAAGAATAGCAGGTAGGTAACTGCCCCCATGATTCAATTACCTCCCACTGGGTCCCTCCCATGACACATGGGGATTATGAGAACTACAATTCAAGTTGAGGTTTGAGTAGGGACACAGCCAAACCAAATCAGATATTTACAGGAGCCAACACCTGCACCTACGGAAACCTTTATTTTGTATTTTTACAAATTCCCAAAATGAAACTAAATATTGTACACTTCATCAATACATCATCAAAGACACCTTAAATTATAACTAGGCACTGTGCAATTATTTTCAAAGTGTTATCAATCATCAATTAGAAAATTTCAGAATACCTCTTTCATGGCTTTTATTAAGACACTAGCAAATTACTCATATATTTAGCAGACAATAGGCACAGGAAAAATGTTTTTAAGTTATGTTTCTGTGTTTGATTTCTCATCACATATTTTTTTCACTTCAGTTATTATGGCATTGTACTCTGAGTCAGACTTGGAATTATTTGGATTACTGGCTTAAAGGAGAGAATAGTAAGCAATCCACCATCCTTTAAAACATTTTAGATTTGTATATAAAAAAAGAAAAAGAAAAAAAAAACTGCACAAAAGCAGAAGTAGTGGACTTCTTTCTACATTTCTCATCAACCTTTCTCCCTTACAATAAAGCATTGTTAGAATGGTTAGCTTTTTTTCTTTCATCTTCCATTATATTTCCCAAGTTTTAATTGAAGAACTGCTGTTTATATGTCTTTTCTTCCACCATTATCCCAAGACCCAGTCCCTTGATTTTGTAAATAGTTTCCACAAGAGCAACATACAATACTAGACTCAATTTTCTTATGGTTACCAAAATATTATAAATCAATTAACTCATAAAATCTAGAATTTTTTATGCGGGATAATCACAACAAAGATGGAATTATCTTATGAGGTAAAATACCCACCTTGAGCATCTTTATACTTGGAAAGCAGAAGTAGGTGACTTCAAATACTATATTTATTTTAACAATAAAATATTTCATGAATGAAAACAAGTGACACATTCATGTGTATCTTGCCATATTTTTGTCACTTTTTAACTGAAATATAGGGATATGGCTCCAGAGATATGGAAAGATAAATTTACTTTTATATATTAAACTTATATCCCATAACCTTCCTATATCCATTTTTAAATTTGTAATTGACATAAATTATGCATATTAAATTGTAAAATTTGGTATTTTGGCATCTGTGTACACTACTGAAACCATCACCACAATGAAGACAAGAAATATATTTATACATCATGGAATACTATGCAGTCATATAAAAGGATGAGTTCAGGTCCTTTGTAGGGACATGGATACAGCTGGAAATCATCATTCTCAGCAAGCTATCACAAGAACAGGAAACCAAACACAGCACGTTCTCACTCATAGGTTGGAATTGAACAATGAGAACACTTGGACACAGAAAGGGGAACCTCACACACCGGGGCCTGTTGTGGGGTGGGGGGAGGGGGAGGGGATAACATTAGGAGATACACCTAACGTAAATGACGAGTTAACAGGAGCAACACACCAACATGGTATATGTATACACATGTAACAAATCTGCACGTTGTGCACATGTACCCTAGAACTTAAAGTATAATTAAAAAAAAAAGAGAGAGAAAACAAAACAAAAAGAAATATATTCATTGTAACAAAAAGTTTTCTCATATCCCTTGTAATCTCTCATTCTACTCACTGAGACTCCTCCTTCATATCCAGGCAACAACTTGCATTTTCTAGGGTTCTATTTAAATAAAATTTTACATTATTACTGTTCTGTTTATAACTTTTTCATTTATAATGATGTCCTTTATGTTTATCAATGCTCTAGCATAGTATTGATAGTTCATTGTATTTTATTCTTGAATAGTGTTGCATTGTATGGCTATAACACAATTTGTTTTTGCATTCATCTCTTGGTAAATATTTGTTAATTTTTTTTCTCTGGTTTTTGACTCTTACAAGTAAAGGCTCTATAATCATACATTTACAAGTCTTTGAATGGACATATGCTTATATTTCTTTTGTTTAAATACTAAATAGTCAAATGCTGTTATATGGCAGATGAAGGTTTAACGTGGTTGTACAATTTCATATTGATTTATTGTGTATAAGGATTCCATCTGTTCCACATTCATGACCTATACTTGATATGATAAGTATTTTAATTTTAGCTATTCTAGGTTTATAAAAAACTAGGTTTATATTGTTGTATTGTGGTGGCTTTAATTTAAATTTATTCAGTGATTATATTGAGAATCATTTCATGTCTTTGCAATCTTTAGCTTCTTTGGTGAGTGTTTGCTCAAATTTTTACCCATCCCTTAATTGATTGTTTTCTTACTATTGAGTTTTAAGGGGTCTTTGTAAATTCTGAATTTAAGACCTTTATCCCATATGTGATTTTCAAACACTTTTTTCAGTCAATGGTTTGTCTTTTAATCCTCTTAACAGCATCTTTTAAAGAGTAGGTTCTTCTAATATTAACTCAGTGAGACTAGCAGCATTTCAATACTAAAACAAATACATTACAAAAATAATTATAGACAAATATCACTCATGATCACAGATGCAAAAGTCTCCAACAAAAGTATTAGCAATAAAATTCACATGTATAAAAAATAAAATATACCATTATCAAGTGGAGTTTACATTAGACGTGAAAGGGGTCCCTGGTTGAATAGTATTCCCCGCAAATTCCTATGTACATAAAACTTCACAATGTGACCTTGTTTGGAAAGAGGGTCTTTGCAGATGTAACTAATTAAATTAGGATGAGGTCATACTGATTTTGGGTGGGTGCAGAATTCCGTGACTGGTGTACTTAAAAGAAAGATATGCAGAGATGCAGACACAAGTCAAAGAAATGTGGCCATGTAAACACAGAGGCAGAAATTAGAGTGCTACCACTTGCTGTAGAAGAAGGAACACCAATTATTGCCAAGAAGCCACCACAAGCTAGAAAAAAGGAGACAAACACTCTTCCATAGAACCTTTAAAGACAGAATGATCTTGTTGGTAATTTAATATTGAACTTGTAGCCCCAGAATTGTGCCAGAATTTCTGTTGTTTTTAGCAACCCAGTTTGTAGTAGTTTGTTATAGTAGCCCAAGGAAACTAATGTATAAAGATAATTCAACATTTGAAAACCAATGTGATTTACCATAATAACAAGTGAATAATTAAAGCTATGTAATCATCTCAATCTGTGCAGAAAAGGCATTTGACGAATTTGTGATTAAAAATTCTCAGAAAACTAGAAAAAGATGGGTACTTTATTTTCCTATAGTGGGAACTTTAAAAACCTACAGATAGCATCTTAATTAATTGTTAAAGACTGAAGGCTTTCAGCCCCATCCCCACCTCCAAAGCCTACTGACTAAGCAAGTATGACCTTTCTTACCACTTGCTGTAATTTGAATGTTTGTCTTCTCCAAATCTCATATTGAAATTTGATCTCAATTGTTGGATATGTGGTCTACTGGGAGGTGTTTGGGTTATGGTGGTGAATCCTTCATGAATCGATTTACTTCCTTCCTGGGGAAAGCAGATGTGTGAGTTCTTGCTCTATTAGCTCCTGTTGGACCTGGTTGTTAGTAAAAGCCTATCACCTCCGCCCCACTCTCTCTTACTTCCTCTTTCAAGATGTGATTTCTGCAAATACCAGCTCCCTTTTGTCTTCCTCCATGAGTGGAAGCAGCCTAAGGTGCTTGCCAGAAGCTGAGCTAACACCATTGCCATGCTTCTTGTGGCCTACAGCACTATCAGCCAAGTAAACCTCTTTTCTATATAAATTACCCAGCCTCAGGTATTCTTTTATAGCAACACAAAATGGACTCAGGCATCACTCTTATTCAACATAATTCTGGAAATTGTAGCCAGTGCAAAAGGCAAGAAAAAATAATAAAAGATATATATGTTAGATATTAAGAAATAAGAAGGAGGAGCAGGAATATGGTGGAGTAGGACTCTCTAGCCATCACCCACTCACAGAAACATTAATTTTTAGCAACTCTACACATGATAAAATACCTTTACAAAAGCTAAGGAAAACAGATAAGATATCTTAGTACCTGGTTTTGGCACAACAATTTAAAAAGATAAATTGAGAAGGATAGCAAGGGCAGATTTACACTACCCATGGCACCCCTTCCACAACTCTAGGCAGCACAGCACATAGAGAATTACTATCTGCTCACGGGAAAAGAGGGAAGTGAGCATAGAACTTTACCTTGATCCCTAACACTGGGCCCACGTCAGAAAAACTTAGTTCTGGGCAGAGGCTCATGAATTCATCATATACTAGGCCAGTACCCATGGACTGAACTGCTAGACCTTCTCTGGCTCCAGGCATATTCACACAGTGCCAGGCTTCAGGACTGTACAGTAGACTTGATGTCTACTGGGCTGATGTCAGCAGCACTGCATTCCAAGCAGCTCTCAGCATCAGACAGGACACCATGGCTCCAGGCATCTGAGCAACCTTAGCATTACATCTGCCATAAGAGGCCCAGGATTCTTGCAATGCTGCACCAGGACTTGATGATTTCATTGCCAAATTCTATCAAACATTTAAAAGAACTCATACCAATTCTTTTCCATTCTTCAAAATTAGAGAAAAGGGAATACTTTCAAACTCATTTCACAAAGCCAACGTAACCCTGATAGCAAAGCCAGAAAAAGATGCTACAAAAGAAGAAAACAGCAGGCCAATGTCTCTGATAAAACTAGATGTGAAAATCCTTAATGAAATATTAGCAAACTGAATTTAATAAAACATTAAAAGGACAGTTCACCACAATCAAATGGGATTCGCCTCAGGAATGTAAAGATAGATAATGCAACATAGGCTAATCAGATGTCATATATCACATTAACAGAATGAAGGACATAAACTGTATAATCATTTCCATAGATGCAGAACAAAATTGACAAAATTCATTCTTTTATGATAAAAACTCTCAATGACTTAATTATATAAGGAATGTACCTCCATATAATTAAGGCCATATATGGCAAACCCACAACTCAGCAGAAGTTAAACAATTTCACTCTAATATCTGAAACAAGACAGAGATGCCTGTTGTCTTTTCTATTTAGTAAAATAGTAGAGGTACTAGCCAGAGCAGTAAAGCAAGTGAAATAAATGAAAGGCAAGGGAAAGAAAAGAAACCCAAACTGGAAAGGAGGAAATTAAATTACCCTTATTTTCAGACAGCATGATTATATATGCAAAAAATCTCTTAAGACTCTACTAAGAAGCTGTTAGAACTAATAAATGAATTCAAAGTTGCAGGATATAAAATTAACACACAAAAGCTAGTAGTGTTTTTATACACAAATAACAAACTATCCAAATAAGAGATAAAAAGTTCCATTTATAATAGCTACAAAAATAATAAAATACTTAAGAATAAATGTATTCAAGGAGGTAAAAGTTTACTAAAATGAAATCTTCAAAACATTGATGAAAAAAATTGAGGTAGACACAAATAAATAGATATCATTATCTATGAAATAAGTTAATAGATATCTTGCATTCATGGAATAATAAATATTATTAAAATATTCATATTACCCAAGCTATCTATAGATTCAACACAATCCCTATTAAAATGCCAATGACATTTTTCACAGAAATAGAGTATACAATCCTAAAATTCATATGGAACCACAAAAGACCACAAATAGCCAAAGCAATTTTGATCAAAAAGGACACAGATGGAGGGATCACACTACCTGACTTCAAAATACACTACAAAAACAAAACAGCATGGTATTCGCATAAAATCAGACACAGAGGCCAATAAAACAGAAAAGACAGCCAGAAATAATCCAAGCATTTACAGTCAACTGATTTTCAACCAAAAATCAAGAACACACAATAAAGAACAGCCTTTTAAATAAATGGTGTTGAGAAAGCAATATCCAAATGCAGAAGAAATAAATTAGACATTGATTTCATCCCATAAACAAAAACTTACTCAAAATGTAGCAAAGGCTTAAATGTAAGACCCAAAACTATGAAAGCACTAGAAGACAACAGAGGAGAAATGCTCCATGATATTGATATTGGGAGTAACTCTTTGAAAATAACCCGAAAGCTCAGGGAATAAAAGCAAAAATAGACAAATAGGATCAAACTAAAAACTTCTGCACAGAAAAGAAAAAAATATCGTCAGAATGAAGAGACAATCTATAGAATTGGAAATATGTTTGCAAGCTATATGTCTGATAAGGGGTTAATATTCAAAATATGTAAGAAACTCAAACAACTCAATGGTAATAATACAGACAGCCTAATTACAAAATGAGCAAAGGACTTCAACCGACATTTTTCAAAAGAATATGTACAAATGGCCAATAGGTATATGAAAAAACACTTTAACATCACTAATGATCAGGAAATTTAAACTAAAGCAATGTGAGATATCACCTCACATCTTTTAAAATGACTATTATAAAACAATAGATAACAAGTGTTGACATGGAAGTGGAAAAAAGGTAACCTCTGTACATCATTCATTGGAATGTGAATTAATGCTGCCATTATGATAAACACTAGGAATGTCCCTCAAAAATTAAAACTACCACATGATCATGTCAATACTGGGTGTATATTCAAAGGATATGAGATCAGTATATTGAAGACTTACCTGCACTCCCATCTTCATTGCAGTACTCTTCACAATAGCCAAGATATGGAATCAACCTAAATGTCCATCGATGTATGAATGGATATAGAAAATGCGGTATATACACACAATAAAAAAAATCCAGCCATAAAAAGGAGGAAATCCTGTTATATCCAAGAATACAAATGAAACCGGAAAACATTGTGTTTAGCAAAATAAGCCAGGCAGAAAAAGACCACAGGCCCTCACTCACATGTGATATCTAAAATGTTGATATCACAGAAGTACAGAATAGAATTGTAGTTACCAGGAGTTGGGGTGACTGTTGAGGAGAAGGGAAGGGGTCAGGAAGACGTTGGTCAAAACATAAAAACCTTCCATTGTAATAAATCCAAGAGGTCTATTATATATACAACATGGTGCCATATTTAATGATATATTGCATTCCTAAAAAATGCTAGGAGAATAGATGTAACGTGTTCTCATCACAAAAATGATAAAAATATGCGAGATAAGCCATAGTCATTCATATATACAGAGAGAGAAAGAGAGTGGAATGACTATTCTGAATATATATATATATGTGTGTGTGTGTGTTCAGAAGCTTATATATGTTTGAAGCATATATATACATATGTTTCAAAAAATCATGTTGTTGAAGGGGTGGCCTGCCCCTCCACACCTGTGGGCATTTCTCATTAGGTGGAACGAGAGACTTGAGAAAAGAAATGAGACACAGAGACAAAGTATAGAGAAAGAAAAAGTGGGCCCAGGGGACCGGGGCTCAGCATACAGAGGACCCACGCAGGTACCGGTCTCTGAGTTCCCTCAGTATTTATTGATTATTATCTTTACCATCTTAGAAAAAGGGAACTGGCAGGATAATAGGATCATCGTAGGGAGAAGGTCAGCAGTAAGACATATGAATAAAGATCTCTGTAACATGAATAAGTTTAAAGAAAAGTGCTGTGCCTTGATATGCATATGCAAATATCTCCATAAACCTTTTTAGTGCATAAAGAGCAGCATTGCTGCTAACACATCCCACCTTCAGCCCTAAGGCAGTTTTCTCCCATCTCAGTAAATAGAACATACAATCAGGTTTTAAACCGAGATGTTCCATTGCCGAGGGACCGGCAGGACACAGATGCTTTTCTCTATCTCAACTGCCAAGAAGCCTTTTTTCCTCTTATACTAGTCCTCCTCAGCACAGACCCTTCACGGGTGTCAGGCTGGGGGATGATCAGGTCTTTCCCTTCCCACAAGGCCATATTTCAGACTATCACATGGGGAGAAACCTTGGACAATACCTAGCTTTCCTAGGCAGAGGTCCCTGCGATCTTTGGCAGTGTATGTATCCCTGGGTACTTGAGATTAAGAGAATGGTGATGACTTTTAACCAGCAAGGTGCCTTCAGGCACTTGTTTAACAAAGCACATCCTGCACAGCCCAAAATCCCTTAAACCTTCAGTGGCCACAGCACATGTCTCTTGCAAGGACAGGGTTGGGGGTAGGGTCACAGATTAACAGCATCTCAAATACAGAACAAAATGGAGTCTGTTATGTCTACTTCTTTCTATATAGACACAGTAACAGTCTGATCTCTCTTTTCCTCACATGTTGTGTATAGTAAATATATACAATTTTATTTGCCGTTGTAAAAATAAAAATAAAATAAAATTTAGAAATAAAACTGTCTCTTTTCACAGAAGATTTGCACTTCTATAGAGAAAATTTCAAAAAAATTACAAAAAATTCCCCAAACTAGTAGGTAAATGTAATAAGTTTTCAGGATGCAAACTCAATACATAAAAGTCAAATATATTCCCATATAGTATACAGTGGTATCCCTATATGCCAGCTGAGTACAGTGGTATAGAATGGTACAACTATGACAAAATGTTATTATTTCCTAACTTATTTTTACTTAATAAAATATTTCATGCATAAAATGTTATAGAGACTAATATAGCGAATGCCCATGTGACTCATCCATGTACCTTAAAATATAATATATTACAGATTTAGTTAAATGCCATGGTAAATTCCTCCCCATTTCTGTTTTATCCTTTCTCAGAGCTTATTACTATTTCAAAGTTAGAGTCTACCATTTCCACATTTTAAAAACAATTTTGCTACATACATGCTTATAGACCAACAGCAAATAAAATCATTTTACTTTTAATAAAAACTTAGATAAATGATAACATACTGAATTTTTCATTTTTTAACTAGACTTTTTAACTCACTGTTACATTGGAGAGTTTTAATAATATAGATGTAGATAGCTTTGTTCATTGATTTTAATCAGTTTATAGTATTTAATTGCATGAATATATATACAAGTTATATGTTTGTTCTGTAAATAAGCTTTAAGGATTTTTTTTTTCCAATTGTTCACTATTGCAAAGAGTGCTACAATGAGCAGTCTTTGACTTATTTTGTTCTATACATGGGTAAGAATTTCTCTAGAGCGATTACTCTCAGAATGCTAGCACTGACCCCTAGTCTGGGTATCACCTGGAAACTTTATGGAAATGCAAATTATTGGGCCTGACCTCAGCCCTACTGAATTAAAATCTTTGGTGATAAGACCAGCAATTGTGTTTTAGCAAGCTCTCTGGTTTGTTCTAATGCAGACTAAGTTTGCTGACCCTTGCTTGAAAGTATGTATCAAGTCCTGGAATTACTACATTGAAACACACACATACTCATTTTATCAGATATATATAACATAATTCTTTACTTGTTGGTGCTACCTGTTTATATTTTAGCTATTTATATATGAGAGCCCTGTTTGATTCATATTATCTCCAACACGTAAAAATTTCATATTATAAAAAATTATCAATTTGGTGGGTGTGAAATAGCATTTTCTTTTAACTTACATCTATCTGATTTTAAGTAAAATGGAACTTTTTTAATACATGTGTTAGTCCTTCAACTTTTTTCTTATGTGAATTATTCATATTATTTGCCACATATTTTAAAAATTGAGGCTTTTGTCTTTTTCTTATTGATTTGTGAGATTCCCCGTATAATTTGGAGAACGATATGTATTCACTTATTTTTGTTACTTACATTTGTTCCTAGTGCTTCCTAACTTTTCACTTTGTTAATGGCATATTTTGATGTTACATTGAGTTTCTTACCATAAATTAGATTACTAACATTTTTCTAAGTTAGCACATAGGTCTGACACACTTTATGGATATAGCTATGTTAGAATTTATTAAAGCATTATTTTATTGATAGACGTTTAAGTCAAGATCCCAGCTGCAACAGATGACACACTCAAGCTGAAGACAATTTAATAAAAGGATTATTTACAAAGCAGTTTGAAAACAACAACAAAAAAGGGCCAGTAACTCTAGGAAGCTAGTACCACCAGGAAACCTGAATGGGCAAGAGAAGGGAGAAAATCAGAAACCAAAGACAACAGCACAAAGAGTGATTTTTGATAACGACTGAGGCCTTTGGAAGAGGGATATAACCAACCCCTTGAAATCTAGCAGAGTAGTATGGGAAATAGATGTCACAGGCCTGTGCTTCTCTTTTCGTTTTCTTCACTATCTAAGGATCTCCCAGAAATTCCCTAATGTAATTCCTGTCGGTCAGTCTTTTACAGCACAGAACAAGGGAGAAGAATAGAGAAAGGAACTGGTGTGTAAATGGCAGATGACTACCCAGTTTCTATTTTTCATTCTTCATTACACAAACAGTGTTGCAATAGCATTCTTGTTTATTTCCATATAATATATTGGTACTTTTATATTGCATGATTTACCATCAAAATTGGGATTGTGGAGTCAAATGTATTATGTCTCTCTTTCTTTAAGTTTAAAGAGATGATTGTGCCTCTGTGTTTCAGCATGGACAACAGAGGGAGACCCTGTCTCTGAAAACAAACAAACAAACAAACAAACAAACAGTAATGTCAGGATTCTTACCCTAAAATGGATCAGTTAATACTCTGATAAGCAATTTATGAGAATATTTGTGACATTTTAAATTATTCCAATAACTTTTAAAAAATTTGTGGGTGATGTTGACCATAGTTTATTGACTATTCACATTTCTTCTTATGTAAATGACCTGCTCAGATACTGTTTGAATTTTTTAATTAATTTTTTCTTATCATATGGTAAGTGTGTAGGCATGTTACTGATATTAACGCTGTTGACTACCTTAAAATTTGCACACATTGTCTTCTGGTTTGTGGTTTTGCTTTGTTTAAAGTGATAAATGTATAGAAGAGAAATGCTGAGGAAGTATATCTAATATTAATGTTTTAGATGATTTTGTTATCTGTTGGATTCTAGCTATAGATATTTCTAATTGGTGTAACGTGGCTCTAGCCTACACTATTTAGTAGAATAAAACTTTGTAATGTCGGTGAAAGAGACCAATTCAGACTTTATGAGTACTATGGTCTGATGCCTAGAAAAATAATGTTGGACTTTTGTAGAACTGACTAACGGAAGTGAAAAAGAAGCAATGAAGTTTTCAAATATGTCAAGAGGAAAGTATTCTTAGTGTACCATTTTTCATTCTGAGAGCATTAATGCCAGAGCGATTTGTTCTATAAATCAGACTTCAGTCTAATTCTCATTTCAAAATACAATTAATAATTGATGACAGCTAAATATGGGGGGGGTAAATTTTTGGATTATTTGTAGGATATCTCTTGTTCCACTGTCTTACCTATAATTTTCACTGAGGTTAACAGGAGTTGTTTGTTGATGTGAGGAAAGAGACTGAAACAGCTTCAGTCACTAAAATTTTGATGTTTACTGAATGTATTATTTTTTCTCTCTCTCCAGAGAGTTCAATCAGTTCATAAAAATGTGAAATAAGGTTAAATTAAAAATAAATCCTGTTGAAAAAGTCAAAAGTAATGAATAGATGTAAATATAATTTCGTTGTATCTAATATAGTTCTTGGGACTAAAAAATGTGTTTGCTTTTGAGATTCATGATAACCAGAGAAAATCAGAAAATATTATGACATTAATAGCTCTTTATTTTGGAAAGAAAGAAACTTAGCATGTATTCTGGAAAGATAAGAATTTTCCTGTAAATGAATTCTAAATAAGTTTGAGATAGATTTTTTTTTCTAGAGGGATTGAACCCTTAACATTAGTCCTTAAAAATCATTACTATTACGTTTCATGGCTCAGTAAAATTATGAAATTATTTAAATATTTCAAAAAGCCATCTGCTGTTTATCTTCAGAGTGTTTATTCAGATGCCTTTGGTTTTTTTTGTGGGTTCCTTTTAAGCTATTTCAGTAATATTGGGAAGCAGACAGGGTAAAGGAATTTTAGAAATGCATCATCTCTATGTTCATCCAGTTGTTAAGAGAACAGCAGATGCAGAACAAGTATGTACAATAATGATGTAATGCTTCAAATAAAATTTCAAATGGGATGCATTTGTCTTACTGAAAATATGAATGATGCTCTTTATTTTGGACATTTTTCAGCTTTTCAAATTATTTCAATGTTTGCATTTATAGAGATGTATTTGGAAGTGCTAATTGATATTTATTATTAGACAACACAATTAGCAGACAGGAAAGCATAAAAAAGATTACAAAAGAATGAATTTAATGCTGAGTTAGCTTACATGACAGGAGGTGAAATAAAAATAAAAAGACAAGCACATATGGATGAGATGTAAAAGCATTAGCCTGAGTAAAGGTATTTATAAGCCAGAAGGTATTTGTACATAGTAACAGCCTAGTCACACTGTATTTGTTATGTGGCATTGTCTTTGATCATTATTTTCATAATACTCCTTAAAATAAGTGTAGAATAAAAAGAGAATAAGAATAAGAATAATCTTATTCTTACTTATTATGTATCAAACAATTTTCTTGGTGATTTACCTGCAATTATCATATTTAATCTCTAAAAATCTCTATGAATTGAGTGTTGCTACTATTTGTATTTCATACATAAATAAAATTTATGTATTTTATACTTAGAGAGGTTAAACCACATACTCGAGATCACACAGATAGTAAAAGGCAAAGCCTGAATTTGCTGACTCCAGCACGTGGATGCTTATTCACAAAACTGTACTGTTTTCTCAAGCATCCTTCCTGGCTGGAGATTGTATTCCATTTCAATCATGTTTTCTTATTCGGTACTCATCACCCTGCTGATTACTCATTGTTATAATTATATTATAGAAGAGGAAATTAAATAGGGGTCTTTTCTTTCTTGTCACAAAGCATGTTAGATAAGCCATAGACCGTACTGAATCATAGAATAACCATAAAAAGATATATCTACTATTCCAGTATTATGTATAGAATATGAAGATAACAAAATTTAAAAAGAAAAAAGGAGAAACTTGTAAGAGGAACTATACCCACTATTTCTGATTTGGATTAAACAATTAAATAGATAAATTACTGGGCCAAGGCAAATAGGTTCTTCTTTTGAGTTTCCATAGCAATTCTGTATGTATTACAAATATAGCATTTAAATTGAATTGCAGTAACTTATGTATTAGTCTAGTATCTGTTAAAATAGTGTAAAGGACCATATTTTTAAAAAATTATGAATTCTAGAATGTGTTAAAATGTCAAATATATATAAGTACTTCATAATATCATCTAGAATATGAATTAAAAATTATGAATTCTAGAATATGTTAAAATGTCAAATATATATAAGTACTTCACAATATCATCAATTATATAATTGACTGAATAAATTAATGAATGACAACGTCTAGGATCAGTAGATCGTTGATTAAAAAAATAGAGGAAAAAGGCAGGCATTCATGATGTCTGCGTTGGATACAATAGGCTTTTATGTCCTATTATCAAAGACTGAGAATGGATAAGCTAGATGGGAGTCTTAATGGGTTCACCTAGACCTAGCCATAGAATTTACAAAAGTATCCCAGTAAGGACAGGTAACAACATGGGTGTATCTTGGGCAATAGAAATTAAAGCAAGGGTTATTTTGACTCAATCTGAAGGAATTACATATGGAAAGACATGGGTAGAAAAAAAGAAAGTGTGTAATTCTCATGATTAAAACTATGATATAAGTTGCTAACCAGATGAAAGAGGTATTTGGGGAAACTTTTCCCAAATGAATACATACCAAATTAGATAATACAAACAGCCTCTTATATAGGATATGAGGGGAGAGTTAAATAGCGAATTGTGGCTAACATGGATTCCAATATCATCTCTGAGTAATGTTTATTTATATACCCTTTTATTTATTCATCAAAAGAACATTTAATTGACATATCACTTAGTCTTACACACCATCGAAAATGCTGGAAATACAACAATGAACAAAACAGAAAAAGAATGCCTCATGGTCTTAACTCTACTGGTGAGAGATACACGGTAAGCATAAGTATAAAGAAAATATCGATATATCAGATCATGATAGATGATACAGAGAGAAATAAAGTAGATGAAGAGGAGAGGAAGTATTGGAGAGAAAAAAAGGTAATTCTAATATAATTAAGATGTTTAGGGAAGGCTTCAGTGAGGAGACTTGTGTGTAAACCTCAATAAAAAGAGAAAACTAGCAGCACAGCTCTCTGGGTTAGCGGATGCAAAAGTCCTGAGGCAGAAACATGGTATCTCGGAGGAAAAGAACAGACTAGAAATGCTGATGTGGAAAGATCTAGGGAAAAGAAGTCAGAGATAAACTTATCAAGAAACTAAAAGTCAAATCTAGTCGAGACCTGGGGAAAAACAGGTTGTGGACGAGGCCTGCAACACATTCTCTCCTTTTACTGATAAACATCTGTGGAAAAATAAAGAAGATTAACCAGTCAAATCTGCTTGCAAAGATGCCAATAACAAAACTTTCTAGCAAACAAATTATCTGTATGTGCTAGTGAGAGAGTCCTTGTCTGTGGAATGCTTTCAGCAGGATGTACCTACTATATAAAGAATTGTGGAGAATAAACAAACTTGGAATTGATTTATAGGGCATAGTTCTAGGAAAAAATGTCATGAACTTGAGGAGAATGTAGAGATATTTCATTAACCATATGAAAGACTGAGCAAAGCTGCATATTTTACTTGGAGATTTCATATATTTATCTGCACCAGAGAAAATCCTGTTGTAGTGAGAAAGGACATGGGGAGCTGTGCCCTAGACCTTTCCTTGCTTTGCCTGTGCCTCACAATTACTTTTGTCCTTGAAAGTATTAGTAAAGCTCGATGCCAAGACCTCTGATTCACATGAGTCTGATTTTTGCAGTCTGATATGTTGTGTTATTTCAGGCCCTTATAATAGCTACTGTGAGGATTTTGACTCTTTCTCTGAATGAGATGTGAAGTTATTGGAGAGTTTTCAACAGAGAAGTAACATTATATGACTTAAAATTTAAATTGGAGAACAGACTGTAGAGAAGCAACAGGGAAACAATATTGCAACAATGTAAATGGAAACTTGTGGTGGTTTGGATCAAAATTGTAGCAGTAAATGTGGTAAGAAGGGATTGGTTTGGGAGTACAATGGCATAGTGGCTATCATGGATGAGAAGATTCAAATAATTGCTCAGTAGAAGAAATCTATAAGTACCGTTGTTAAATAAATAGAACAGTCATTCTAGAGAAGGACACAGAGCTCTAACAGCCAGGAAGTTAATTCATTAAGATTAAAGTGATATTAAAGTTAATATCCTAAAAGACATATTTGAGAAAATGTGGACAAATATTAAATACTAATATTAGTACCCAGACTGCATTATTAATGAGCAGCAGACCTGAAGGAGAATTCTAATGCTAGTATAGGTTCAGTTTCTCTTTGCTCACTTTCTAATTTTGTGTGTGTGTAGGAATGGCACAGAGTGAGTTTAAACTTGGTAAAACATTTAAGTTTAAGGTCATTTATTTTTATTTCTGAATATTCCATTGGAAGAACACACCATCATTTGATTATCCATTCATCTGTTGATAGACATTTGCAATATTTTCAATGTTTAGTATTATAAGTAAAGGTGCTATTAACATTTACGTACAAGTTTTTGTGTAGACATATGGAATTTATATCCCTTTTCAAAATGTTCTCTTATCTCCCATGATCCCCTTTTCATATTTTGTTTGTTGATTTAAGAATGACTTTCATTTTGGGTATCTCTTTTAGATTGACCTTAGGCCTGCAGGCCTGCTTCTAATTCCCCTCTTTTCTTTGACCTTTTTTTTTTTTTTTTTTTTAATGGGTTGCATTTACTCTCCATGTAGTGATAGAGTGCTTTTCATGATTACAGGTAATTTAAAGATTGGGCATTTTGTTCCTTTTAGTATTCTGTGTGCCTTGCCGCATTTGTTCTCTTTATACTTTATCATTTTTGAAGGGTACGTTGGAAGTTTTCAATTAAATGTTCAGCATTACTTTGGATACCAACTCTAAAGGTGTAAAGACGCCAGTCACAGTGGCCACACCTGTAATCCCAGCATTTTGGGCAGTTGAGGTGTGCGGATCATCTGAGGTCAGGAGTTCGAGAATAGCCTGGACAAAATGGTGAAACTCCCCCTCTACTAAAAATACAAAAATGTTAGCCAGTGTGGTGGCACAGGTCTGTAATCTCAGCCACTCTGGATGTTGAGGCACGAGAATCACTCGAACCTGGGAGGCGAAGGTTGCAGAGAGCTGAAATTGTGCCATTGCACTCAAGCCTGGGCAACATAGTGAAACTCTGTCTCAGATAAATAAATAAATAAATAAGGTACAGAGGGAGAATGTGATGAGCGCAATAATGCCCTTCCCGCACCCTTCCCCCAAGAGATATCGGGTCATAATTTCTGGGAACTGTAAATGTAACCATATAAGCAAAAAAGGACTTTTAAAGATTTGATTAAGTTAAGAATTCTGTGATGAAGAGATTATCCAGTTGGGTCCTAAATGTAATCACAAGCATCATTATAAGAGAAAGGCAGAGCAGTATTTGACAAATACACAGAAGAAAAGCTGTCGTGAACACAAAGCAGGGGGAGATTTGAAGGTGCTGACCTTGAAGATTAGAGTGATGGATCATGATAAAAGGAATGCCCCCAGCTACTGGCAACTAGAAGAGGCAATAAACAGATTTTCCCCTACAGCCTTAAGAGGGAGCACTTTGATTTTGGCCCAGTTATACTGATTTGGAACGTCTGGCCTCTAGAACTGTGAGAAAATAAATTTCTGTTGTTTACCAGCCACTTGTGGTAATTTGCTACAGCAGCCATACCTTTCCTAAGACTTGAAGATAGTTAAGAAAATGCAAAAACAAAACAAAACAAAACAAAACAAAAACAATGCAAACCTCAGATACTAGTATCTATCCCCTTAATGGCCACTCAACTGGATCATTCATAGGCAGTTATTACAGACAGTTTTCTCCATCCACATGCTGGCATTCTGTTACAGAGAACCTGTCCTATCAGACAATAGAGGCTCAATATATATGACACGGTTTTGCACCCTGTCCCAATCCAAATCTCATCTTGTAGCTCCCATAATTCCCATGTATTGTGGAAGGGACCCAGTGGGAAATGATTGAATTATGAGGGCAGGTCTTTCTGGTGCTGTTCTCGTGACAGCAAATAAGTTTCTCGAGATCTGACAGTATCATAAGGGGGAGTTTCTCTGTCCAATCTCTCTGCCTGCTGCCATCCACATAAGATGTGACGTGCTCCTCCTTGCCTTCTGCCATGATTGTGACGCCTCCGCAGCCACGTGGAACTGTAAATCCAATTAAACCTCTTTCTTTTGTAAATGGTTCAGTCTCAGGAATGTCTTTATCTACATCATGAAAACAGACTAATACAATATATTTGAGAGATGTTGCATGAATGTGTTCTCTTCTGGTATATTCTCTAACTCCTATTCTAGTAACCCAACATTATCTCATGGATTATACAAGAGTCACCCAAAACAAACCAGCGAAAGAAGGTTGCATCATAATCATCTTTTCAGAGAGGCACCCTCTGCTAGTGAAGTGACCTGTCAACATCATTATGTAGAAGGATGAATTTAATCATCTGAAACGTGGGTTGTTTTCCTGACTTGGGTCTTCTTTAAGTATATAATTAAGTGATACAATTTTATGTTTAACAAATAAGCCTAGGATCAATTAAGAAGTGTATCTCAAAGACAAATTCCAGCTTCCACGCTTACTACCAATAAGAAATCAATGATATTCTAATCTAACTCCAGCCCAGCATGGTTCCACTATAAGAAGTATCCTACTGCTTCTTCTTTCTCCCTTCATTCACTCATAATACAACTAGTATTTAAGAAAAAAAAAATAAGATTAAGCAGATATGCCTAAAGCAAATGAACAGAGACTTATGTGTTTGTATGTGTGTGTGTAATACCTATTTATTAATGTTCTTATTTGTAAAGAAAATCCCAAAAATATAACAGAAGAAAATAAGATGTGGTTAGCATGCATGCAATCAAGAGATAGTTCCAAAATACTGTAAGTATGTAGGAAAATATAGTCACCTTAGTGTTTAATAATACTTTTCATTTAGCTAATGTTTTTAGTCTATCCCTTGGTCATCACAAAAACTCTCTAAAGAAGTAGGATAGGCAATACCATTCAGAACACCGGCATAAGCAAAGACTTCCTGACTAAAACACCAAAAGCAATGGCAACAAAAGCCAAAATTAACAAATGGGATCTGATTAAACTAAAGAGCTTCTGCACAGCAAAAGAAACTATCATCAAAGTGAACAGGTAACCTACAGAATAAGAGAAAATTTTTGCAATCTATCCATCTGACAAAGGACTAATATCCAGATTCTACAAAGAACTTAAACAAATTTACAAGAAAAAAACAAATCCATCAAAAAATGGGTGAAAGATATGAACAGATACTTCTGAAAAGACATTTATGCAGCCAACAAACATATGAAAAAAAGCTCATCATCACTGGTCGTTAGAGGAATCCAGATCAAAACCACAATGAGACACCACATCACACCAGTTAGAATAGTGATCACTAAAAAGTCAGGAAGCTACAGATACTGGAGAAGATGTGGAGAAATAGGAAAACTTTTATACTGTTGGTGGGAATGTAAATTAGTTCAACCATTGTGGAAAACAGTGTGGCGATTCCTCAAGGATCTAGATCCAGGAAACCCATTTGATGCAGCAATCCCATTACTGGGTATATACCCAAAAGATTATAAATCATTCTACTATAAAGACACATGCACACACATATTTGTTGCAGCACTGTTCACAATAGCAAATACTTGGAACCAACCCAAATGCCCATCAATGATAGAATGGATAAAGAAAATGTGGCATATATACACCATGGAATACTATGTAGCCATACAAAAAGGATGAGTTCTTGTCTTTTGCAGGGACATGGATGAAGCTGGAAACCATCATCCTCAGCAAACTAACAGTAACAGAAAATCAAACACCACATGTTCTCACTCATAAGAGAGAAGTGAACAATGAGAACACATGGACACAGGGAGGGGAACATCAGACACCAGGGCTTATCGGGAGTTGGGGGGCTAGGGGAGAGATAGCATTAGGAGAAATACCTAATGTATATGATGGGTCAATGAGTGCAGCAAATCACCATGGCACGTGTACAACTACGTAACAAACCTGCATGTTCTGCATATGTATCCCAGAACTTGAAGTATAAAAAAAGAGAGAGAGAGATAGGATGATAATTCATAATACATGGTTAAATAATACATAATACATTTTTGTTCCATGTATAAAATAAACATATAAAATATGTAAAATACACGGAACAAACATGAGGCTCAGAGTTTTATTTGGTTTGATAAGAAAACACAGGAGATGGCAGAATGTTGTGCTTTCCTTAATATTTGTGTTTCCAATATTCTTTGAACTTTATAATATAAAATTTTTTGTGACAGGTTAAATTTAACAGTACTAATAATATGAATTAACTTGAGGACAGGAAATCATTGTAAAACAATTGAAAATTATTACCAATGCATTAAGTAATGTGTTAAAATTATCAATCATTTGGAGATTAGTCTAAAACAATCATTTTAGAAAATTTTGCAAATTTTGAGTTCAAACATAGCCTCTAAAGCCTCCTATAAGAAATTATTCAGTGTGAACTCATTTTACTAAGAGTTCAACCGTGTATAATGATAACAATTAGTGGAGGTAGTATTTCCTTATTAATATGACAAAGTAATACATTTTAAGAAATGAATAATTTTGTTTCTAAGCTTAATAGATTTGCTATAAAATGAGTTTTCAGTTACCTTTTCCATCTTTTCTCACAAAACTAAATTGAATTTAAAATGAAAACTGAAAAAAAATGACCTAAGAAATATTTGGTAACCATTAGGAATCTGCAGAAAGACTTTTCAGGTTTTCTTTCTCCCTCTAGAAAGCCCAGGAAAACTCAGTTAAAAGCCCTGTATACTGAATGATTTACATCTCTGTTGTGGATTCAGTGACTTTAAGTGTTAACTGAAGTTTGTCTTTGTGAGACACAGAATAGACCAGGAAGAACTTTTTGCTAGTTGTGTTATGTAGTGCACCATTGCACCTAAATGCAGTAGCATATTTTACTTCTTGGCATTTATCCTATTTTCTTTTTAGTATTTCTAAAAAAAAAAAAAAAAAAAAAAGGATATCATTAGCTATTGTAAGCATAATTTAGATATATGTTCCTAGACATATTCTTTCAAACAACCATGGAAGATTTTTGTTCTTATTTTCTTTTTCTTGTTGTTTCATTTCTATTTTAAAGAAGTAACTGTAGCTTTACTTGTATGGTCTGAAGCCAAACTAAAGAGTATGTATTTCTCTGAATATAACAGCAATCATCTATTTATTCATTTGATAATTCACTTAGTTTTGATATATTATTCAATTACCAGTTATTGAATGCATACAATGTACCAAAAGGTCTTCAAAGTTCTAGAAATATGGATGGACAAGCTACTATTTTCAAGAAACTGAGTTTATTATGGGAGGGAGACAAGGGAGCCCAATTCTATTGCCCAGAGTACAGCATCAGAGGCATATTTGGTCTGATAGGGAACACTAAGAAGCTTCCAACTTAACTTGGATATTTCAGAAAAAGTCTTTTAGAAAAACTAGTGTTTCATATTTCCATAAGGGTCTTGATTTTTGTCATCAGTGCAACCTGCAACTTATTTTGTAGGTAATCATTTTATAAAAGTATTTCATGAAGAAAGAGCTGATATTCTCTGTTTTTCTATTTCAGGAGGAATCGTTTCTTGTCCAGTGTTCATGTTTTAGGATGATATGTGGGAAATGAGAATTGAGAATTAGAATTACTCATGGGATGAACTCCTTCCTGTCTACCTTTGTTCCCACAGATGCTTAATAAATGAAGGCAGAAAAAAAAACCCTATATAAGTGATTATACACTTTATGCTATTTTACTTTTGTTTAATCCTATGGCAAATATTTTTATGTACATGGCCAATAGAAACGACAGCTCAACAATAGCTCAGTACAAAATATTGTTGTGTGTAAATATCAAAATTGCTGCAAGAATTGTTTTTAGAAATTGAAATCAAACAAGTGAATTAATCATTAAAATTAAGATTTGGACATTTCATGCCAATCACTATTTCTGGTAGCAAAGCTTCTTCTTCAATAAAAATTAATAGAATTTGGTAATGCATAAAAAGCTTTTGTCTTTCCTTAATTGCAATGTTAATTGTGCCTTCAACAACCATCGTATACATGAATTTTCCAGTACCTCATTCCTTATCTTTGCTCCTCCCTTTATAGCATATAGAGCAAATCAGCCATGAGCCATTTCAATCTTCTGGCGTCCACACCTACAGACACTTATGCTATAGGTTCTCACTTCCTTTCCTCTAGTCTCTGATGATATGATGACCCTCATGTCTCACTCAAGTCAAACACCAATTTAGACTTTGATTCCACTCTGTCCGTACTTCTGAGATTTTGCTTTCTCAGTTATCCTTTATTTTCTGCAAAATCTTTAAGTGTTCTCTTCTTCTTTTTTGACTCTTTTTCATTTAGCATATGCTATAGTTTGAATTTTTGTTCCCCCAAATCTCATATTGAAATATCACCCCCAATATTGGAGATAGGGCCAAATGGAAAGTGTTTGGGTCGTGGGGGCAGATCCCTCATTAATGGCTTGCTGCTGTTTGTGGTAATGAATAAGTTCTTACTCTATCAGTTCTTGTGAGAGCTGGTTGTTTAAAAAGTCCTCCCCCCTTCTTCCTCTTTTCACTGTGTGATTTCTGCGCGTGCCAGCTCGCCTTCGCCTTCTGCCATGAGTGAAATTTGCCTGAAGTCCTCCCTAGAAGCAGATACTGATGCCACACTTCCTGTACAGCCTGCAGAACCATGAGCCAAATAAACCTCTTTTATTTATAAATTACACAATCTTAGATATTTATTTATAGCTGCACAAAAGGACAAAGCAAGCATATAAACAAGTTTATATGTTTTTCATCCTAACAAAAATCAACAATAACAATCACTTAACACCAAACACATGCCTCCAGCTACAGTTCAGGTTTTCAGCTTCCTTCCTTACATTCTCACAAAAGTTGTCTACTTTTGCAGTCTCTAGAACATGACTTCTGGCTGTGCTTTATCCTATGACAATATGGCTTCAGTCTTTGTGGACTGCCATATTGCCAAACTCAACATTATAAAAACGAAACTCTCTCTTGCATTTGGAACTTTTGATCATTTTCTCCTTTTTGGGCATTTTTCTCTTCCTGACATTTTTACTTACTTGGTTTCCAAGACAGCTTCATGTTAACCACTGTAATGGCCTCCCAACTTTTCTTAAAACTTTTATATTCACATGTGTCATTTGTATCTTCTCCTGAGGCATGATGCAAATCTTATATCGAATCCCCAGAGTAAATCCAACAGATGCTTCTCATTAGAAAATTCTAACGCCTTAAAATAGAAAGTCAAGTCCTCTAGGTTTGACCCTGCCACTCTTTCCAGTCTGAGCTCCTCATTTTTAATGAATATTCCTGGCTCCTAACTTCTGGTTCTCTCAGAATTTCATCTTTGATCTATGATTGTCCTTAGTCAAGTACTCTCCTGAATAACCTTATCTGCTCTTAGGGTTTTACCACTTTGCTTCATAGTCACCTCAAATTCACCATGTTAAAAAATGGAATAGTCTCCTCCCATCTAAATATGTTCCTTTTGTTTCCTTTTTTTCACTAGTGTATTCATCAGGATAAATTACTTTCATAACAAACAAATGTCAAATTAAATAAAATAAAGTTTAATAGATATCAATACTGAATCTGTAGCCTCTCTAGGCTTTGCTGCTTGGAGTCATTTAGGGATGCATACTTCTTCTATGCCATGCTCCATCCTAGGATCTTGGAATACTCCTCAGAGTAATGTATCCAGATGAAGAGAATGACTGCAAGATTCCAAATGAAGGTTTTGTGAGTCAGAAACAGGACTAACAAATAACATTTCTAACCACATTCCACTGGCTAGCACACAATCATAAAACCACCCTACCTACAATGAAGGCTGAAGCATGTGGTCTTTCCATGAGCCATGCAGTAAAAGTGAAGGGGTACACTGAACACACAGAACCTCACTAATGTAATTGCTGCACTCCAAATAGTTGTACTGTTTTTACTTCCTAAATAAATCTCAAGTATGTTGCCACCATTATCCTTATCCTAACTAAACCATTCTCAAGGGCCAGGCCCCATCATTTCTCAGAAGAACTGCTGCAATAGTCTCCAAACTGCATTCTTCGTCTTCTGCTTTAATTCCTCCAGGCTATAAGAATAGTCAAAGAAAGATTCAGATTTCATACACTGAACAACGCTGCTTAAATCCATTCGGTGACCCATCACATACAGGGTAGAAATGTCATTGAGTGGATAAACAAGGTTCTCTGAAAGTGAAATTTGCCTTTTTCAATTGCTATCACTCTGGCCACACATTGCTTTCCATTTTAAGCTCAACCAAGAGTAAAACACTTCAGGACCCTGAACAAAGGTATTCCATTCAGTGTCTTTGTTCATTATGTTTTCCCAGCTGAAACATGATTCCCTCCTTACTCCATAACTCCTAATGATGAGTTAGGAGCATCTCATCAAAACTTGCATAATCTCTGGTATACATTTGTCAATCAATGATTTACTTCACTGTGTACAACAATCTGAGAAAGTGCTTAAATAATTCTTAAAACTGTGACATCACTGATAAGTATCTTTCTCACTTCTCATTTTGAGCTCTGGTAGAATTCTAGGCATGTAGTCATCATCTGTAAATATGTGCCAAATAAGTAAACTACTTTTAAGCAAAGACTTACTTTGAACTTCCATTTCTGGTTTCTGTACCTGCGTTTCTTGTTGACCCTATTAATGTATGGTCATTCACTTCCATAGGGATAGTCTGAGACTGCCTCTAATCCAGTGGCTAGAGTTTCATTTTACATGGTCAGATAACAAAATAATAAATTTTGGCCTGTTAAATTTTCCATTTTGTAACCTGTCCATATGGTTGGACATCCTGACACCACATGAACCTCATATAACACCTGAGCACTATATTATAAGCCCATCAAAGCTTTCTGGTGTTTGACCCTTACCAAATCAGTTTCTTGTAACACATACCTGTCTTGTAGAATAGTTTCCTGCTTGTTTCTATTTTATCCATCCAACTCCAGATACTACTCTGTGTTCATTCAAGAAACCAGTGATTTTTTACAACAAAGGCTATTTCGTATTCTAACAATAGACACTTAAAATACATGCATTTCTACCACACAGTGGGATCAAGAATACAGTCATGATAATAGTACAAAACAGTGCAAAGAAATTCAGCTGGAGTAACAGAAGAATGTGAGCTGCAATCTAAGTGGAAGTTCCTGTTCTTCAGTGAATTATAAAATTATTTGTGACCACTGTGAACTGTGATTTACAAAACAGCCCAAAAAGTATTGAAAGAAAAACATTGTCCAGTCAATCACCTTTCATTAATTCCTGGTTTCCTTTTTCAAAATGATAGAACCAAAGCTTCTTCCAATAGACTGATTGATAGCTTTCAATTTATGATTCAATACCAAATACATTAGTTGTACTTGAACCTCCCAGAGTACATCAATTTTTATATTGAGTGCCATTGACTTAACTTAAATTATTGAAAGAAAGGATACAAGTGTATAGCTTAAAATGCCAGGATGATTAAATAAATACTGGGAAAAAGTTAAGAACCTAGAATTGTTTAATTTGAAGTATAACTTGATACCTTTTCTAATATGTAAAGGGAAAATCAAAAACACTAAATTATTTAAATTTAGGAATACTGTGAGAAACTATTATTTACATTGTGGCTCGCTTGTAAGAGGATATTTATAGAGTTCATTTGCGAGTTTTATTTCTTGATAGGCAAAAAAAGAAAAAATAATATACATATATTTTATTTTTATTTTTCAAAGTATGAATTTGATAATTTGGTTTTTGGTTAGTTCCAATAAATAAATCTACATTCTGAATGAGATAGAGTTTGCTTCAACTCAAAAGACAAATCCATTTCCCAGGATGAGCATTAATGTTTGGCCAGTCCTACTACAAGCCCTAATGCTTGCTATTCATCTTCTGTCAATTATCTTTACAAATATTATCTCTTCTGGGATTTATAAATAGATCATTTGAAATCAAAATGAATCAAGATGCATTAATTTTGTTTCATATATTACAGATTTGTAAAGATACTCATCCTTGAATAAAAAAAATTAGAAAAAGCAATCTGATTCCACAATAAAACATCTTATTTCATTAACGATAACTCTTGGTGTTAGAAAATAATTTATCAATGTTACTTTTTTTTTTTTTTTTTGAGACATAGGGATAGTCTGAGACTGCCTCTCAGTCTTGCTCTGTCACCCAGGCTGGAGTGCAGTTGTGTGATCTCAGCTCACTGCAAACTCCACCTCCCGAGTACAAGCGATTCTCGTGTCTCAGCCTCCCAAGTAGCTGGGATTACAAGTGCAAGCCACCATGATCTGCTAACTTTTGTATTTTTAGTAGAGACGGGTTTTCACCATGTTGGCCAAGCTGGTCTCGAACTCCTGACCTCAGGAGATCCACAGCCCTCAGCCTCCCAAACTGCTGGGATTATAGGCGTGAGCCACCATGCCCAGTCTATGTCACTATTTTTGAATCCCTAATGATGCAAAGAGTTCAGAAAATGTTCCATTATTGTCAATTTCTGTACCCTCTAAACATACACACACAGACACATACACACATACACATATCCTAAAATGTAGGTTATTCAAAGAAGTTACTCAAAACTTAGAAAATACATACTTATTAATATATAAATTGCTCCAGACTGACCAACACAAGAGCATTTTATTCATACAACAGCTAAGCAAGAATTGGATGAAGTCCTTAAAGCGTCTTTGAGCTCTGAGGCTTCAAGGACGAGAGAAGGAGGTGGAAACAGTGCTGAACCTCCAGAGATTTTATTCTAAGGAAGATGAAGTTATATGGGGGAAAGGAAGACCCTAGGATTTCTCGTGGCTTCTATGAAAAAAAGCAAGGAGTATCTTCAAATAAAGGGAGTAAGAACTAATTATGAATGTTATTACCTTCATAAACATTAAATGTTTGTCTAAAAAGCTTCATAAAGTTCTTTAGAATACAGTCTAGGTGTCTTTCAACTCTTCTATTCAAGTTTCCTAGATCTTCCAGCCTGAGTTTCAACCGATATTCATCTCTTGTGTACTTCTATAAAAATATTTTTTAAGCACCCTCCTTACTTCTCACAGGATGGAATCAAAATGCTATAAAATGTCTCTTTCCTCGTGGAGTCTGAGACTCTCAAGAGCAGAAATTGTGCTTTTCTCATCCTTGTATCCCTTCCAATAACACTACCACCATTGCCTAAGTATGTAGCACATGGTAGGCACTCAATAAACACATGCTGAATGAATGGCTGAGATACAATCGGAGAATATTAAATGAATGTCAGACTGAGTAATGTACTTTTAATCATGGACCATGGATAATGATGAGTCAAAAAAGTAGGTGCCACAAACTCAGTTTACTAGTATGTTCCCAAGATGACAAAAATATAGCAGATTTAAAAAGGCATCTTCTAGTATTAAAAAAAAATCTAAAAAATAAGCTATAAGATTAATGATAAATACCAATTAATAAATTAGTTGGTCACAGTGTCAGGGACACAAGAGGGAAAAATGTGGACAGTAGAGAATATAGAGAATATATTCCATGGCTCAAGGGTGTGCTTTTCTCAATCCATTCTATTGCAGCAATGAGGAAATTTGGGCTTGTCCTGCTAGATTTAACAATTTCTACAAAGTGCTAGATGTTGAGTTCATAGCAATTTTAATATGTTGGGTTTTTAAACATACAGTATGAGCCAAACAAAACACAGTCTGTGAATCTGTAACAGTGGCCATCAGAATTTTAATCCACTCTTAAGCGCTCTGAGTAGGATGGAAAGTGCTAAATTAGTACATTAGGAAGTTTAGTTTCACCCCAGGTTGAAGGCTGTTTGAATATTTCAGGCTGAAGCACAAGCACATTCAAATCCATTTTCCGAAAATTCTAAGTCCAGAAGCATGACAACAATGGTTTATGTCTAATCATTTTATAGTCTTCTACTATATTTTCCATATTTTCCTATCCCAGGGGGCATGAGGAAATACGACGGCACAGACTGTCAGTTGAAGTATTAGGATCTCTACATTTCAAATGTCATTTTTGTTCCGCCTTTACTTGCAACACTGTTACTGAGTTACCATACCTTACTACATTTCCCATACTTCTTCACTCACTATTTTTATTCTACCGAACTTGTTCTTCTTTTGCACCCTCCCTAGAATGTGGCAGTCCACAGAAATATCTGATTTCAGATAGATGCTTGCATTCTGTACTGATGTCATCTAGAATTGTAAATGACCAATGTCACACCGCTAAGTGGAGAAAGGTAAGGAAATTTGTTATAGGTCTTTATGTTTTTTAATCTTATACAATCTTTTGAAGAAACATAAATGTTTTATTTTCAATCAATGTTTTTGTTACCTACTTTTGGTTCCACCTGTGCAAATCCGAATGCATTAACATTGTTGAACAATAGTCCTGGAATGTTTACACAAAATTAGACACAAATAATATTGCAAGGAATAGAAAAGAAGAATGAAGAAACTCTTCTAGAATACTGCCAATGACTCTGGACTCATCTGCATGAATTTGAGAAGAAATCTTGCACAAATAAATGAACTTCTAAGACAAAAATAAGGTTAAGCTGCTCTCTGGACTGATTTATATGCCAATATAACAATACAAAGACAAACAGATGCATTTAAGTTAGCTTAGAGGCTTATTCTTCATGGCTATCATCAGAAAGTATGTACTAAGTCCCTATTCTCAAATTATTTCATTATATGAAGTATTTTTCACATTTTACAAATAAAGAACTAATATTTCAGACAATAACCAAAATTTACTAAGGACATTGGAATTAGCTAAAGCAGAGTTTATTTACTCTGGTAGTAACAATACTTTTTAAAACTAAATGTGACTGTAATTGGATAATCCTGTTTTCTAACTGGTGTAGGAAATGCTTCTGTCTTAAATATATGCACTTGGACACTATTTTTGATTTATATAATGTCTGATATTGATATAAAACTGGTATATTATAGTATACCGTGTATGCGGTTAACCCAGTTACAAGTCATGAAATCATTACTTAGTAATTAGTAGTATTCCTATGAAAGAAATGAGATACAGGCATTATTTCTTTTTATTACAGCTTTGCATAATTAAAATATGTAATTTGATCTATTAAACTACTAATTAAATACAAAATACTTGATATATTACTGGTTAACCCAGTTATGAGTCATGAAACCATTACTTAGTAATTAGTAGTGTTCCTAAGAAAAAAGATGAGATACAGGCATTATTTGTTTTCATTACAGCTTTGTGTAATTAAAAATATGCAATTTGAACTATTAAACTACTAACTAAACACAAAATACTTAATATATACCAGAAACTTATGCCCTGAAATTGCATAACTGTTCATTGTCTCATCATTTCTCTCACTGTCTCTTCTCCCAAAGCATGAAAGAAGAATCCCATCGGTACATTCATGATAGAGGAAATAACAAGAAACAATGAAAGCCACAAATAAGTCCTGAGTTGGTCAATAGTATTACACTTCTTCAGGCAAGTAGAAAAATCTAATTTGTGTTCTACCTCCATTCCAAGCTTCCACTTTCCACTCTTGAAGATATATACAATTAGTGAAATAGCCCCAAATAGTCAGAAAAAGAAAGGGGGCATTGGTTTAAATTCCTAAATTATTGAAAATATAGAAATAGGACATTTATAAAAAATCAAATAGTTTTCTCAACTTCCAACTAGATAATCTATGTTTATGAAGATTCACAACAAAGAAGAAAACAAAGTAATGTTTTCTTATTATTATTTTCCAATTTAGCTTCAATGTACTATAAAATGAAATTGTATCATTTTATTCAGTTTGTCACTCCCTCTACTCCTCCACTCCTCCACTCCACTCAAGATTTTAGCAGTTTCTACAATTTCAAATACAACTTATTACATTTCTTAAGACCTTCATATACTGGCCCTTGCTTCTTCTAAAATGATACTGACAATGGTAATACAATTAATGGCTAATACTTTTCCTAGATATTGTGCTAAATGTGTCACATTATCTCATTTACTTCAAAGAGATAAAAATGAAACTGAGATAGAAAGAGGAGATAACCTAACTTGGCCTTATGTTTACTTGCTGTTTCTACAAAGTTGAGCCAAATACAAGATTATGTGTTCAGAACCTGTGTTCCTAACCTTCAACTATATATTTCAAACTTCACAGTATTACAGCACTCCACAAAACTCTCTGTCTCCTCCCTCTAAACTAAACATGTACTTAGTATGAACTTAGTTATAGAGTGTGTTCATGGTCACTTAGCTAAGTATCCCTCCTGTTTCAAAGCATGAGCTTCTTCTTCACAGCTATTCCACTCCAAATGCATATCTCAGATGTAAGAGTCTTCTTATTCACATGGTAGTTAGTGTAGCGATATAAAGATGATTATCTCTCAATAAATATATTTCCTGAAAGTGTTAATAGTAAAGACACAAATAATCCATTGTAAAACAAAGAACATTGTCACAAACATTTGATTTCTTGTTACAAAAGACAGGCTTGCTGTCAGACAGATTTCCTGTGCCAGGTTTTTCATCACTAATAAAATTTTCAAAAAGATTTTCATTCACTTCTGACTACCTTTGGCCTATGTCCAAATTCTTTCTTAAGTGCTTTCAAATTCAATCTTAACTTCAAGTGCTGCAGCTGAATATAAGGAATGTAGAGCTGGAGCAGAAATTCACCTTGCAGGGAAATGAAATTTATTTTAATTTGGTAGCAAAGGAGGGAACTATCCTGAGTTTGCACACTTTATCAGGAATGACTGACTCCAGCCTTCTTCTAACTTTTTCTGCCTGGTCTTTTTGCTTCCTTTACCCTTAGACTCAGACCCGTCCACACTCTTGGGGCTCATTCTAGCTTGAAAATAATACTAAATGTGAGCCTTTGTTGAGAAAGTTGTAGACTCACTGAAGTTCCAGTCAAGTTTATTGCATGTTGTTCTAACACCTTGACCAAAATTCTAACCTCATCATGCCCAGACTCCCTTTTATCCTCTATAATCTATTATTTTCAGGGCATAAATGACTGCCAAACTGAAAGGCTGGTCCAAAGATGAATATCTACTCTGGACACTAGGCTGGCCTAACCTAGTAGCACGGTTGCTATTTCTTTGTGTTATCCCATAACAGACATATAGGTATCATTTCAAAGATGCTGAGTTACGTAATTGTACTTACAGAAAGGCAGCATGGTGTTGAGATTAAATGGACTCTAGAGTCAGGCTGTTCGGGCTGAATTCTCAGCTTTGATACTTATAAGTTGTTTGACCTCGGACAACTTGTTTAGCCTCTTAATATACTGGATTTCTCAACTGCGAAGTAGGAATGATAATAGGTCTTATCTCATAGGGTTTTGGGGGATTAAAATGAGTTAATATATGTCAAGCATGTAAAATAATGCTAGCATTCAACAGTGTAGCTATGATTGTTTAAGACTTAGTGAATGAGTAAACAAATAAATAAATAAATAAACTATTGTGTAACACAATTTTTCTTGAAGTCCTAACCCCCAATACAGTAAGTTAAAATGAAGTCATTAGACTGGACCCTAAACCAATACTGGAACCTAAACCATTGGTTTGTCCAAACCAATTTGGACAAAAAGCAATTGTAGAAGGAAGACTAAGTCAAGATACAGGAAAATATGGCTATCTACAAGACAGGGAGAGAGGCCTGAGAAGAAACCAACTCTGCCAACAACTTAATCTCAGACTTCCAGTCTCTAGAACTGTGAGAAATATACTTCTGTAGTTTAAGCCACCCAGTATGTGATACTTTGTTATGGCAGCCCTAGTAAACTAATACAATAAAAGTGTTTTCTTCCTCTAGTCTGTGTTTTTTCGGTAAATGATATCTTCATCCTTACAGCTGTTGAAATAAAATACTATAGGGTAATTTTTTATTTTCCTTTTGTCTCACTGCTTGCACCTGGATCCAAACAATTAGCAAATTCTTTTAACTCTATCTTGAAATACATCCAACTTCAACTGAGTCAACTCTTCCCCTTAATTTTAAGCCACCATCATCTCTCTGTGTTCACTTCCATCCACTCTCATACCACCTCACTCTGTGAAACTTTGCTACATCTGCATTGATGTTTCCCTTCTTCATATATGCCAGTTTCTTTCACAATCTGGGAACTTTTCACATACTCACTAACTATTTATTTGCCTACAATTATCTGAGATCTTCTTCCTTTAAATTTTCACCTCATTAACCCTTTTGATCATTTGGGTCTTAGCCAAATGGGCTCGCAAGGAGAACTTTTAAAACCTCTTAATCTGCCAGACCTGCCAAATTACTTTGTTTTGTTTTCATATATTTATTTTTGATATTTGCCTGTTCAGGATTTTGTTGGTAAAGAATGTTTATTGGATTTACTAGAATTAGCAACTTGTTTTCATAGTTGAAAACAAGAGATAATAAATATCCCTACATTATTTTTCTTTGTTAAAGAAATGAAAAAGAAAACTCCTATAACTGAAGGCAGACAATTCTCTTTTAGGTTTATTCAAAGGGAGCAAAATTGGCCCTACTCCCAACCCTGCAACATGCACCATTTCCATTAACAATCTATAGAGATGGCTGAGAAAGAGAAAAGGGTTACTCTTCTTCACTCCTTCTTCAAAGCCCAGTGAAGTAAAGAGTAGAAATCAAGAGTGTCTATAAGAATGGGGAATTGGCATTGATTCTCCACTGTGTGATTACTCATGCTTTATGGCAATGTGCCTATTTAAACGGCAGGGAATGACTTAGCAAGAAGGGAGGAGAGATGATGTCAAACTCACCTGAAGTCTTACCACCTGGTGAGGCAGATATGTGACCATTTCCCGTGAGTGAATACACTATTAAGATTATTAGGCTCTAGCTGTTTTGCTTGTATCCAATCCAGGTGACACCAGTATTTAGAGAGTATGAGGTGTCCTGGGAGCTGAGACAACGAAAGAGGTAACATTAAAGGAATATCCCCCAAATTATGGAAGATCTATGGTTAGAAGCCTAAGAAAAACATGCAAAAACCTCATATCAGAGCCTGACGATATACCAGAATTTGGACACCTGCCATACAGAAGGCACCAGCTGCCAAGCAGTATCTGTCAGAAAAGTGACAACAATCACAAGTTGGGAAAAGGACTGGTCTCTTTGCCCCTCACTCCTCTTTGTGCCCAATAATTTGGATTAGCTATTGCCTACAGAATGAAAGCAGAGTTGTAGGGCTATGAATCAAATATGAGACGAGTTTTAAATGAGAAGAAAGCAACATTTAATAAGCAAAAATGCCCAGAGAACTATGGAATCGTCCCAAGAAAAGATTAAGAAACAAAAATTGGATTCAATAGAAAACACATCAGAGAAAAGATTTAACATTTTTATACCATAGATGTGAGAGTCCTTAATGCACTAGTTACAGCATATTCGTTTATTTTGTACATTCCATGTGACTCTCTTGTTACCACCATACCCACAACGCTTAGAACAGGGTCCTCAATAATACAGTATGGGTGGCTAAAGGACTTTTCATTTTATGTGGCAGAGGATAATAATAAAAAAAAAAGGAAATAATAGAGGAAGAAGATGGCTTTGGTGTTTTAGACATATTAGGGCTGAAACCCAAATATTCAGTTACCTGTTTTGCTTGGCCTACATCCATTTTCAGCAGTCTGCTCAAAGTCTCCAAACAAATTTGCAGAGAATTTATTCCAGTAGCCCCAAGAGCTCTCAGCATAAGTACTGGAAAAACTCATTAGCATTGAGGATGCTTCTCTCCAGTGGAATCAACAGTGGCCTCTGCTGATTCAGAGACTTCAGTGTTCCATGGTGAAACTAGACTGTGATGAGAGCAAATAAGGCCAGAAGACAACACTGCTCAGGTGTTTAGAGAGTGAGCTCTGTGGCATCAAGGAGCTTTTTTCTCAGTGTGTCTATCAGGGGAGAATTTTGCTGAAAGATCAAATCAAGTTGCTAAATAAAACATAAAGCCCCACAGAGATGGAAAGCAGTAATATGTGTATGCTACAGTTTGGGTGCCCCCTTTACCTTCCAGACTGTCTTTGAACTGCATGTTGAACTGGTTTCACCTGGGTGAAAACTTGAGGGAAAAGGAAGTAAGGGAAGGATGGACAGGTAGTGGTAGAGACTGAAGGCCACTTCAAGGAAGTGTGCCATCGGGAGAATAACTCTCCTATGTCTTCATAGGAGTCAATGAACAGTCATCTGTTGTGTAGAACCACCCATGGGCAGTCACTGGTTACCAGCGGCAGCACCAACCAACCGAGAATTACACCAATGGTCAGTTAGGCAAAGAGACACCTGCCTCACTCTCCTCTTCCCCAACACTTAGATTTTCCTCATCACTGATTCTTCCATAGAAATGGTTCTAGTTGGTGAAAACAAAGGGGAAAAATACAATGAAGGAAGTACCTATGAACCCAGTTAATATTTTACTCATTTTTTTCTCCAAAGTCTATTGATAAATAATGTTTTCAGTGTCAATTTTGACTTTATTTTTAATATGCAAAGTCAAACTAAAAATTTTGGCATTTCAAGTTGAAATTATAGTGTAACTCTTTACTTTTAATGGCTTTCAGTTGTTCCATTTTGGTTTCTGGCAGAAATCCTTTTGGTATGTTACATAGAAATATAGATAGATAAATGAAAGCCAATTATCTTTTCTTTACAGAGAAATATCCTGAATACCATAAATTGAGGGGAATGGCAGGGTATGTACTGGTATGATTGGCCAATACAGAATCTACTCTATCTGAGATGCAGCTTTTAGTAGGAAGCTTCATAGGGAACATGATGGAGGAAAATCCTTTCATTTATGGTATCAAGAGACTTTCATTTTAATCCAAGCTATATTCTACATCAATTTTGTCATGCATTCTATCTTCTCTGGGCTTCAGATATACAACATGAGGATGCTGATTTAGAAAAAGTTCAAGCATCCTTTCCAAGATGAACATCTATAACCACTCAGTGTTGAGAATTATTTCAGACTATTATTAACACTATTATTAACTGAAGGAAGGACCCCTCTGATTACTGATCAGTTTTCTAGTCCATTGGGAAATCCTTCTAAAAGCCACTTCATTTCAGACTGAAATGTACAAACGTATAAAGATGGAAAAAGACATCAAAACTAAAAATATTACGTTAAACTTTGTTCCATATAGGACAATATATCAAAGATAAAAGTCAGGTTGAAAGCAAAATTCTATGAGACTAAGAACTGAGTCTGTCTTATTTATTGTTTTATTGTTGGTGCTCAGCTCAGAGTGACATTTAAGAAGTGTTCAAATAACTATTTACTGAATTAATGAATGCAGATAACTGGTAACAGTGAAAAACAAAAACTTGTGGGGAAAAAAAAACTGCTTAGTTAGATTCCTATGATCCCACATCATCCCAACCCTGTAAGTGCAGGGTCTAGGCCAATATAAACAGGAGACAGAATATAACAATGCAGTATTTGCCTCAGAATCTAGGCAACAAGACCCACAGCACTTTGCCCCTTGACTGACCACAGCATTCCTTCATTGGATCCCCAGTCCTTCTTGATACCAGAGTGAGTAGGAGTTATTTAATTCCAGTGCTGACTATTAGCCTTCTCTAGTCAAAGCTGACCCTCTATTGCAGACAATTCGCCTCTAATCCCTCATTTCAGTCTTCTCTCTCCCTATTGTTATGAGTGCCACTTACAGTTAGGTTTCTGCTTTAATCACTGCTTTATATTCTGACTTAAGTCAGCTGCCAGCTTCTACCATATCCCAGTGGTGGTTGTCCACTTAAGTAGATTTCTCAGAGTCCCATAATTGTGTACAGACGCCCCTCACCTACATCCCAATCCAAAGGCCAAGGCCTGATTATCCATCATCAACAGTTTCCTCCACACAATTTTATCTTATTACCTAGAATTCTGAATTTGCACATCAGCTTTCCCATCCTGTTGCTCTTTTTGGAGCTTCTTTCTATGCAGAATTCTTGCTGTCTTGCTCTTCTGATGGAATCTCTACTTAGGGACAGGCCTGACAGGCACAGTAACCTAAAACCTCCTTAGCTTGGTATAAATAAATAATTACATTTACCAGGTTGTCCCGAGTTGTAACAATAAGTCATTCATTGCACCTATGTAAGCAACTAACAACGCTTTTCATTTTTAATCTATGTGAACACGATCTGACAAGAATATTAAATATTCAGACCCTAAATTCTCAAATGATAAACCAGTTGAAAAGTTGTTCCTAGAATTTCTAATTTTATGAAGAACATTCAATCATATTATTTTTGAAATATGTAAGTAAAGAAAACTAAAATTCACTCATTATCTTCTTCTTTAAAATGATGTGTAAAGAACTGAAAGTCTCCCTTTTACTAATTTTATTGTTTAGAGAAAATTATTGTTAGTATTATTGAGCCCTGCCATGTTCCAGAAACTGTTCTAGACCCTGAGTCTGCAGAATGACCGAAAAGAATTATATGCCTTCACAACCCTTATATTTTGATGAAGAATACATATAAGCCAAAGGAAACTAAGAAAAATAAAAGATAAGTGGTAAGGAGAAAAATAACATTAGGCTAGAGATAGGAACTGTTGGGGTACTGAAATATTGGATTTATTGGCCAGGAAACATGTCACAGAGGAATTGATCAGACCATCCATGCAGATTTCTAGCAGAGAAAATTCCAAGCAAGTGAAATAGTAAGAGTAAAAACTCTGAGTTGGAAGTCTGATTAGCATATATGAAGACAGCAAGGAGATTTGTATGGATAAAATAAAGGGAAAGGGAAGAAAAGAATGTGATTGAATTGCCTAGTGGGTATGAGGTGGAGGAGAACCAAGGATCCTTATCATAAGAAGTACAGTCACTCATTGCTTAAGAACAGTGATACGTTCTAAATGTGTTGTTAGGCAATGATGTCATTATGCAATTACTATTATGTTCTTGTGAAATCATAGAATGTACTTACGCAAATAGACTATAGCTTATCCCTCTTAGGCTACAAACCTGTACATCATATTACTACACTTAATACTGTAGGTAATTGTAACACACAATAGTATTTGTGGACCCAAACATATCTGAAAACAGAGAAGGCACAGTAAAAATGTAATATAAAAGATAAAATATGGTACATCTGTATGTGGCACTTACCATGAATGAAGCCTGCAGGACTGAAAGTTGCCCTGGGTGAGTCAGTGAGTAATTGATTAGCAAATGTGAAGGCCTGGACATTAGTGTGCTATACACTACTGCAGACTTTAGAAACATGGTCCACTTAGGCTACACTAAGTTTATAAAAAGTATTTTCTTTCTTCAGTAACAAATTACCCTTAGCTTACTGTAACTTTTTACTTTTTAAACTTTTTACTTTATAAAAAATTTGTTTCATTTGGGTAATAACTCTTAGCTTAAAACACACATTGTACAACAGTACAAAAATATTTTTCTTTGTATCTTTATTCTATTGCTTTTTTTTTCCATTTTTTAAACTTTTTCATGTCTTGTTTATGTTTTCAACTTTGTCACTAAAAACGAACACACACACACACACAAACACACATACACAGATACTAGCCTAAATTCAAGGATAAATTTCTTTGAATTTTATCAAACTCAGGGTCAGGATCATCAATATTATTGTCTTCCACCTCCACGTCTTATCCCACTGGGAGGTCTTCAGAGACGTAGCAGGCAGGGAGCTGTCATCTTCTACAATAACAATAACTTATTTTGGAATACTTTCTGAAGGACTTGCCTCAGGCTGCTGTAGAGTTACCTTTGTTTATTTTTTATAAGTAAAAGAAGTACACTCTAAAAATTATTTCAAAAGTACTCTAGTAAATACATAAACCATAAACATAGTTATTTTTATCTTTATCAAGTATTATGTACTGTACATAATTGTACTGCTATACTTTTCAATATAAATAGGTTATTGGATATGAGTTTGGGGTCAGGAAAGAGATTGAGAATGGAGATATAAATCCAGGGGTCATCAGCATGGAGATGGTATTTAAGGATAGTGAGTGGATGAAATCATCTAGGAAGTGATTATAGATAAGATGAGAATAGATCCAAGAACAGAGCCCTGGTTGATTTTGAAGTTTAAAGAGCTAGAAGGAATAGACACCAGCAAAGGAAAACAGGAATAAAGGCCTGAGATGTAAGAGAAAAAGTAGGTGAATATGGTTCTTTGAAGCTAAAAGCAAAAGGGGATTCAAGAAATTTATCCTATGATTATTCAGAGATATATATGCATAAACAACTGTATTAGTGTCTGTGTGTGTGTGTGTGTTAATTATCTAAAACCTACTTTTTAAAAAAATAATTTATTGTCAAAGAAATTTTTGTATCATCTGTACTCTTAAAATTAAATATGTTTTGTCTTCAACTTTTTGACTTTCCAGAAGAATTATTATAAAAAAAGTAACATGATGAACTTAAAGTACAGCATGTTAAAAATATTTCTGTGAACTTTTAAAGTAACATTTTATCTCTTCTGTTTAGTTAGCAAAAATTCTCTTTGTAAAATTCTTAACCTAAAGAAAAAGCAAACCAAGGAACAAGGGAGTAGGAACCAAATTTTAAAAAAATATCAAATTGTTCTTATTTCTTACTATCACTATTAGTAAATATCATTGGACACTGATTTTCTTTTATTACAATGAGAAAGTAAGCTTTGAATACAGTGGTTAATTTTATGAAGGAAATTATGAAAACAACTGACAGTTTCTGCACATTCTTGCTGGATATAAAAGTAGTTTTTATTTTCTTTTTTTCTAGGATTCTAGCATCTGATGGTTTTTCAAAGACAAATTATATGGCATTGCTTTCAAATCACCTAAGAGCTCAAGGATTTTTATTAGATAAGAGAGATGAAAATTAAATAATAGTAGTTACAGTATGTAAATATTAACACATCTAAGACAGCAACAATATGGTATACCACTTCACTCCATCTAGATAAACAATAAATTCATTGATTATATTGTATTAAGAGTTGGCAGTAAGCAAGGGATTCATCTCAATGCTCCTCAGATTTTCCCAATGTGTGGGCACATTGTAAAAAGTGAATTAGCTATGTCACAAGGCATTTCATCTATGAAAACATAAGTGAAAATCAAATCAACTTTTCTTGAATGCTACCATGTCACTGTCTGGATATTATAAACTGTAATGAGCAATTTGTGCCTTGCTTAATATTTTAGATCATTCATCGCTGTTCAGCATGGAGTGTTTAGAAATATTCATTTTAAAATAATTCTCTCAAAGGGAGAGATAAAAGTCTTATACGGCATTTTTGAGGGCTTTATAAATTGAAGGTAAGTAAAATGGCAAGCACAATTTTTCAGCCAATAACTCTTATGAAGCAAATGTTATAAATATTAGACATGTCATTTAAAAACTGCTGAGTATTTGTGATAGAACTTAAAACAACATTCAAGTCTCAGTATGAAAAACGGACACTAAAAAAAAGAGTGGACAAGCTTAGTCTTTTGTTCTTCCTCAACTACCCATTAAATATCCTTCCGCTTCTTCATTTATAACTTTATATTTTGAAAAATCAACAGGATTGAAGTAGATTCCATGTGCAAAACTGCTTGCTGAACAGATTCTTAGTAAGCAAGTAAAAAGGGATTGCATGTTGCGAAGATTTCTGAACTTGCATTCATTCAAATCAGGCATGTAATCTCAGCTCTGTGGCTAATTAACTGTTTCATCCTGTCATTTGTGTCCTTATATACTATGTTTCCTGTTCTGTAAAATGAAGAAAACAAGCCACAACTATGTACACATTCATGAGAACAAAAATGAGATGTTAAAATGAAACTTTTAGATTAAAAGCCAATTCAATTAGTGCATTCTTTTCTCAGTAAATACAGGATATACTCTGTAGCTTTGAAATTAATAAAATTATTAAGGTGTGTGAATCTTGCTTCTGTTTGTAGAAGCTATGCTCATCCTCTGTAGACTCTTTTTTTCTCTTTCCTACAGAGATAGTTTCTGTTTTCATTTGTTCTTTTTCCTCAGAGGATTTTGTTTTGTTTTCTGTTTACACTTTTCCAACATTTAGGTTAAAACTGCTTTCAGTTTTCATAATCCTTTCCTTGGTTTATATTTCTGTCCTTTCCTTTTGTAATTCCTCTAAATTGACTTTCTTCAACATCAATTGTGCTCTTTAGAAGCAATTAAATATTTTAGTTTCTCACTGTTATTCTTGGAATTAAGCTGTTTTTTTGAGGGAGGTGGAATTTTATTTTGTGTGTTTGTGTGTGTGTGTCTCCTATATCACAATAGATATTTGTTGAATGACTCTTAGCTGTCTCCACTCGTCGATCATCTTTGTTTTCTATAGATCATAATATGTTTCCTTGTCTTGCAAAAAACACAAAATTCATGTGCTCTAAATGTCCTTCTATTTACTTTAGAAAACAATTTTCAAAATTAAGTTCTTATTCTTATTCTTCATGACAGCTCTTGACTTTTCTAAGGTCTCATTACATTTGGGTTTTTTGCTTGCTTTGTTTAATATTCAGTTATTCTTGGATGGAGTGTGATGATTCCGGACCTAGAATTTTCCATTTGGCAGTGTTGGTAGCACTGAGTCCTTAGCTATCTTACTGGGTACTTATTAGGCTCTATTATAAACCTCCCCACTTAGATCTAAACCAAGAGGCTATGCTAATGTACAAGTATCATAAATGACTTTGTGATATCCAAGAGAAATGTATTAAAGTGGGCCTGTTGAACTGAGGTTCAACCTCATTTAGGTTCTCTAACCCGGGAGATTTCTTATTCTTTGGTACAGAAGAAGGATATGAAACACCACATCTCAACACATACAGTGCTTCTAGTGGCCTCTCTATTTCATTTCCAATAATAAATTTTTACTTTTGCAATTATCATCACATGGTATAATTGCTTTCTGTGTGTAGTGTCCTAGTTTCTGCCATGTTACCTACTGAGTGGTATCATTGAAGGAATCCAGGTAGATAAAACCTGATGGGAGGTGTTTGGTCGGGAGACTGGCTCTATCTCGAAAATTAGTTCCTAAGCATTCAGGAGGATGAATGACAATTTTGTGTTTCATGATGTTAGGAAACCACAGAATAGTGCTGTGATCAATGCCTTTAATTTTTTTTTTTTTTTAATTCTTAGGAAGCAAGTAGAAGGTGGGGAGGGAAGTAGTTCTCTGTGGTGTTCTGTGGGCGTACTTCATTTTATAGCACTTCACAGATACTGTGTTTTAACAGTTGATGGTTTGTGGCAACCCTGTGTCAAGCAAATCTACTGGTGCCATTATTTCAATAACATGGGCTCACTTCATGTCTCCCTGTCATGTTTTGACAATTCCCACAACATTTCAGACTGTTTTATTATTATTATATTCATTATGATGATCTATTATCAGTGATCTTTGATGTTAGTGTTGTAATTGCTTGGGGCACTGCAAACTGCGCTCATACAAGATAGTGACATTGATTGACAAATGTTTGTGTTCCGAGTGCTCCACCAACTAGCCATCCCCCCATTCCTCTCCCTCTCCTGGGGCCTGCCTAGTCCCTACCCACAAGAATTTTGAAATTAGACCAATTAATAATCCTACTGAGGGAGGCCTAGCAACCTTTAAGTGCTCAAGTGAAAGGAAAACCACACATCTCTCGCTCTATATCAAAAGCAATAAATAATTAAGCATAGTTACGAAGGCATGTCAAAAGCTGAGAGAGGTTGAAAGCCCAATCCAGAGCAAGGTCCTAACTCACTCCAATTCTACGAAGGCAGAGAGAGGTGAGGCAGCTGCAGAAGGAAAGCTTGAAGCTAACAGTAATTGGTTCATGAAGGTGGAGGTGTGACAGGTATTCCGGTAATGTATTTCTCAACACATCTTCATTAATAATGCACTAAGAGTGAACCCTTGGACTTTGCCAACTAGTTTTCTTGTATTTTCTTCTGCTGTTTGCAGTTTTTGACATTTTAGGGGAATTTTTTGTAAACTTTCATGGATATTCACTGTAAAGTTGAGAGAAGGCACACTATGCACTACAGAATGCCTACATGTGAATCAAAGAGCTTTTGAGGCCCATTTGAAATCAAGGAGACTATTTTAGATTGCTTCTTATATATGCCTATATTTCCTCTAAGCCTTTGTGACAGTTATTAGATTGAGCTATAAAAATTTGAGAGTATATTGAAAACACATAAAGAAGCACTTTAATAGAGAAATGCAAGGTCATAGCTATAAAGAACCAGAGTTTCAACTTTTATATTAGTCTACTTCTGAGTTCTTAAACAAAAATATACTGTTCTAACTATAAAAATTTAAAGGCAAAGGGAATCAGAAAAAAATTCTTTTTAAACTTTCAAGGAGTAATTTCCAAATTTTGCATATTCACATTAAGTTCTGAATCCAATTATAAATAATTGCTTAAATATACCAGATAGAGAAAAGAACCTCGAGTTTCAAATAAAGAAATATTCCAGCTCTATCACCAAATACATTCTAACATTAATCAGGAATCACAAATCATGCAATTTTAAAAGCCCCTTAGCAAACCATCAGATAAAACAATCAGATAAATTTTGATAAATGTTAAAATGTGATGCATCCACCCTTCCCATACCCAGAATATGATAACCCTTCCATAAAGTATTTACCATGTTTTATTGATCATCACTGGAATACGTTTTTCTATTCAAACTGGCATAGAGGTCATCAACTTCTAATCTACATAATTTAATTTTGCAACTATCAGAACATAATATTGAATACATAACATCAAACTACAATCCAGAGATTTTGATCTCCCATCCTCTTCATTAAAAATAAATTATTTAGATTAGCCTTTTGAGTTTAGATATGATCAAAGTTATCAACAAGTATATTACCTTGTCAAATGTTACATTACTTTTAAATGGAACGCCCCAAGACCCTGACTCAGCCTTGTCAAAACATTATACAGTATAGAAAGACAGACTTTATTGGTTTTGCTTCCTAAATTGATACTACCTGACTAAGGCTCTAAACTTTTCTGATTTCCATTTACATATAATGTTAGGATAGGTTTTAGCTACTTTTGCCACTCTCATCTTTTAACTTTTATTTGTCCTTAAGATCACAAAATGGGTGTTCCAACTCGCAGCAAAGCAGTTAGCCATGCCTGCAGAAAGAAGTGGAAGTAAGTAGGAACAGGTAGGGCTTTCTTGAAATAAATGACTTTATGTGTTATTAGCCTAGAAACATATCATATGACTACTCTTAGTTGCAAGAGAATCAAGAAGCAGGGTTTTCTTTTTTTAGCAAGACATATTGCCACCTCAAGCAAATTTCAAACCATTACTGAATATCTGCTATATAATTGATAATGAGCAACCAGCAGTATCTGCCTTATGTACACTTCCATTACTGTTATATTAGTGAATATTTGCACAAATTGTCAAGGGAAGGGTAGCTAAATTATTGAAATACATTATTATATCAGCTCCAAGTAGTAAAATATTCTTACATTTTTATTTTCCCACTTTGTAATGCTTTTATCTTCTAGAACCTATTTGCTTTTTCTTGTAAATTCAAGTTGCTATTGACAATAAATTTTGATCTCTTTATAAATATAATTAGTTGATAAATGACATTCTTTGTAATTGGCATTTTTCATTCTATAAATTTATCATGCTCTTCTAGGACAAATGAATGGCACGTTTGAATCAAACTGCTCACGATATTGTTTGCTTGATAAGGTCATATATACAATTCAGAGTGAACTCTATCTTGCAAGCTGGAAATGTATTTTTCAAATAAAGATATTTCCAACAAGAATATTATAGAGATATTAGAATACAGTTTACAATTTTTGAAAATAACTTGGCTATTAAGCTGTTCTCTTAATTATTTATCTAAAATAGATTAATAAATGTTGAGCATCAAGATACTGGCATATTCTCTGTAAACTATATGGACTGCAATGATTCCATGTTTTCAAATAAGTACATATTTATCCTCTAAAGAACAACCAGATTAGGGGATATAGTTTATATTATATTGTGAAATTTGAAATGTTTAATCAGAACTTCAGGCTATGTGAAATATTGAAATGAAATTATCCCTCTAAACAAGAGATCTCTTCAAAAAAGAATGGCACAGAACAATGGCCAACGAAAACCTAAAATAACAACTTCCAAAAGTACTCATTTAAAATCTTTTTCCATAAAAAGTTCTGTTTATTTTCTCCTTATCATATCACATACCTAATCAGCTCTCAAAACTTAGAAGGTGCCTTAAAAGAGAGACTAAGTAAAAATAATAGAACTTAAATTTCTTTTCTGAGAAGAAAAAAAGATTTTAAAAGAGATTACTCTTCCTGGACAATGCCTGATACTCAATATTAGAAAATTGGTTACATATGATGAAGTATGAATTGTGGATCAGTGTCTTATAAGAAGCTTTCTAACATCTGGTAAACAATAACGTACTGTCACTCAAATAATTCAACTTATTTTATCTATTTGAGATATCTTCCCAAACAAGGTGACCCAAGCTTTCCAATAACTCCCACAGTAATCCTCTTGGACAATATATCTCAGTTCTTGAGATTATTTCTCTTATTTTCCGGGCTTCTGCCTGGTGCCTGTTACAACACTCACAGGATTTTTCCTCTTTTCTTTCACTGCTACCTTTGAGGATTGTGTGCCTTTTTCAAATGATCTAAGAAGTTTGGGATTGTCCTTCCCTTCACAGTACTGTCTGGATTCTGAGAAGAATTGTCTCTTCTGTCACACGAAATTTTAACCCAGGACCTTATTATTTGCTTGATTATGTCTTAAGTTCTATTCATTTACCCAAAGTCTACCTACAAACGTAACCTGATTTGTATCTGCCTTGATCAAATATCTCATTTGATAATCAAAGTGAGATACCTGTTTAAATACCACCTGTATTTGTGACTTACCTTTTTTTTTTTTTGACGGAGTCTTCCTCTGTCGCCCAGGGTGGAGTGCAGTGGTGAGATCTCGGTTCAGTGCAAGCTCCGCCTCCCGGGTTCACACCATTCTCCTGCCTCAGCCTCCGAGTAGCTGGGACTACAGGCGCCCGCCACCACGCCGGGCTAATTTTTTTTTTTTTTTTTTTTTTGTATTTTTTAGTGGAGACGGGGTTTCACCATGTTAACCATGATGGTCTCAATCTCCTGGTCTCGTGATCCACCCGCCTCAGCTTTCCGAAGTGCTGGGATTACAGGCGTGAGCCACCGAGCTCGGCCATTTATGATTTATCTTAACTGTGATGATTTATTGCTTTTGCCTACAATATCCAGTAGTTTATTGACATACTAACTCACCTCTGTTTTCAGATTTCAGTAAAAATTAGATCTTCAGAAGAAAGATGATCCACACATGTATTTGTTATTTTTCTCGTCAACTTCCTTTCTCCAATTATATGTTCATGAATAGACTTGTTAATAATTATTTTTTTCATGCTATCTTCTTAGTTACCATGCCAATCTGTTTCTAAAAAAAGAAAACCATTTATCTTTCACAATCCATAGATATATAGACATAAATATATTATAAATACATAAACAGTAATTTTTCCAATATTTAAAATTGTCTTATGAAAGAGATGCTCAAAGTGATAAGGATGAGCTATAATTTATTAGAATAAACTTAATAAGCTAGTGGCCAAATGGACAGACAATGGGATTCTTCAATTTAATAATCACAGTGACTGTGATAGGAAAGAAAAAGCTGTAGTAATTTTTAACAACATTGTTAGATTTATACACACGTTGATGCATTGTATATGTATTAGTCTGTTCTCATGTTGCTATGAAGAAATATCTGAGACTAGGTAGTTTATAAAGGAGAGAGGCTTATTGACTTACAGTTCTGCATGGCTGGGAAGGCCTCTGGAAACTTAACATCATGGCAGAAGGAAAAGCAGACACGTCCTTCTTAACATGGCAGCAGCAAGGAGATGTGCCAAGCAAAAGGGGGAAAAGCCCCTTATAAAACCATCAGATCTCATGAGAACTCACTCACTATCACGAGAACAGCAATATTATATAGCATGGATAAAGTATTTAAAAACACTCAGAAGTTTGACTTCACAAATTCACCTCCAGTTGCTTTTTCTTACTAGCTATAATCTTGGTAGAGCTGCTTCTCCCATAACACCAGAGGGAAAATTTACATTCTGTTGAATACTATATTTTTTAGAATGTAAACAGTGGCTTCCAGGCACTGTAAATAACTAAAACTCACCTGCTCTTTCTGTTAGTATTCTTATCTGTAAAGTGGGTATAATCATAACATGCATCTTGTGGGGGGTTCTGTGAGGATTAAATGAGATAATGCATGTAAAGTGTTTATTAAAATGCCTAGAATAAAATATGTGCTTATTCTTTCAGTGCTATTAGTAAATGCTGTTGTTATTCCCAATGATTAGCCATGCACTTGTCATGGGCATGGCGGTAAAATAAATTTAGGCCATCAAGTTCAACACTTCCCTGTTTTTCTCTGTATCTTCCCCAGCATTTTTCACTATTTTTATGTATTCCAAAATTTTATAGGAAAAGTATTTCTCTGGATTTCCAATTTGTACCAGACAGAAAGAGTGACTCTAAAATCATTTACAGATGTCGTTTTCAGTGTATTACAAACCACTTTCCTGTACCCTATGTAACTTTTGTGTTATTTATCCCTGCCATGAATAGTCTAGGTTGTGGAAACATTCTTTGGTATGTGAAATACTTGGGACTATCTAATCCCTTAACTTATTTAAAATTGTTTCATGAAATAGATGCTCAAAATAATATGAAATCATTTGACATGTGTGCATGCACACACAGATACACATACATACGTTTACTTTGAAGCACTTTTAACCAAAAATAAGTCAACAGAAAATGATATGTAAGAATTAGCAGAAGGCTCATATGAGGTGAAAATGGTCCACATTACCAATACTACAAATTTACTAATTTGTAATTTACCTAAACTAGGCTGGCTAAATTACACTTGTTAAAATTTTAAATTAGTGCCAAGATTTTGGATGGCTTACCAATACTGGAAAAATAATTGAATCTTCATCACACAACTTCAGCTAAATGCTATTTATGTAGTTCTTGATTACTCTTGAAACTGGTCCAGTTTTGAGCCAAATTTTTGGATATAATATAAATACATTTGGCGGATAAAATAGGAAAATATAAAATGGATACTCATATTTGTTAAGTTTTTAACATTACTATATTTCTCAACTAGATCTATTACATTATTCTGGAAAATTACAAAGTATGTTTTCTGTCTATAATCCATATTGTGTAGACAATACATACATATGTATAGAATAAATTTTTTTGTTCTTGTGCTTTGTCATGCTCAGAAAAATCAGAACTACATCTATTTTATTCACACAGTCTCAGAAAAGAGAATAATTTAACCATTTGGATATCTGAGCATTAATTTTTATTGCACAGAGTAATAAGGTAATGCAATTTTGCAATTCATTAACGCAATGTAATTTTCATTAATTGTTGATGTCACTTTTCTTATTCACACTCAACTACAAAAACTTTAATTGCTCTGACAAAATATTGATTTAATATATTAAATGAAAAATAGCAAGTATTTATCAAGAGCACATATTTTTCTCATCATTTTAGTGGTGACTCCTTTTCATCTATGTTGCAGAGATGCTAGAACTATTTAAAATTGGTTGCTGATGCTAAATTCTTAAAATATTCCTTCAATATAACCAAGATAGCTTTAGCAAACTCTCTTGAAGTTTTGCATCATTACTTAGAATAGAAAGGAAATAAGGAATCTTAATCTTACATTGGTAGTAAGAAAGTTAATGAACCATTTGCCTTTTCTAAATTGTACTGATAGTGTAAATTAAAACTAGTTTAATAGCCTGAGCAAAATATGTAGATACAGGGTCATAAAATCAATTATTAAAAATCCTATAGCCCACTAAAACTCGTCATTGGATAAAGAAACTGAAGTTTACAAATCAGGGTAGTGATTTTTTTAAATGAGCATGTAATGCTGTTGTTGTTATATTACAAATCCAAAATATTAAAACATATATGAAGTTCTTGACCTCATGTTAGGTCTTCCAATCAATTTAAGAACTCTAAGAACAATGGATATAATAGGCCTATCACATTTCTGTAGACTAATTGTTAAAAATATCGATAATTTTAGATACCAAAATCACATAATGTTTTAAATTATTTTTAATAAAGTTTTCAACAAATTTGAGAATATTGAGGCCAACAGTGCTATTTTTTCAAACATGCCAAAAATATAAACTTCCTAATAAGTTAAACCTGTTTTATTCTCACATTGTCAAAACCATAAAATATGAAAATAAAGAAAAAAGAGAACTTTGTGACAAATTATTCATGTTTTGTCTAATTCTGCTCTGGAATGACTCCATATTGAAAAAGCAAATAGCAAATACCTCAAGCTGAAAGTCAACATGAATATGTGATGCAATAAATCAATACATATGAAATAAGGGAGATGCAATTTTTATTTGCGTAAGCAGTATTTAAAAAGAAAAAAAAAAAACTCAGTTCCCCCAGTCCTGATACTTTGATCCCAAAGTTATAATTAATAAACCAGTATTTTCATCTAAAAGCTACATAGTGGAGAAGCAAACAGATTTACATGAATGCATATTCCAAAGTGCTATTCTAAATTATTAGGGTTTTTTTTCTGTTATACAATCCAATATGCTACTGAAAACAAAATGTGAGATATAGCTGATCGAAAAAAATCATCTTTCTTTTTTTTGGCACCAGATTTTATTTTTGAGTCTTAAAGACTTAGGAAAGAAGAAAATGAAACAAATAAATGAGGTTACATGTCAAGATTTTTTCTCAGACACTAGAAAGTTCCTATAGAATAACTAGACACCTAAGTATAATAATATCACCACTAACATCTTTATTAAAACTGGATGGCCTTCTGTTACTCTGAAAAATGGGATACCACCAAAATTCAATTCTATCTGCTATACTAAACAGAGAAACCATTTACAAGATATAATGAAACAAGAATCTCTTTAAAAATACATGAAGGGCAAATGTGTTTTCTTTATGAGCTTCCCAAATTTGATGCACATTCTAATTTCTTTATCTTGTAGCTTCCAGGGTTCCATTGATCTTGTGGTGTGGGAGGACTGTTACGGTGTGAGTCTATTACCAGGAGCTATATGACAACATTAATTAAGTTGTGTTTTGGGAAAATGAAAGCAAGCAAGATGCACATTTGGCCTTTCTGGCAATAAACACTTAAGTACAGCAATGTGCAGGAATTCTTGGTACATTAATCAATTTGATCTTTTTCTTTCTTTTGTTGTATCTTTCTTTTCTTTCTGACTTCCTTCCTTTCTTCTTTATTTTTTAGTGACAGTTTGTACTTTTGTAATGCAGTTGACAGAAGGAACAGCTATTCAACATGAATGCCCTACAATCTCACATTTACTGAGGAGTTTAAGGAAGAATACATGCAATAAAATTGAGCTTCAGGAGCCACTGGGGCCTATGAGCCCCTATCCTGAATAATTTGTCTTTGTTATATACATATGTGGTATTTTGTTTGTGTTTTGTTGGAAGGAAAAAAGCTGTTCTTCATATACAGCACTGTTATTATATGAAAGATTATTTAGAGACACTATTCTGAGAAGGTGATCTCTCATTCCATAACTGGCTAAGTATCTGTCTTCTATTCTCACCCTTATTCCAAATGAGTTTTAACTTCACTTTCTAAGTTACCTTTCTTCAGTAACATCTCTCACAATGATTTTTTTTTTTAATCAGTAAGTTCACAGGTTTTAAGAAAACTGTGTCTGGGCAATTGGTACAAAGAGTAAGATCTAAGCTCTTTTCATGTGCTGGCTAGGTCCTCAGCAACATCTCCAACCTTTTGTACAGCCCTTCTTCCACACCAAACTGTTTATAGGCTGTGCTGTTATTACCATGTGATATTCCTTTTGATTTGCTGTCCTCTTCACTACCTTCCATTCCCAATTTTTTTAAGGATTCTTACTTATTTTCACGATCTATCACAGGTATTTCCCTTTCTCAGCCACCTTATCCTCTCTCAAGTGAAGTAAGGTTTTCTTTTATATTTTTGCCATTCTATTTTGTTGATGTCAGCATCACAGGACCTGTCATGTTTTATTTTTTCAATTATTTATGGATGGCCTCTGGTTGTGCTGTAAGTTCCTTGAAGATAGGAGCTGTTTCCTGTTCGTTCATTTTTTTATAGTAGTGTTTATTATGATTTTTATTGCTCTTACCAAATAATACATATAACAAATTATGTTCCTACATTTCCTTTCACCTCCCCTTCCTGGAAGGATCAAAGTGAATAACAGATATGTGTTGTCATGTGATTATCAAGAAATATTTATGCAGTGCCTACTGTGTGGCAGGGTAGATACTGCTCTTGGTGATATTCATACAGCAATTAACAAGACAGAATCTCTGCCCTCTATAAACCTTCAAGGTAGTGGGATAAATATGCTATGCTTGAGGATATTTCATCATTAAATCGAATAAGAAACAGGTTTTGCAATATCAAGTGTACCCAACATTAAAATTCTGAATAACAGCATAACCAGTGGGGGATAATTTGAAGAGAATACGAAATAATTCCACATTGATAAATCTAATGTCACAAATAAAATGTTTTAATCATCAAAACCAATTGAGTTATCTTTTTCTGTTTTTTATTAATTTGTTCCAAATAATGTTATGCTTCGTTTACTTCTTATTGGGATTATGGCTTTCTAGTATAGCAGTTTATTTTTCCTGGAATTTTTAATTGTCTTTAATTTTGCTTTGTTTCTTAATTGTTGATGTAACAAAAACAATTATCTCCAACATATCACTCAGTTGACTTACTGCTCACTGATAGTATTTGTTAAAATAACAATTTGAGACAAATTTCTTCCACATCAAGAAGGCAATAAATCAGAGATTTTTGTTAATTGCTTTGAGTTTTATTGATTATAGTTTATTGATTATGTAACTTATTTTGGGGTTTTGCTAAAGTATACCTGCAAATAATACTTTAGGAGAGTACAGACTTCCTTTGTCTTGTGTTCTGAATATGTTGTTTTGCTCACACTTGTTTGATAGTTAGGCTGGCAGTGGAATTCAAAGTTCAAGGCAGTTTTCAATTAAGACACTGAAAATATTTCAGTGTTCTCTTTAAATGTTTAGTTTTGTATGTGTGGGGGGAAATCTATGACTGTTTTCTAACATATATGCCTACATTTTAACTAAGTCCTCACATGCTCTTAATTTTATTAAAGAATCGTATATCTCATTCTTTTTTTCTTATAGTAATGATCACAATATTTCTACTGTAACAGATGCTCAAAAAACATTGTTATTGATAAGGAAGATGATTATAATAATATGTATGATTCATAATAATTTTAAGAAAAAAACACAAACCTGTTACAAATCGGTTATCCAATCTCTCTTTCCTATTTGAAAAATTGCACCCATTCAGAAACCTGGAAGTCATTATACATCTTGATCTCACATATAATCATTCATTTAAATTTTTAATATTTATTATTTTCTATGTTCCAGAAACAATTCTATTGACTAGAAATAAAGCAGAGAGTCCTTTACTCCCAGTAGAAGGAATAACTGAAGTAAGTTACTCACTGAGCTAACTTATCTCACTGAGCTTATTTTCCAGTATTCTAACAATAATAACACTAAAATATCCTGAATTATATACTTCTCTGCATTTCCATAGCCATTGTTATGTCTTACTAGTACTACTATAATAGGCTTCCTACATATTACCTCTAATATTCAGCTCCAACCATCCTCAGATCTCACTGTAACCTGCAACCCATCAATTTTACCATCTTCTCACTAATCCTTTTCCATCTCTAGACTTGCAATATTCATATTTCTCCTTATTTTGCTTAATTTCCATGGTACACATTGTCATCAATGCCTAGCACATAGGCTCCCACTGGCAAACTCTTAGCTAAAACCCAATCACAGTTCACATTCATCTCTTCATCAGTTCTGCTCCTGGATCCATGCAGCTGAGCATGGCTGGAAACAAACATATAACTGCTTATTGCCACACTCATTTTCTTTTTCTGCCTTTCATATATGTTAACTAAGTTCTTTTCAGTTTGGGACTTTCGTCTAGCCCTGGAGTCTCCTCCTTCACTTTTCATAGGATTCACTGCCCCACATTCTCTAGCTCTCAGTTCAAATATCACTCTCTGTGCAGTTCCATTCTAACTGAAATTTTTAAATAGAATATGCATATTTAAATTTATATCTGGGTATTTATTTCATGTAATCAGTTTTATAGAGCATCCTGTTCTTTGTATTTCCAAAATAAAACACATAGGATTATACAGGAAACAAATTTTTTTAAAATTGTACCATTACAGTATTTAAAATAAATTTTTTGATTTAGTAATATATGTACTTCATTATTAAGACCTTTATCAGGAAGATCTAATAATTGCCACAAGTTTTCAATGTGATTGGACTAAATAGTAATTTGAGAAATCTATTACAACATTAGTGTAATACAACATATCTGTGATTTCTATTGGTGAAGTATTCATAGGAAATGCTGTTACTATTAAAGTTATTCATAATCGAAAAGGTGAATTATTCATAATCGAAAAGGTGAGTTAGAGGTTTTTGAAAATAAATATAATCTAAGTTGGTAGTTTTCACAAATTTTACTCACACTTCTCTAGAGTCTATGGACCCATGTTAAGAACCATGACTAGTCTAAATCCCCCATTTCATGAGTAGTACATTCTTTTGACATTCTAATTGTTCGTCCATGTAAGTTAGGTGGGTGAAAGGAAAGATTGGACTGAATGCTGACTCTCCCAAGTCTTATTCCAGTGCTGAAGGGCAAAGTTCAATGCCCAAAATAAGTGAAACAGCAGATGTGGGAGGAAACTCACAATAGATACTGCTGGCAAACATCGTGAAGGTTATTTCGATGTAGCAGTGATATGGTAGGTCTTTCAAATTTCAAGTACTGCATATGAAATTAAGGATCAACATAATTGTACCTTACCCTACCACTGTTAACATCCATCCCCTTCTTTTTATTTATATCCTTGAGCCACTAATCATTAACTAAAAAAAAAAAAAAAGAATAAAAACAAAAACAAAAAACGTTAGTACCTCTAAAACATATTTACTTTGTCTTTTGCTAACACGTTTACTATTTAGTTTACTAGACTGTAGGCTTCATAAAAACTGAGACTTTCCATGGCCTTCAAAGCACTGTAGTACTTGTGCAAATTGTGTCACCTGGCACGTAGTAGGTGCCAAATTATATTTGTTGAATGAATGAAGGAAGGAATTTACTAAATAATAAAATACGTGTTATAGAAAATGTCTTTTTGTTTGTGCTAAAACATTTTTAAATTTGAATATAACGTAGTGTGACATATCAATCAGTGAAATTCAAGAATTCTTACTTGTTAGCTAATAAGAGGGTAATACAAAAATTACAAACTAGCATAAAGCCTACTAATGCATAAATATGGTAATATAATTATTATTCTTAATTATAAAGGTATGAAGAATCATGTGTATTCAAAATCATATGAAGAATAATTTAATAATTTCTTGAGACTCTATAAGGAAGTATTCTTATTTTATACTTGCATTAAGAAAAGTGTAGGTATAGAATATTAGGCCTATGCATGATTGAAAAAGAAAACTTCTCATTTTTTAGAGTAAGTTTGCCTTGGAAAAACTTATCTATTTATACACAAGTAGCTAGAATCCTCCAAGGGAATCTTCAGATCTTCGAGTAGGTAGGTGGAAGATGCAATGTTTAAAATGAAAGGAGACATTAGGAAAGCAGGTAGGAGGAATGAGTGAAATGCTGTAGGCTGAAGCAAAAGCACAGCAGTGGGTTAGAAAGATATTTGACCTTGATGTGGGCGGTGAGTAGAAGGCAGTGAAAAATGTGTAATAAGAATAAAGATGAAAGATACTTGGAAGAAAACAGAGATTTAAAAGATCTTCACGGTAGGGCCAGGAAAGCCAAATACACATTAAGAAACAGCAGTAGGCCTGTTCACAGCTCATTGAGGGATAGTGCACACCCGGTCACCTCAAAGTGGGAAAAAAGATGTGTCTGTCACTGTAATTTAAGGCAATCAGTTCATAGACCCCTTTTTGCATGATGGACACTTTATAACATATACGATTATTTGAGAAGAACAACAACAAAGAAGACACTACAGAATAAACACTCTTTCTTTTATTATTTCTTATTAGAGATTCCTCTTCATTCTAATGAGAGCCACTAGAATGGCTAAAAGGACACACATTTAAATTAGACAGTCTAGGGTCCAGTTGTAGGTTTCCTACCACTTGCTGTGTAACATTATGTAAGTACTTAATCTCTGTAAATCTCAGTTTTTGCTGGGATCAAATGAGTCAATGAATGAATAAACAGGGATTAGCACCAGTCTCAGTACACAGATTATATGCCCTCATTAAGCATTTGTGTATTTTTTTCTTTTATTTAAATATATTTTTATCACAATAATGACTACAAAAGCACTAGGTATTAATATTGTTCTTATTGCTGCTATCGCCATTGCTTTTATGATATGTTAGGTCTAAATCTATTTGATTTGATTTGTTAGAAATGTTTCACTCTGTTTTGTTCATGTATCAGGACATTAACTTTTTATGTGATGCTCTTTTTTTTACAACTTGTATTTACATTAAAATGTAAATTATGTAAATGTATCTAAACTTACCTGTAATTTATTAAATAATATAGAGGTTAAAATTGATTTACTCAAAATCTGGAAACAATGAGAATACCACTAACCACACAATAGTTCAGGCATATAAAATGATAGTTAAACAATATTAGGTTGGCTTAATTCTGCAATATTAGGTTGGCTTAATTCTCTCTACACATCAGTTACTGGTAGTTTATTGTTAATCACCATTGTATTTCTAATATCTATAAAAAACAGATTACTTTCTGAGACCTTAATGTTTCCAAGAAGTTCATATGATTTCCAATGGGAAATTTCATATTTCAAAGAGGTAAATATACTAAAATGAATAATATAAAGTGTAGCATCAAAATAACTGATCTCATTTCAATAAAATGCCCTGTTGCTCAGAAGAAGAAGAAGAAAAAAAAATCCCAATTTCCAATTAATCCCACACAAGGCATTCGATACCTAGTCTATGCATTGTTATGTATTTTGTGAAAGAGTAAGTACTTTTTCTAAAAGATTGTATAAAGAATTTTGAAACCACAATTTAATTGTTTCACCTAAACTTTGCTGCTTGTAGTAAAGTATATTTTGGGGTGGATTATTTGTACAACTAATTTACTTATTTATACCCCACCTGGTTCCAAAGAAAAAACTCTAAAATCAGGTTGAAATGAGCATACTATTACTGAGACTTACACTGATAGATGATACTTTTTTCTGCAAAATTACTACAACAATCAGTTTGAGAATAAGAGTAATAGGAAAGTGTTCCATAAATGGTCTCACAATTATATGGTGACTGCCTTGGATGCCATTTAGGGGCAGAATAAAATGAATAAATGGGTGGATATTTATAAAAACAAACACAAGTAGAAGGAGGCTACAGACAGAAAAGTGTAAAATGTTTACCAACCTATTCAAGGCATTAGACTGTCCTGGTATACATTGAAAAGAAAAAAAAAAGAGAGAGAGAGAGAGAGAAGTTACTTTAACGAAAGATTTAATTTATTTAAATTGAATTTTAAAAATAAAATGAGATTTTGAAAGTCTACATGAGGAATATGCATAAAAGCCTAAAAAACCCATGCCCAAATGTTTATATAAGCATTACAGACAATAGCCTCAAATTGGAAGTAGCCCAAATATCTATCAAGAGTAGAATGTATAAATGAATTGTGATTTATTTTTACAATGGAATATTACACAGGAATGAGAATATTAAAACTAAAAATACTCATAACAATGTAATTTAATCTCAATGAAAATAATATTGAATAAAATAATTCAGGGCATGTCATATGAGGAGATTTAATAAAGTTTTTTTTTTGTTTTTGTTTTTTCTGAGACGGAGTCTTGCTCAGTCGCCCAGGCTGGAGTGCAGTGGCGCCATCTCGGCTCACTGCAAGCTCCACCTCCCGGGTTCATGCCATGCTCCTGCCTCAACCTCCGGAGAAGCTGGGACTACAGGTGCTCGCCACCACGCCCGGCTAATTATTTTTGTATTTTTAGTAGACGAGTTTCACCATGTTAGTCAGGATGGTCTCGATCTCCTGACCTCGTGATCCACCTGCCTCGGCCTCCCAAAGTGCTGGGATTACAGACGTGAGCCACCGGACCCGGCCAAATGAAGTTTTAACAATCTGCCCATGATAACACAGATGAAAAGTGTGCTGTTAGGTTTCCCTAAAGGTGCAGGTAAATTAGCTAAAGAGTGATACCAGAGGGCTTCCAGGATATTGGTCTTGCTCTGTGTTTGATCTGGGTGTTGGTTACACAGATGTACTAACTTTGTAAAAATTCACTAGGATGTATACTTACAATCTGTGCACACTTCTGTCTGTGTATAATTTTTAAAATGCTTAAAAATACAAAAGATTATGTAAAGTTTTTAATGGATCCCACTAAAACATACAGTGTATAACATGCATTGTTGCCTTTGGAAAAGTTAGAATTTTCTAGACTTCTAAATGCATAGCCTCTTCAGAACACAGGGATCATATACTTCATCACTAGTTGACGCTGTCAAGAAAAATTGATATTTTCAATGGACTCCTCTCTGGAGATTATAGTATTCTAAATGACAAGTCAAATTACATTCTCTCTTTTTTTTTTTTTTTGCGATGGAGTCTCCGTCTGTCACCCAGGCTTGAGTGCAGTGCACTGTAACGTCTGCCTCCTGGGTTCAAGCTATTCTCCTGCCTTAGCCTCCTGAGTAGCTGGGATTACAGGCACTTGCCACCACGCCCTGCTAATTTTTGCATTTTTAGTAGAGTCGGGGTTTCACTGTGTTGGTCAGGCTGGTCTCAAACTCCTGATCTCAAGTGATCTGCCGGCCCCGGCCTCCCAAAGTGCTGCGCCCGGTTGACAAAGTACATTCTCGATACATGTTTTGTTACCTAGCAAGATCAGAGTAAAGGCTGTAAAATAAAATTTCTCAGTTTTTAATTTTGGGATCTTTTTAATTAAATGTGTGAACAGTTTAAACCATGAGTTTTTACATATATTGTATTTCTGCTTTATTGAATACCTTTCTTTGACAAATAGTTTTGCAAAATAAAACTCATTAAATAATGTCGTCATTTATGTTTGTTTTAAATGACTTGACAAGCTTAGGTGCTGTGAAATTGTAAGACTTCTTAATTTCAGTCCTTTCCTTTACAGAATATAAATTTATCAAATTAAAAATAGGAATGGAATCAAAATAAACTTCTACGAGTGGAAATATTCTAAGGAGCAATTACAAAAATAAATCTTAAACACTGTGTAAGCGCTCATCATCTAATTTGTTCCGTTCCTCCCTTACTTTTGTGGGGATACATTTCAATGTTTTCCTGTTTGCATGTTTATTTTAACAGGAGCTTTGATTCAATAAGAGCTTTAAAAGCTAGTCATTTGGTACTCTATTTGTTAAACACTTTGATTCAAGAAATCAAAGAAATTTTTAAAATGCAAACAAAATTAGACTTATGTGCAAAAAAGTTAAAAATCTTTGTAGTACATATATGTTGATTTACAAAGTAGATTTCAAAAGTTCACATATGTTTAAAATTAATTCATAAAAGAAGGCTATGTCACACAGTCTGCAATGTTGAAGTATTTTTTGTATTCAACATCAATTTCATTATAAAAAATTATTTTCAACATGTATGTACAAAAATAGTTATATATATTGGTACTTCAACTTCTCTTTCAATGGGTGTAATATTATAGCTAGCTTATATCCAATTATAAATTAGCAATTCCTCACAACCAATTCCAAGTACATTTCTATTTCTTAGATTTTCTTAATTAGTAGGATCCTTCATTTGTCTCCCTACTCTGCTCTACCAAATATTATATTCACACCATCACCTCAAATAAATTATCTTGAATTGTGCATGTTAAATTAGTTGATATTAGCATTCAAAATAATGTCATATATTTCACCTTTTACCTAATGAATTTTCTAAGCCTTTACATAGAATACATAAATTGGATAAAATAATGTCATCTTTATCTGAATTAACTTTCTTGATATTCTAGTTGAAATATCTGATGACAACAATATGAAATTTGTATTATTTCAGTATTTGGGAAAATTTCCTGCTTTGTGTGTGTGTGTGTGTGTGTGTGTGTGTGTGTATGTGTTTTGTTGTTTTATGTTGTTGTTTTTGAGACAGGTTCGCTCTGTTGCCCAGGCTGGAGTGCAGAGGCATTATCTCAGCTCACTACAACCTCTGCCTCCTGGGTTCAAGCGATTACCCTCCCAACCTCCTGAGTAGCTAACTGAGCTTACTGGTGCCCACCACCACACCCTACTAATTTTTGTATTTTTAGAAGAGGCGAGTTTTCACCATGTTGGCCAGCCAGGTCTCGAACTCCTCTCCTCAAGTGATCCGCCCACCTCAGCCTCTCAAAGTGCTAGGATTACAGGAGTGAGCCACTGTGCCTGACCCAAAATTTTCCTGCTGTTAATGGCACAAACATAACAGCTTTTGCTTCACTTTTCAGATGTGCACAAGACAACTGGAATTAAAAGCAAACAATTTGATTTAATGCACAATCAATCTTTACAAAGTAAATTACAAACATACCTGCTAAAGTTGTCTGGTTTCTTATAATGACTCTCAGATTTTGAAATAAAGGCTGAATTTTGCAGCAGTTTCTGGACTTCATCTGTTCAGTACTATCATTAGGCTGTCATAGTAAATGGTCAATATTATCAGTGTGCGTAAGTTGTTTATGATCAGCTTTCCCATTGATTCCACTAACTTGTGACACACTGACCAAGTGCATTTCATAGGATGCAATAAAGGCCACAAAAAGAATAATCAAAACATTGTAGTGGCAGCAGGGCCAAGAACTCCCAATCTTACCTCTACTGGAAGGAGTTAGTTGTATCCAGCCACTTAATTCTGAATGAACTTTATCAGTTAGAACTCTGAACACTGTCCTTGAAAGGGAGGTGTTAGCAATCTTACTTTTCTCTAACTTAGAAAAGAAGTAGCTTATCTCTGGTCAGCTCTCAGATTTACCTTGCTAAAATAAGAACTGTATGTAGCACATGCATCTTACACCAGTAGGTCAGACAATGACCAAAGTGGAATGTACAAATTGTTCCTAACACATTCTGTTTTATTTTGATACAACTATCATAATATTGTATTAAACACTCTGGGACAGATGCTAAAGCCTATGAAATCTTGGGACCCCAGGTGTACAGTTGAAGACATCTTTAAGGTACCTATAATTATGTGTAAGTTGTCATACATGTAATTATTTATTAAAGAATAAAACTTGTAAGATAAAGATTTTTACAGATCAAAATATAGCACACTTTTCCCTATCAATCTCTTGTATGGCCACTATGGAGAAACCTAAGCAGAGCATACTGCAAGTCAGACAATTCTAGATGGGTGATAGAGGAATTGAAAGATGTATTAGTGAGAGTTCTCCAGAGAGACAGGACCAGTGGGAGATATAGATAGATAGACTAGATATAGATACAGATATAGATAATATATGAAAGGGGATTTATAAGGGAATCAGCTCTTGTGATTTACAGAGACTGAGAAGTCCCACAACAGGCTGTCTGTAAACTATAGAACAAGGGAAGCAAATTGCATGAATCAGTCCAAGTCCAAAAGCCTTAGAACCAGGGAAGCCAATGATAAAACTTTCAGTCCAAAACCAAATGCCTGAGAACCTAGAGCAGGGGAGAGTGGGGTGGATGGCACTGGTGTAAATCTTAGGGTCTGAACCTGAACAGGCTGGAGTTCTGACACCCAAGAGCAGGAGAAGATGAATGTCCTAGCTCTGAGGGACATATAAATATTGTTTTCCTCTGCCTTTTTATTCCATCAGTCTTCCAGCTGATGAGATGGTGTCTGCTCACATGGAGGGCAGATCTTTCCCCTTCAGTCCATTGACTTACACTCCAATTTCCTCTGTAAAACATCCTTATAAACACACAGAAGTTTTGCCAGATCTCTAGGTATTCCTTAATCCAGTCAAGTTGACACCTAAAATAAACCATCACAGAAGAATAGTTAGCATTCATTATTTTTCTTCCATTGGCTAATAAATGTCATGCTACCATATTCTGTTCAAATTGATACCAAAGTAATAGCCTTCTCAATTTGATATATAATTCACCAGATTAGTTTTGTGAGTGGTAATTAAATGATTCTTTGGTCTCCAGTTGGAGTTGGCAACTTTTCCATTGATTGAATGCTTGGTATTCAATTCTCCAAATGTATGTCACTTGGTGAAATTCTACAGTATAATACCTTGATTATATCTCTAGTGCCATTGATTGGTGGGGTTAGTAAAACTGATATCCTGTTCAACATCTCTTTTTGTTTGTTTGAGGCAGACTCTCTCTCCGTCACCCAGGCTGAAGTACAGTGGCTCGATCTCAGCTAACTGCAATCTCTGCCTTCCAGGTTCAAGCAATTCTCCTCCCTCAGCCTCCTGAGTAGCTGGGATTACAGACACGCACCACCATGCCTGGCTAATTTTTGTATTTTTGGTAGAGACGAGGTTTTACCATGTTGGTCAGGCTGGCCTCGAACTCCTGATCTCGTGATCTGCCCACCTTGGCCTTCCAAAGCGACGAGATTACAGACCTGAGAGACCACACCTGCATTGGACATCTCCTTTAACCTGAATGTGTGTGTTGTCAAATAGACACGAATCAAGAAATTATTATCTTCTGATGGAATGACTCAACTACCAACTATGATTTTTGTCTTCATGACCTGAACAATTTTAATTGTAACAAAGTGTTTTGGGACCCATAATAATTGCTCCTATAGTGTTCCAAATAGTGAAACTAATAAAAATCGTAGTCTTATATTATTTTGTTTTTTGTAGGAATAACAAACCTTATTCACCAAATAGGCAACTGTTTGAAATACAGCGAGATCGTTTTCACATTTTCGTATAATCACTGCTTATTACTCTCATTTCCTCAGCTCAGTCCCCTCCATATACTCCCTATTAAATTTAATTTAAGAAATTAAACTAAAACATATTTTGCAACTTCTTTTATTTTTATAAATGATTTTCATTTCATGGTTGTCATTGTGACATGACAGAATTAAACTGTGAATAATTGAACATTTCATGTTATAATAGTGGCAATAATATCAGCTGATCACCACACAATCATTTGTTATATATAATCTTACATAATTATATTTGTTCAATATAATCTAGTCATGAAGTTGGAAGAACTAATTCACAAACTTGATCAATTACTGTATTTTTCAGCAATCTAGAAAACTGGCTAAAATCAATAATTTTTAAAATTTTAAATTGAAATCTCATGTATTTTAAATAAAGTTTTCTATAACCTTATTCAACATCCAAATTATTGCTTTCTGTTGAAATTGCTGGAGGAGTCATGCAGTAACGATTTACTGGGAAAATTCAGGGAAATGGGCAGACCTAGAATCTTCCTTGGGTTAATGTTCCGATTACTGCATTAACTTCTTTCACTTAACTTAAGTCTCACCAACACCACAGCTCTAAATCATGAAGTGAAGAGTTGGCTATACACTCCCATATATACACAAGGTACATTCCAGTATAACATTTATTAACTCAGGCCTGAAAGAGGAATTGGTGTACACCTGAAGAAATTCTTAAAGTTTTAATGTGGTTATTCATTTGGCATAATTCTTTATCTGGCTAATTTCTTCTCAACCTCCAGGTCTTATGTAAAATCCCTACACCTTATCCATCACACCCAAATGAGATTCCTCATGTGTCTCCTATATGCTCCCATAGCATCCTGTACTTATGCCCATCACAGAATGTACTGGTTTCTATTCGTTACATATTTCCTTATAAGTGACTCTATTCGTCCATTTTCGTACTGCTATAAAGAACTACTTGAGACTGGGCAATTTATAAAGAAAAAAAGTTTGGTTGACTCCAGTTTCACATGGCTGGGAAGGCCTCAGGAAACTTACAATCATGGCAGAAGGCTAAGGGGAAGCAAAGAATGTCTTACACGGTGGCAGGAGAGAGCGAGCCAGGAAGGAACTGCCAAATAGTTTTAAAATGTCGGATCTTGTGAGAACTCATTCACTATCACAAGAACAGCATGGGAGAAACCGTCCCCATGATCCAATCACCTCCCACCATGCCCCTCCCTCGACACATGTGGATTACAATTCAAGATGAGTGAGATTTCAATGGACACAAAGAGCCAAACCATCATATCAGTGGCCTTGAAAGTGGAATTCTGTCTTATTCACATTGTATCTCCAACATCTTCCCTAGTGTTCAGCATTAATACATGTACAATAAGTACATTAAATGAATGAAATATGTCTGTATTTGTAAAATCCTTTTAAACTTCTACTTTAGAATAAATACCAAGCACCATCCAAGTAAAGTGGGCAATTCTGCATTAAATACAAATGACAAATTTGAATGTTACTCCTATATAGTAAAATAAAGTTAGTAAACACTGCCACTCAGTTATGTTTTTCTTTAATTTTTATTTTCTGTATTTTTTTTTTTTTTTTAGGTGGAGTCTCCTCTGTCACCCAGGCTGGAGTGCAGTGGCGTGATCTCGACTCATTGTAAGCTCCACATACCGAGTTCACACCATTCTCCTGCCTCAGCATCCCCAGTAGCCCAGTAGCTGGGACTACAGGCACCCGCCGTCATACCCGGATATATATAGAGAGTATTATATATAGTATTTTTAGTAGAGACAGGGTTTCACCATGTTAGCCAGGATGATCTTGATCTCCTGGCCTCATGATCCACTATCCTCAGCCTCCGAAAGTGCTGGGATTACAGGTGTGAGCCACTGCGCCCGGCCTATTGTTTTCTGTTTTTATTGAATATATGTGAAGAAGATAAGTGGCCAAAAATTTTGTTACTTAGTTATAGATTGAGTGGAGGTTTTCTTAGGGTATTTCAAATGAATGTATTTATTATTTTAAATGACTTGAATTTATTTTCAATTAGGAAAATTAAATGCAAAATGCAATGATATATATATATATACTGTTTGAAGAATGAACTAAAAATGCTAGAAGTACATAGCAACGTATTTACTTGCTTAATTGTTCTTGCCTTCTGAATAATAAAGATGACTAGAAGAATATATAAGATGATAAGAATGCAAATTAATGCTATTTGTCTTTGTGGTGACATAAAGAATGCAAAAGTCATTGACTGTAACCTAATCTAAAAATATATTCGCTAAAGAAGGATGTGGAGGCGATGCGCTATGAACCTAAGTAACTACATATTTTGTTTAATTGTATGTTTGCTCAAAATGTTTTTTAAAATGTACTTTTCAACATATAAAAGGTGACAAGGAACCATAATTCTCCTACCTCCATCTATTTTGAAGTGCATTCTTTACAGATCAAAGGTCAAATTCACTGGCATGCCTGGCAGAGGAAATGAAAAGCAAGTTCCAAGAAAACAATTTAGGAATGTTAAGTGCTTCGGGACATGAAGTGTGTCCAAAGGAATTTCCTAACAAGGTTCAGAGTACAGTGACGAAGGATGGCACAACACAAATAAAGTGAATTTAATAGATAGTATTCTTGAAGAAATAATCCTTTCATTGATGCAATAATTTTATATAGAGTGTTATGATACATTTCTTTTTCTCCTCAGAACAAATTAAATGATATTTTACTTAGAAGCTATGCTTAGTCTATACCCACTTTTCTGGGGCTCTCATCAACCATGTAATTGATCAATATTTGAAAAAGTTGTAGTATCATAAATCAAGTATAGTTTTGAGCTGTCTTGTTAACTGAATACAGAAAGACTTGCTATCAAATAATACCCAGAAGTTTTTCTTTGCAACTGTGGGATAACAACATCCTTATGCAATTTCTATTATTTTAAAAATGTAAAGTCATTATTTCAGTAGACTCTGTAGAATAAGTCTTATTACTGACCTAGTTTAAACCCCGTAAGTCAATTTAAGTTTATTAATTAATAAATGTGCACGTCTGCAATCTTTAAGAAATGGAATATGCAAATAGAAGCTAAAGACTTTTAACTCCTGAACACCCAACTATATTCATCTAACACTGATGGATATATTGAAGTATATATTAATTTCTATTACAAAATAAACACATTCACTTGCTTTTGAGATAAACTACTGTACATGAGAAGGAGAATGAGTTTGAGAATCAATTCCTAGATTTGAATGGCAGTCCCCCAAATTACTAACTGTGTACCCTTGAACAGATTACAAAATACTCTTCTCTAAAAATTGTCTGTCTGGCAATGAGGATAAAACAAATCAACCAATGTACAGCAAGAATTGACATTTAATTTTTAATCTCTATTTCTTTTCACATGTAAAACACTGTAATATAAATGCATATTAATGAAACATTAAACAAGAGTATTATAAATTTTAGCATTGTCAAATTTTCACACTTCTATGACTCCAACTGTATCCTTACATATATGACAATACAGACCCAGGATAGTTAAATAACTTGGCCAAGGTCACAAGCAGTCGAACTAGAAATAAAGCTTGTTTCTCTAAATTGAAAGTCCAGTACGTTTTCCCCGTTGCATCTTCCTTGGAAGTTGTATTGTCTTTATAAAATTCTTGTGTGCAGCTTCCAGGTTGAGTAATTAGTCTACCAAAAAACACTGCTTTAGAAATGCTGTTTCTAGTACAAATAAAATATGTCTAGTTCTCTCACTGGTTTAGCTAGCCAGTTATAGTCAAAATATTTTTATTTATTTTACTTATAGTCAAAATATTTATATTTATTTCCAACCATTTATTCTTCTCTAATATAGAAACAAAGAGACTCTCTATAATAAAGTTTCATAAAGATTTGATTCTAGAGTTACGCATTCTCATGCATCCACAGCATGGTAATGACTGAAAAAAATGAAAAGAGAAAAAGTGAGATTCAAGCTGGAAATTACAAAATACCAATGAACTGGAAAAAGACACATTAAGGAAGTTCTTTTAGATAAGAGAGCAAAAAATAAAACAAAATATTATGCAAGCAACCTACAATTTTTTTTTTTTTTTTCTGAAAACCTAAAAGGCATTGACAGAATTCCAAAATAAACTCTCATCATGTGAAATCTGGGTTGGACATACTGCTCTGGGACATTCATTTGGATATTAAACATTACTGAGAGAAAGAAGAATAGAGAAGGAAGTCTTTTCATTTTTCATTCAACTTAGAGATATATTTAATTTTTTTCAGATTGAGTGGTAGGATCTAAGAGAACTTTCCTGAAATCAGAACGCCAATTATATTAGTTGGCAAACACAAAAAAGATTCCATGGCAGGTATTTCTTGCCACAAGACTGCATCAGTTTTTCATTTGTAGAACTCCCTTCAAGACATAATTTTCTTGAAATGTAGCGCCCTCCGCAATATTTATGTAAAAGAAGAAAGCATCAATGTAGTCAAAATATTTAAGATTGAAAAAGGATACAGAGTCAATCATAAGAGGGAAGAGTGTTCAAAGAGGAATACATTACAAAACATAAAATGCATTCCATTTCTCTAAGTGTTTGGATTTGAAGTTGAGCTCGAAATGTACGCACTTCTATTTTAATTAAATACAAATTTTAATTCACTAGGATGGCTAGGAATATGTGTGTGCTATTCCAAATGAGAACTCTCAGTCATGTTAAGAAAGTGGGAATAAATGCAATAAAGTTTCCCTAAAAGAAAGTGGTAATAACAAAGTTTTGAGGTCTAAAATTGTAATTATAAATAAGCGCAGGACGACTAGCTTACTCATTTCTCATGTTACTTTGAATAACTACTTCCTGTCTAATTATATGAATTTGGAAAGGTCTTTTGTAATCCAACGCTAATATGTTGCTACTGTAATATGAATTTTTTTAAAAGTAGTAATTAGGCCAGGCACGATGGTTCACGCCTATAAACCCAGCACTTTGCAGGGCAGAGGCGGGTGGATCACGAGGTCAGGAGATCCAGACCATCTTGTCCAACATGTTGAAATCCCGTCTCTACTAAAAATCAAAAAAAAAAAAAAAAAAAAAAAATTAGCTGGGCGTGGTGTCGCGTGCCTGTAATCCCAGCTACTCAGGAGGCTGAGGCATGAGAATTGCTTAAACCAGGGAGTTGGAGGCTGCAGTGAGGTGAGATCGCACCACTGCTCTCCAGGCTGGCGAAAGAGAGACTCCATCTCAAAACAGAAAAAAAAAAGTTAAAAAAAAGTAATTATTATGAAATGTATCCTCTACTATTTCCCAGGCTTTTTTTTTTTTTTCCACATTTATCTAATTTTAATCATCAAAACAACCCTATGAGGTTGGTATGATTATTTACATTTTATGTTTTATAAAGAAAGAAAATGAAGCTGAGTGATAAGTGAATTACTTGAAGAAAATAACAAAGCTAGAAAGAAAGCGAAGTCTGTTGTTTGCATTGTAAGTTCACTCTTTCCACTATTATGTTTTAAATACTTCCATTGAATTCTTATTTAAAAAATAGTTTAAGAGGGCAGATATTGCTTCCTCGACTTCAGAGGATTTTATTATAAAGACTACTTTACTAGAAGTTACATTCCCGAAAAGAGAATAGAGGTTTTACCTCTGTTGCAAGTACATTAGCAAGTGTAATTGCTGCTATATTTCTTATAGGGTACGTGTACAGTGCCATTCAATGTTCTTCACATTCTCTCTTCTCCATAGTAGGTAATTTTGTTTTAATAAAATCTCAAAATCTTGGAGCTGAAAGATATCAAAATTCACCAAAGCAATACGGGCATCCACCACTTCTTTCTGCCTTAGCTTATTTATCTGAAAAAAAGGAGAATAGAATACTCACATAAGAGGATTTTAGAATGATTGAGTTATATTGTATATTAACATATCCAGAAGAATTCCTATTATGTAATGTACACTTTAGAAAGATATTTTTGTCTGGGTTAGAAATGTAATAACTTTCTCAGAGTTCACATAAGATTTAAAATAATGAAAAACAAATAAATTTAAAAAGTAATTTGACTTTCTGACAAATCAGAGTTATAGAGATCTAACGTTAGTACTTCAAATATATGTAAATATATTTCTACTGATAATTATTATTAATTGGTCCAAGGCTTATGATGACAAAACGTGGATCTTATGAACCTTATGTTTCCAGAACTAAACCCTTGTTTGGCTATTTACCAGAACTCGGGAAATGTTTTAATATGCAGAAGGTTCTTCATTATATTTGTTATATTGATGTGAACTGAACGGTCTTAATAAAAAGGATTGTTTTATAGCAATATACTTAAAATTTCACCAAATAAAAATTTTTCATTATTGAAAAATACAAAAGAGAAATGATCAAAAATAAAACTACATACAAGTTTAAAATATAGGAAAGGAGATTCTGAAAGCAAGTCATAATCAAATAAGTGACTTTAAAGTTAATTCTGGGTATTTAAATTATATTTGTCTCAAGCCTGTAATCCCAGCACTTTGGGAGGCCAAAGAGGGTGGGTTGCTTGAGGCCAGGAGTTAGAGACCAGCCTGGCCAACATGACAAAACCTCATTTCTACTAAAAAAAAAAAAATACAAAAATTAGCTGGCTGTGGTGGTGCACATCTGTGAGTGATTCAAGCTACTCGAAGGCTGAGGAACAATAATCGCTTGAACCAGGGAGGCAGAGGTTGCAGTGAGCTGAGATGTCGCTACTGTGTTCTAGCCTGTGTGACAGAGCAAGACTCTGTCTCAAAATAACTAACTAACTAAATAAATAATTATATTTGTCCTTTTACACAAGTATACATTATAAAACCTCCAACAAAACAACTATTTGCATTTTTTCTTTATTTCTGATCTTAACATATATGTGTAAGAGTAATAAATATAATACAAGTAGCAAAAATTCCATAATTAATGGCAGAGAATTAGACATCTGCGATGAGGAAGATTAGTCAAAGGCAGATTGGTTGCCTCAATGTGTAATATCATAAGGGTGCCCAGAACGATCTGTCCTAGGAAATTGTTTCTCTAAATCATGGAGTGTACTATGAATTATTTAAAAATATTTCTCTAAACATTTTTAAAAAGCAATGTGTGTTTAGTGATGGGAAAAGAGAGGAACATTTAAATATACATTTGCTTGCTCCAGGTTTCTCACACAGCTGACTTAATGAGGCAAATCATTTGACATCATTATAGGAAGGCAGAAAGTGGAGTGTTCATTCCTCCTTCCCAAGGCACAAGGTCCTGGGATGTTAATAGTTTTCTCCTCCAGGTATTTCAACCAAGAATTACCATGTGAACTTGGCTTTCCCAAAAGCCCCTCATGAAGTTCTCTTAAAACAAACAACCTGGCCTCATTGCCTGACTTGAGCAGTGCCTGCATCAGTCGATTTTAGATACATTAATTTTTACCAAAAAAAATCTTTTCAACAGTTTTGTATGATGCAAAATATTTATTATATATTTTAATATATTACATTCTGTTTTACCAACTAGATTATATTCAGTGCAGATGGTATTTTTATCCTTCTACTTGTATTTTCATTTTTCTTGAAGAGCACCAGCCAATCTAAAGAAGAGAAATTCTCTATTACCTGAGTTCACAAAAGGGAACAAAAAAGACACAAAACTGTCTTTTTTCCTTTGGAATAATGTAAAAACATTTTTTTTTTATTCTCCAGAAAGAAGTCTTCTATTTATCTCCCCATTTGTGATTGTAGATATAAAAGTTGACACCTCTTGATAACTCAGCAGAATAAGTTAAAACTACCCCCCCAAAAGAAGCATCAATTAATAAATAAATAAGAGAATAAATTTATATTAATAAAATTAAAGGTTACCCATGTACAAACCAAATATAATATGTAGTTACGTTAGTAGCATTGTGCCAATTTCCTAGTTTTGATCACTGTATTATTGCTATGTAAGATATTATCATTGAAGAAAGCTGGGTGAAGGGTGCATTGAACTCTGTACTATTTTGTACTTACATGTAGAGTTTACAATTATTTTGAAATACAAAGTTTTTGTTTTCAATGTTAATGTAATACGGTGATAACATACTTAAAACTAAAATGTTTTACTCCTAGGAGGACTCAGTCCATATATTAAGACATCAGATCATAAATCACCATTCACCATAATATTCATGATTTTCGACACATATGTCTTTCTGTTACAGCCAAACCTCTAGATCAATGCTGTCACTAAGTGAGCTTGAAATAGGAGAGAAATGATTCTACCTGGGAAACTACTTAAGTAATCTTTCGTGCTTAGTTCTAAAAAATAACCAGGCAGTACAGAATATCTTTCTGAAATATTTTGAGGATTGCAGCACCATTGTGTTTTCTTAACTAAGCTCTCTGATTCTTGTTTCATTATTCTGGTTCTGAAATACACCTAATCACCTTGAACTAGCTCCCATCGAGAAGTCATCAAAAGGATTCTAGATTTTCATTTTTTTCAAAACACTTTTATCAATGTAAATGTCAAGAACAAGAATCATTGTAAAGATCATCTGAGATAATATATGTGAAAACACTTCATAAAACTCTAAAGTAAAACATACATTAAGGTGCTGCAATCATTTTTGTATGAATCTTCAATATCCTCCTCAGAATGAATTACAAGTGTGATAGAATGAAGTGTCTGTTGTCTTACATTCTGTAGACAAGGTTTTACATTACCTAAAAGAGTTTAGACAATCCTCAACCTGCCTAAGTCTTTTTGTTCTATGAAAACAGGAATAAATATTCTGAGATTACTGTGATGATATTACATAGTTATGCTAAATTATCTAGGACAATTGTTAACACATACAATGCACTTAATTACAACGTGTTTAATTCCCCACCCTCCCTACAAAAATTCCTCATTTGACAATGACACCAATATTCCTTAAGAAATGTATCCTGTATATTATTATGCCCCAGTTTTTGAAAACTGATTCATTCAGAGATGTGTTGACTATTTCTGCATTGACTGCCCAAGTATTAATAGGAGCCTTGAAGCCTAGACCATGAAACTATAAGCAGTTCAGCAAATATTCTGTTATTATAGTTACACAGTAATGCATTATGTTGATTTGAACTATCCTGAATAGTTAGCATAACTTTATTGTGTAACAAAACTCTACTAGACTGTATTAGCTTCTATTTTCTCAGTTGTTAGCACAGTACCTGACACACAATTCTCAGTGAAAGTTTGTGAGATGAACGAATGGATGAAATATTTTTCTAGTGGGAGTTGTGAACAACAATTCAGTGATTCAATGCATTTCTTTTAATACAAGTATAAGAACAGGAAATTTTCTTTTGGAGTTTACATATTCCAGGGTTGAGGTTTTGAAGATATAATTGTAATATTCTTTTTCACATGATTCTGTGGACACCTGAGAGATAGACATAGGGAATAGACAAATGGAGAACTTTAAATCCGCTAGGCAAGGAGTTTCCTAATACCAAATTAGAGTAAATCATGGACAGTATTCGACATTTTCAAGTCTCTTCTTACTCCTACAGAAAGAAATGGTCCCACAAAGCTTAATTCATGATCAAGAGGAGTCAAGAATACATGCTGCCTTAGGCAGTTATAAAAAAATAAAATTGCCGGGCGCGGTGGCTCACGCCTGTAATCCCAGCACTTTGGGAAGCCGAGACGGGCGGATCACGAGGTCAGGAGATCGAGACCATCCTGGCTAACACGGTGAAACCCCGTCTTTACTAAAAAATACAAAAAACTAGCCGGGCAAGGTGGCGGGCGCCTGTAGTCCCAGCTACTCTGGAGGCTGAGGCAGGAGAATGGCGTGAACCCGGGAGGCGGAGCTTGCAGTGAGCTGAGATCCGGCCACTGCACTCCAGCCTGGGCGACAGAGCGAGACTCCGTCTCAAAAAAATAAAATAAAATTAAATTAAATTAAATTAAATTAAAAAACCAGGAGAATGAGTGAAGTGCATGAGTAGCTCCTTCCTAAAGCAGTCACCTCATAAATCAAATAACGTAACCCTCATTGTTCACTGACACCCATACCCCAGTAAGCCGTTGCATTCCTCTTTGAGGTAGGTTGGACTCCACAATCCGGAATCATAACAAAATATGATTGCTCACTTACTTTCCCATCTCTCTAACACCTTCAATCAGCAAAATCCCAAGCTGAGTTAAAGTCTAATATCTCCCTCTTCTAGGCCAACATTTGAGCAGAGAAACACCCAGGTAAAAAAACTGCACAGCTGTACTGTTTGGATTCATGTCAAATCTGTGACCAAAACCCAAAAACTTTAAGTGAACATTCAACACTGCCAAACCATTCCATTTATAATTAAGACTGCTAATGTCTCCTGCCATGTGAAGAGTCATGCTGTTTGCTTTAGATTCATAGCCGAGTTATACCTCTTGACTTGCTTTTCCTTGAAGAAAATAAATGACTTACCTGATTGGCAATTTTGGAATAAGAACTTGGGCCTGAACAGACAAGCAACTGCCACTTGTGAACCTGATTATTCTCAGGAAACAAGATTCCCATTGGTTTCTTCACGCTTTTATTTTATATAGGCAAGACTGACAGTATGAAGAGAAAAGAACTGAAGTTTATGAAGTGGAGCAGTGATTAAAATTATTTTAAGTGTGATTTTCAATCCAGCACATTGGCAAGTAACCTTGTGAAACAGACAAAACACACACACACACACTCACGAATTGGGGAAAGAAAGTAACACTAGAGAGTGAGGCTTTTGGTTGGATCTGACAATATTTTTTTTTGGAATCAAGACAGCTATGATACATTCAGATAATTGTGTCATTATTTCATCTTTTTGTTTTGTTTTGTTTTGTGAAACAGAATCTCACTCTGTCACCTCTGCTGGAGTGCAGTGGCGCAATCTCAGCTCACTGCAACCTCTGCCTCCCAGATTCAAGCGATTCTCCTGCCTCAGCCTCCTGAATAACTGGGACTACAGGTGCCTGCCACCACACGCGGCTAACATTTGTATTTTCAGTAGAGAAGGGTTTTCACCATGTTGGCCAGGATGATCTTGATCTCCTGACCTCGTGATCCACCTGCCTCGGCTTCCCAAAGTGCTGGGGATTATACGTGTGAGTCACCGCACCTGGCCCATTATTGCATCTTTGTTTGCTTGCTTCTTATTATGAAAGATATTAAGTGCAAAACTGTTGAATTTCGAGTAATGTAATGCCATCAATACTCAAGATACGGAGCATGTTCATCATCTCAGATCATTCGTTTGTGCCCCTTTAGAGTCAATCCCAAATCTCAATAGGCAGCCATTTCCTCTGTTATAACAATAGATTAGCTGTACTTACCGAACTTCATGTAAATGGACTTATACAGTATATAGTCTCTTGCATCTAGCTTCTTTTGGCCAGACCAAAAAAAAAAAATTGGGAATTTATCTACTGTGTTGTGCACATCAATATTTTATTCCTTTTAATGTTAAGAAATACACCATATTTTGAAAATACTACAATTTGTATATACATTTTTCTATTGGATTGTCCAACTTGGATTATTGTCAGTTTGGGGTTATTATGAAGAAAAATGATGTTAATATTATTTAACAAGCATTTTTGGTGGGCAGATGTTTAACTTCTCCAACAGGTGTTCAAGTTGTTTGCACATCTTTAATTCGTTTATCTTTTCAGCATCAATATATAGTGATTATTTTATATCCTTTGGGTAGAAATCTTTTGTCAAGTATGTGTAAGATATATATATTACATATATTATATGTACAACATATATAGTGTTGCTCCTCCCTGAATGCTACTTGCCTCCTTACGCATTAATATGATTTCTTTCATGAGAAGACTTTCTAAATTTTGATCCAGTATAAATTTTTATTTTCTTTTCTCTCTAGTGGTTTATCATAACTTCCAGAGAAATATTTGCATACATCAAGTTTTTGGAAGTAGTCTCCCGTGATTTCTTCTAAAATTTGTATAGCTTTTATTTCTGTTTAGGTCTATAAACTATCTGAAATTAATATTAGTGTGTACTGTGAGGTATAGATTAGGTACAACTTGATCTATCTAGAAAGCCAGTTTGCACATCATTTGCTACAAACATTTATTCATCCACTTAATTGCTTTGGTTGAAAAATAATTGACCATACAAGTATTGGTATACTATAAAACTGTCTATTCTCTTCCATTTACTTTTTGTCTAGTCTTAACTACACTTTTTTAATTATCATAGTGTTAAAGTAAGTCTTAAAGTCAGGAAATGTAATTTTGCCAAATGTGTTATTTAACATGATTATTATCCTTTGAATTTCTATATCAATTTGGGGGTCAGCTTATTATCATATACAATCATCTATAACTTAATAACTTGGAGCCATTCTGAGAAATGCATTGTTAGGGTATTTTATTATTGTGTGAACATCATAGAGTGTACTTGCACAAATCTAAATGGCATAGACTACTCCACACCTATTCTATACAGTGTAGCTTAATGTTCCTAGGCTACGAAACCTGTAACCTGTACAGCATGTTACTGTACTAAATGGTAACAGTGGTATTTATGAAAAGGAAACTTTTCAGTTCCATTATAATTTTATGGGACCACCATCATACATATATGTAGTTTTTCATTGGTGGAAACTTCCACATGTGACAGATGACTGTACAACAAAGAATGCTGGAATTTGGATTGGGATTGTATTGAGTTTAAATATCAACTTGGAGATAGGTGAAATCTTAACAATATTTAGCCTTCCAATTCATGAATATGGTGTATCTCTTCATTGAATTAGTCTTCTTTTATTTCTCTTAGCAATATGTTAGTTTTCAGTGCAGAGGTCTTGTGTGCCATTTGTTATATTTATTTCTAAGTTTTTAAGCCCTTCTTGATGGTATTGTAAATGTGTATATTAATTTTATTATGCAATTGTTTGCAATTAGTATATAAAATACACTAATTTTTGCATATTAACTTTGCATATATTTTTACATTTATAATTACTACCAGTTCTATTTTTGTAGATTTGTTAGACGCTTATTTGAAAACAATTATATCATCTGTGAATAAACACAGTAATAATTCACTTATTTCAATCTTTATTCCTACTGGGTTATTTGTATCATCTCTTCTTTTTTGTAGGTCAATCTGGCAAGTTTATTAACCTTTAAAAAGAAACAGGTCCTGGCTTTTGAAATTTTTATCTACTTTTTCTTACTTTTTCTTTGTTTTTTATTTCCATTTATCTTCTCTTAGTTATTTAATTCCTTTTCTACTTACTCAGGGATTAATTTGTTCTTCTTTCCCTTGTTTCTTAAGAGGAAAATTTAGGTCATTGCTTGAATCCTTTCTTTAATATGGAAATTTAAAAGTATAAATTTCTGAGAAAAGTTTTAACTGAATCTACTAAATTTTAACGTGCTGTGTTTTCATTATTTTGGGAAAATATTGTCCTACTTTTTGCTCTTTTAAGCTGTAGTTTATTTACAAATATGTAACTTAATCTTCAAATATTTTGTGTGTTTTCCAGATAATTTGTTGTTGTTAACTTCTAATGTAATTCATTGATAACTTTTTACATCAGAGTTTGTAAGATTTTAATATTTGAATTAATTAGACTTATGGCCTCACAGATAGTTTATTGTGGTGAATTTTTTATGAGCACATGAAGTTTACATATTTGACACTTGTTGTGGTAGTGTTCTAAAAATGCGAGATCAAAGATGCTTGAAAGAGGTGTTCAAATTTTCAAGATCCTAACTGATTTCTTTCTAGTGGGCCTTCCTCTGATATATTCAAATGCCTTAAATGTCTAAAATTTGTCTTAGACTCAGCATATTCTGCCCAAATATACCTCCCTGGTCCCGACACCAAGCCTCCATTATTTCAGTAATTTCCATTACCATCCATTCTTTTGCCCCTTGCTCAAGTCAAAACACTGAGTATATATTCTACTTCTCTTTATACTTCATACAATCCATCAATGGATTCCATTTTGCCTCTAAACATATTAAATCTATTTGTTTCCATCTCTACTCATAAAACTGTAGTCCAATTGTGGTATCATTCACTACCTGTCCTCCCAGCCCTGACCCTCCCCTCACAGTCTCATATTCCAGAAGAGATGTGAAAGAGGAGCCTGAATGATCTTGTTAAATCCTCCACTGACTTGATATTTCAATACCGTAATATATAAATCTATACTTTGGTCCACAAGTCCCTGCATAAACTGGCTTATGTGCATTTCTCTAACTCACCCCAAATCACTCATCCCTGCCTTCATTCATCTCCAGATACAGTGGCTTTTGTTGTTTCCCTAATATGTGAGGCTTGAGAGTTTGAAATTTGCTGTTTCTTGTACTTGGACCAGGCTTCCCCTGGATTCTCTGATTCTCTTATGGCTACCTCCTCCCCTCTAACAAAATCTCAACACATATCAGCCACTCCGAGATTTTCTTTGTCTTTCCAAATCCATGTACTCTTCAATGTCACTGCCACCTTCTCATTATTACACTACTTTATCTTACTCAGAAACCCATTAATTACCAGAAATTATTTTACAATTTATTTGTTTGTGTAGTTACTACTTCTCCTTACTCCTAAAGTGTGATACTGGAAGCGTAGGATTTAAGTAAATAATGTTCAGTGCTCCTGCTATATACCTTCTGTCTAGTACACTGCCTGATACATAATACAAACCCAGTGGTTATTTATTGATTAATTAACTGACCCGATCTCTCTGAGTTTAGAAAGGATACCAGAGAATTTGGCTTAATTATCAATGATAAATATTCACTAACTGTCACTAAATATGTGGCTTTCTCATAGAAAGTCTTGAAAGGAGAAATTCCTGTAAGTCATTTAGTTGTTTAATAACTCCCACTTTTTCTGCTTACTGTAAATTTCTCCACTATATTTTAAATCAGTTCCTCCTGTCTCTGACCAGGATATGAAAAACAGCTGGCTGCCTTTTTTAATATAATTTCTATCATTCAAAGGTCTTCATAAGGCCAGTCCTCCTCTTTCTTTTTTCTAGGCTAAATAATTCTGCCATTTTTAACAGTTCTGGAAGTTCTGAATGCCTACCCCCCAAATCCTTTCTAGGTCTCTCTATGTGCAGCTTTGTCCAATAGAACTTCCTGTAATAATAGAAATGTTCTGTATCTGTGCTGTCCAAAACAGTAACCGATACCCATATATGGCTAATAAGTACTTAAAATATGAAGCACCAAGGGACCAAATTTTCAAATTTTGTTTAATTATGATTAATTGTAATGTAAATATCCACATGTGGTTAATGGCTACTGAATTAGCATAGCTCTATTAGAAGGTGTGGAATATTCTGTATACCCCTGGACAGAAGCATATTTTGTCTATGGCCCATATTAAATATGAAATAGAATATGATTTTTAAAGTTTGAGGGGAAAAAACCATTCCAAAACAATATTTGAGGAATAAATGAATTTAGGTTGTCTTAAACTTTTCTCTACCAAATTGATGTTAGAGCATTGTCACAGAACAATCATATTTATGAAAGATGCTGACATTAAAAATCCTGATATATCAATGGCAGATTATAACAACATCTGTAATTTTCTTCATATATGGCATATGGTATCTTTTTGATGAAAGGAAATATATATATATATATATCCATATAACTATTTGATTTTCCTAACTTTTCAAGGCAAATGTCATTCAAACTACATTTTTCTCTGATTTCATTGAACAATGCTATCTTTAAACTTTGTAATAATGATGACATCCCTCGATGCTATACATGTTTTCAGATTTCAAGGTGAATTTTGTTTCTAGACAATGCTTTTCTCATGATATTCAGTGTCTTACTGATGGAAGCAAGAGTGTTCATTAAACAAGTAAGCAAACCCTGTGCCAAATTTCTGCATCAAGCACATTTTCATGTTTCCAAATTCCTATATTCTATTTGACTTCAGATTTGGAGGATTAAAATGAGTGTTCACCTTTTGTTTTCTATGAAGGAGAACTGCCTTGATATAAGAAATAAATATCTCGGCCGGGCGCGGTGGCTCAAGCCTGTAATCCCAGCACTTTGGGAGGCCGAGACGGGTGGATCACGAAGTCAGGAGATCGAGACCATCCTGGCTAACAC
>NW_012110919.1:1767252-1788226 GCF_000951035.1 Colobus angolensis palliatus
AGCTTGCAGTGAGCTGAGATCGGGCCACTGCACTCCAGTCCGGGCGACAGAGCGAGACTCCACCTCAAAAAAAAAAAAAAAAGAAAAAGAAAGAAATGTCTCCTTTTGCTAGCGTGTTTAATTGAGCTCTGCTTAATAGGCTCTAAAACTCACTTATTATGAGTAATTTGGATATTAACTATAAAACCAATGCATTTTATGTTAAAATTTGAGCACTGCTGCTAGCCACAAAGCATACCTACACGTTTCTATCATTTCTTCTAATTTCTCAATATTTCAGATTTATTTAAGACAAAGATTAAAAGAAAACACCAAAAAATCAGAGCAGGAAAAACCTTCCAGATGTGTTCTGCCTTATATCTGCCCTAGACAGGAAAACAGAACATTTGGTTGGTGGAATGAAGGGAATGGTGGAGCATCATATTTTTAGCATTCCTGGAAAATACCATCGCAAAACCTCCTGTTTTTCTTTTCTCCTCTTTGGAGAATCCAGTAATTTCTGACTTAATTTGACAAAAGTATAACTTAAACTAGCAGTGAAGGAGATAAGTTTTCATTTGTATCTTTTCTTCCTAGAGTTTTTAATTATTTTTTTCCGTCATTGCCTTCTTTTACAGATCCTATTTTTTCTACAAATCTGATAGTTTCACATCTTCCCTGAAATTTGACCGGGTAATTTCTTTGGGAACTACCAGAGAGAAATCTCTTTAAATATTTCATGATTTCTGAAACACTTTAACAAATATTTATTTGGCTGAAATTTTGACTTTCTTAAATAAGTAAAACTAATTCATTTACCTCCAGAAAGCTGAAACCTTAAGCAATTTTAGAACTGGAAATCTAAAGATAAATTTATTTATTATTTGGCAATTTTTAATCTACAATATTCAGTTTCCATATTATTAATACTTATTGTACCTTTAAATGCAGTGTAATGTTAGATTCTGTGGCATACTTAAATTTTATTGAGCAGAAACAGTTATTAAATATTTTCATCTGAAGAAAAGAATTGAAGGGATATAGACCTTAGCTGGTAAAGTCCAGGGAAGTATTTACATTATCCCTCAGTTTTATCTGTCTCGCAAATTTTAGGGTCATTTTAAATCTTCATTAGCCTTGCTAAAGGTTTGTTGATCTTATTCATCTTTTTAGAAAGCCAACTTTCAGTTTTGTTGAAGCTCTACTGTATTTTTCTTTCTATTTCATTAAGTTCTGTTCAAAAGCTTATAGTGTAATTTATTCTACTTTCCTAATGTTTATAATTTCTTTCCAACTTCTTAAGGTAAAATCTAACTTCATTACTTTCCAGGCTACTTTTTTTATTCTCCTTTCCAATTTTCACATTTTGCAAGCACTACTCTTTTTAGTGGTAACATGAGATATTTGAAGAGTTACACTTAATATAGTTTGAAGTTAATCTGTTGTTTTAACTTTTACCTACAAAAGAAAAAAGACACTTAAATGTATATAATCTTCCGAACCATCTCCTGGTTTGTATATTGGTGGCTTTCAATATTTTATTCTTTTTTTTCTTTTTTGTTCTTATTATGCTTTAAGACCTGTGATACATGTGCAGAATGTGCAGGTTTGTTACCTAGATATACATGTGCCATGGTAGTTTGCTGCACCCATCAACCCATCAATTACATTAGGTATTTCTCCTAATTCTATCCCTCCCTATGGGCTACATAACACCCCCTGACAGGCCCCAGTGTGTGATGTTCCCCTCCCTGTGTCCATGTGTCCTCATTGTTCCAACTCCCACTTATGAGTGAGAACATGTGGTATTTGGTCTTCTGTTCCTGTGTCAGTTTGCTGAGAATGATGGTTTCCAGCTTCATCCATGCCCCTGCAAAGGACATGAATTCATCTTTTTTTGTTTTGTTTTGTTTTGTTTTTAAATCTGTACATTATCCACAAGGCCCAAACAATAGAAGCAAATACTAGAATGTCCCTAAAGTAGTGCCATTCGAAAGAAACCCTTAATAGGTCAGTTAAAATCCATCTCACAATAGCAACAGTTCATTTTAACAATAGTATGGCACAGAATACATATGAAAAAAATTCATCACAAGACAGCCAAGTCCACAATAATGCAACTTCATATAAAAACTCAAGCTGCAAATAAAAATTGGTCCTATGAAGAACAAACTAGACACACTCCAGATGGTTATGTTGGGATACCTAATGTCCATAATGGCAGCCTTTTACAATTTTACTAAAGAGTAGAGCTGGTGTGCAAAGAAAAAGACAGGAATAAAAATCTGAGCTATTGCAATGATGGAATGTCCCTGGGGAGTCAATCAGTATGGTTACTGTAAGGTCATGGGAGGAAGTGCTTTTTGCTCTTGTTTTGCCATTGCACTCTTCATATGTCCTGTAGACACTATGAATAAAGGTTTGTCTCAAGTGCAACAACAATACTAAAAGCAAACTACTGCAGCTCTCAATAGCTCATCAACAAAAGGGATATTAATTGGTTAAAAAAAACAGGCACTGCATAAAAAAAGATGGAAGCAAACCAAATGCCTATGTGCGAAGGGAGGTGGGGTGGGAAAAAGAGAAGAGTGAAGGAAAGATGCATGCACTTTTTCCTCCCAACCATGCGCTACAAAAGGAAGACTAAATGAGCCAAGTAAATGCTCAAAGTGCTGAAAAGACATTGATCAGAGATTGTACAACCGGCACCTTGCTTAATATTAACTTATTTTAGTAATCAATATCCCATTAATTGCTAAGACAAAGTGATGCCCAACTTGGCATGCCCCCTCCCCCCAATTTCAAGGTATCATGCAAATCATTATTGTGCTGCAATTATGTTGCCAGATAAGGGTTGGTTACATACAGTGGTTAACATACAAATGATCCATTGGGCAAACAGGAATCATGACGTTAGAAAATAGGTAAAGAAAAATTAGCTACCATCTATAGTTTGGTAGCATTGTGACCATAATTAGGGTTGTTGATGAAGACAGTTGCTAGGTAGATGGGGAGAGGCTGCTTACACATCAGACCTCCTCAGGTATAAAGCGAGTTCATATGCTTTCTTGTTAAGTGTGCCTCCGTGGACACCTTCCTTTCCCATGACTATAACCAATGCTCTACCAGCTCTGCCGACAGCAACATTGTATGTTGGCTCCCCACCTTGACTCTTTGTCCGGATGTCCATTGTGCAGTCACCATCGACGTATAGACTATCTCTGATCACTGAGCATTTCTTCGCGCCAAGAGTCAAACCGTTGGTAAAGAAACCTTCCCGGTCTTTTCCTACAATCATATCTATTTCTATTGGCGTAATGCTCTGAAAGACGCCCCCGGCCGTGGCTGCCCAGACGTATTTGGCGTCGCAGTAGCCGACAATGGCGGCCTCCTGGCAGCAGCCATCGCACATCAGGTTATCCACGTAGCTCTGCCAACTGGCCATCTTCGAGCCCTTCGCACTGCAGCGCGGACGGCGAGGAGCAGCAGGCGCGGCGGCGGTAGCGGCCATCTTTTTTTTTTTTGAGGTAGAGCTTCGCTATTGTTGCCCAGGCTGGAGTGCAATGGCGCCATCTCGGCTCACTGCAACCTCTGCCTCCCGGGTTCAAGAGATTCTCTTGCCTCAGCCTCCCCAGTAGCTGGGATTACAGGTATGCCCCACCATTCCCGGCTAATTTTGTGTTTTTAGTAGAGGTGAGGTTTCTCCATGTTGGCCAGGCTGGTCTTGAATTCCCCACCTCAGGTGATCCGCCCGCCTCAGCCTCCCAAAGTGCTGGGATTACAAGCTTGTATATATATATTCCACATTTTCTTTATCCCATTAAAAAGTGGGAGAAGGATACGAACAGGCACTTCTCAAAAGAAGACATTTATGTGGCCAAAAAACATACGAAAAAAAGCTCATCATCACTGGTCAATATTTTATTCTTATCTTGATGTTTTTCTTATTTTATCTCCAACAATTAGATATTATTGTTGCTGATGTTGTTATGTAGTCAGTGATATTTTATGGACTTATCAAAATATTTGCTACTTTCAAATTTTCTCACTATTGCTTCTTGTATCTCAGGCCTTTATTATGGGAACATGTTCTTTAATCCCAAAATATGTAATTTAGAAGTTCCTTTTTCTATGGTTTTGTTAGTACTAAACTCCCAGTTGTTTGTTTCTTTGTTTTGTTTTGAAAACATCATTATTTTATCCTAATTCCTTTATGAAAATTTCACAGGCCATGCAATTCTAAGTTGACTTTTGTTTTTTCTCAACTCATTGATAGTATTTACCATTTTATTACTTCCCTTATGGTTTAAATACCTGCTGCTAATCTAAGTGTCATTCAGTCTGGTCTTTCTTCACTGGTGATATTTAAGCTCATTTCTATATATTTCTATACGAGTGGTACTCTGCAACTTGATTAGAATGTGTTTAGAGGTTTACGTCTTTTGCATTTATCATGCTTGTTATTCATTGATTTTCTTGAATTTAAGAATATTTGTCTGTTAAAATGCTGGATTTTTCTCAGCCATCCCTTTGAATTTTGCATCTCTTCACTCCTTATCTTCTCTCTTGTTAGTATTGGTATTGTACTGTTGCAATATGGGTAATTCTTTCAGGTACATCATCCAATGCACTAATTCTTTTATCATCTATATCTCATATAGTATAGGTTGAGATCCCAAATCCAAAAATCTAAAATCTGAAGTGCTCCAAAAGAAAAAATTTTTGAGCACCAGCATGCTTCTCAAAGGAAATATTGGAGGATATTGAATTTCAGATTGTCAGATTTGGGATGCTCAACAAGTAACTATAATGAAAACATTCCCAAATCCAAAGAACTCTGAAATCTAAAACACTTCTTATCACAAGCATTTCAGATAAGGGTTACTCAAGATGTATTTATACTTCCTTTTCCCTATCTCATTTTAATTATATTTTTAAAATTTTCATACATTATAAATATTTCTTTTTCAAGTGTTCATGGTAATATTTGAAAGCTTCTCATTCACTTTTCATACTGTTTATATTCTCCTGAATTTAATCAAATATTTCAACTACATGTATTTTGTATCCTGAATATCTTACTCCCAATATCCCAAACTTTAAAGGTCTAATTACTTAGAATTATTTCTGCTGCCTCCTAGTGATGATGAATAATTATTTTCATATGGATTTATTATTTTGAGCTCATTATTTTACATCTTTATCTGTGAAAAGTATGGGAGGTCTGGTTTAGAGCACATTCTTTCAGAGGTTTTATTCTTGTAGTTCCTAATCTCCAAAATCTTGAATGCATTCATTTATATCCACATCAACTCTGTGTTCAAATTCTATTGCTTTTGTCTTCAAAGTATTTCCAGGCTCCAAGCACTTCTCACTATCTTCACCATTACCTTCCTGGGTCAAGCTTTTATCACTGCTCACCAGGATTATTACAGGAGCCTTGTAAGTATCTTCCTATTTCAGCCCTTATTCCACTTCCATCTATTCTTCATATTACTCTGTCAAAACTTTGCAAGAGTACTCCATTTCTCAGATTCTGCCTTTTTAATGAGGTCATCTTAGCTACTCAATATTCGAAACTCTTTTATTACACAGTTTCTTGACCTTACCCTACTATTATTTTTCCTTTACGGCATGTTTCATCATTTAGCATATTACATATCTTATTTGTTTTGTTTACTGACTCCCTCTCATCACTAGAAAGTGCTCCATGGAGAAACTTTGACATGTGTTACATGTGTATGTTATAGATAAATATTTGGAAGTCTCTCCTGTGCCATTTATTTATTTATTTATTTATTTATTTATTTAAGGCAAAGTCTCATTGTGTCACCCAGGGTGGATTGCAATGGCATGATATTGACTCACTGCAACCTCCGCCTCCCTGGCTCGAGATTCTTGTGCCTCAGTCTCCCAAGTACCTGGGATTACAGGCATGCATCACCATGTCCAACTAATTTTTGTATTTTTACTAGAGACAGGGTTTCACCATGTTAGCCAGGCTGGTCTCAAACTCCTGACCTCAAGTGATCCACCCACTTAGGCCCCCCAAAGGGCTGGATTTATGGGTGTGAGTCACCACCCAGGCCTACTGTGTTATTATTTTTGATCTGTGCTAAAGAAAGTTTTTTTTCAGTGATTATCTCTGCTTGCTGTTAACAAATTTCCAAATACATTATTTGTCCGGGAAAACCTTAAATCAAGTTTACTTATTGAACTTCTTGGATCACCTTCATTATGTGAATTTGTCCTGAAAATTACAAGTGGACTCATTTGTTATCATAATTACTTGGGAATATTTTCCCCTTTGTTCTATACCAAAGTAACTTTCCCTGTAACCCTCTGAATGTTGGGTTTCTGTGAGTTGACTTTGTGGTCACTTTGATGCTGAGGGTATCCAGCTCCAAGCTTTATTGGAGAATATACTCTCATTAGATTCCTCACTCTGGTTACACAATGGACTTGTCATCTGTTCCTTCATCCAAATATTCTTTTAAACTACAGCTCAAGTTTTCCAGATTTCTAAAAAACCTTGAGGAGAAGCAGCTTTTGTTCTCAGTTTCCTTTTCAGTGTATCCAGCTTTTCTTCGTGTTCGGCCTGATAATTCTAGTTTATAGTTTTATTTAAATCTGTGAAACAGTACTAGGTGTTTGCAGTGAAAAACTTTATTCAAATACATGGCCAGCCATGTGGCAGGAAGTGGAAATATTCTTTCACAATAATAAATGCTGAAAAACACCTGACTTGAAAGCAGCCCTGACATTGGAGGCAACTGTGAATGGATGGTCCGTAATAGCGTCTTGTTGTGCATTTGACAAAAACTGATATGCAAATAAAGCCTTTAGTCATTAGCCTTTCATTCATCCAAAAATACTGAGTTTTTCTCATGCGTTGGGATACAGATGAAAATAAAACGGACAATCCCCTAGCATTTATAATCTTACTCTGTAATTTGGTAAGCAGGCAAAAAACAAGATACTTAATAAATATAATATCAGGTAGTGATAGCTGACATAAAGAAAAAAGTAGCAAAGGAAAGCAGTAAAACAACTTAGAGAGACATGGAGAGTGGGAGATTTCTATTTGAAGTAGATTGGTCAGGAAAGCTCAGTGTGAAACAGAAGACAATAAAAAGAATAGGTGAAGGACCAAGTCAAATGGCAAGGAGGGTAAGAGTGCATATCATGAAGGGCTTCGTATGATGTAGCAAAGAGTTGGAAATTTATTCAAATACAGTATTTTTTAGGCAGGGAAGCAATTGGATATGATTCGAATTTTGACAAACTAATATGGAATTTGTGTGGAGAATAGTTTTTAGGAGGAGAGATATGGGAAGAAGCGTTGCTAGTGAGGGAGGAAGATGCTGCAGAAGACCCAGTGAGAGAGGATGGTGGCTTTCACCATCCTGCAGTAGAGCTGGTAAGAAACAGTTGTTTCAGGAAACAAATTGTTAAGAGTCTTCATTAGTAAAGGAAAACAAAAAATAGTCATACCATTTTTGAAAGAATACTGCATTTGAAAGAAGAGACCATTTTTAATAATCAGAGAAAATATATTCTTATGAATTTCATTCATAAGAATGAATTCATAAGAATGGACATGGAAATCATTCTGGAAATTCCATTCAAAAGAATAAATGGAAATCATTCTGGAAATTCCATTCATAAGAATAAATTCATAAGAAAGGACATGGAAATCATTCTGGAACACGATTCAAGAGGATAGTGAATCCAAAGTAATGAAGAAGGCAGTCAAAACAAGGGTGGTATAAAATCTGAAAAGACTGCATACAATTAAAAACTATTTATTTGAATTCAAACTTTCAGTAAGAGAAGAAATATCAGAAAAGCAACTTTGTGTGAAAGAGAGGCTTCATAAATTTCCCCAAACTTACAAGGAAAGTTGTGAAAATTAAAATGAGAAAAAATACAAGCACCATGAAAACAAATTCAGGAATAAAATATACTTGTTACATAAATTTTATAATTAGATAAGAAATATAACAGACGCAACAAGTAATTTAAATAACAGATAAAAACAATGGAATGATCAGACATTGACTTGCGCAAACGTAAGTAGATTTCTACATACAGTTAAGAAAAAATAGGCACCTTCAAAGAAATTAAATTTTAAATGACCTCAGATTTCTTTTTCCACAAGAATAAATACCAAAGAGCAAGAAATAAACATCTTCAGGTGTTTGGAAATATCTTTATCCATTCTATAGTCAGAAAACATTTTAAAAGGGAAAGTGAGATGACAGAGAAGGCTAACAGCTAGCAGGATTAAACAACATGGAGGCATAACAAAGGTGTAGTGACACAAAACAAATTGCTCTAATAATTTACTGTGAAGATAATAAGGATCTAAATTATATAAGCAGCAGATATGGGAAGGAGAAAACAGATTTGAGAATCACTGTACATCATGAAGTACTCTCATATGGCATAACAGTCTTCGCATAAATTGTGAATTACGAGTCACCAAACTCAGCCTCAACATACTCATATGTTAAATGGGACAACCAAGCTCATAGCATTATGATAAAGTAATGCTGTGATTTGTCTACATATCTATCTCCTCTTCATTTAAGGAAATCAAATATGAAAGGAAGCACTGTTAATTTTCAAGCTGTATTCCAATATGTGGCAATATTTTTGTCTTGTGTCTATCGCTGAGGTTAAATCTCAAACATTTGGCAACTTCTTTTATTTGGAAAGTGAAGTAGAGGAAAGTAGAAAATTATTCCAGATCTAGATTATTAGAATAATGCATCATAATGTCTCTGAAAGATGGAGCTTCACAAGTATTCTCCAAATGGAATTTGCTTTCTCTTAAATTCAGGTCTACTTGAAGGCATTACTAGTAGAAATTTGGATACATAAAAGAGATGCTGTATCCAAGGAGAAAAATAATTAAACTTTGGATATATTAAAATATAAACAACTTTGTGATAGAGCATTTATTAGTGATAGGAATCCTCATGTCAAGTAAGCACCTATAAATTTAAATGAGGAGCTTGAGAGAGGTTGGATTCATTGTTGCATTGCCACAGAATTATTATCTTTAAATTTGGTAAGTATTTTTTCTTTTTTTCTTTTTTCTTTTTTTTTTTTTTTTGCTGTTTGTACATTTTGCTTTAGGAAGAAATTGCGAAATGGGAATAGAAAATCAAGAACTAGTATTACATCTGATATTAGATCTAGTATCAAGTGGGTTAGTAAAATATTATCAAGAAAAAGACAATGAAGCAGTTAGAGAGATTAGAGTACAACCAAAATATTATAGTAGATAGGGTGAGGCAGCAGAGTTGCAAGTGGATGCTCAACAAAGGCAAAATTAGGAGAAAGTTAAGGAGAAAGAGAATTTTTTTTATAAATTTAAAAACTTCACACCTTTTTAATTTTAGAAGAAGGAATCCATTGGCAATCTTCAAGAGAACAGTGTCATTAGAGTGGTTATGATAGAAACGAGCTGACAGAAGGTTGAGGCAGTAAGAGGAGTGAAGATGAAGCAAAGCTATCAGTAGAGAAATCTGGAAGGTGTGTACTAGGGAGGGGCGGTATAAGGGGAGGATAATAAAATTTGAATGATGATCAAGGTCAAACTTGCAACTTTTGATTTTTGTATTGTTAACATAGTAGAGGAAATTGCGGACTTAAAAAGGGAGAATTAGTATGCCAGTCTTGAGATGATGGATGTAAGACATCACTTTCTTGAGGGATCTTAGCTATTTCTTTACTTTCCATTCTCCCTCAATTTATTGTGACTTCTTAGAAGGCAGATGGGACTATGTTTTCAGGTTTGTGTTTTCAGGGCCTTTGAAAGTACCTGGCATTTAGTGGGAACACCAAAACCATCTGCTGAAGTGAATGAAATTTAATTGTGAGGGTTCATGCGCAAGAAGTTGGTTTAACGTTAAGAAATATACAATAAAAATTAGCTAATGGTGTGGGAAAGTGTATCAGTCCATTTTCACACTGTTATAAAAAAAACTATCTGAGACTGGGTAATTTATAAAGAAAAGAGATTTAATTGACTCACAGTTCCACATGGCTTGGGAGGCCTCAGGAAACTGATAATCTTGATGGAAGGCAAAGGGGAACCAATACCTTCTTCACAAGGTGGCAGGAGAGAGAAAGAAAGTGAAGTGGGGAAGTTTCACTTTTAAAGCTTAGATCTTGTGAGAACTCACTCATTATCACTAGAACAGCATGGGGGAAACTGCCCCCATGATCCCACCAGATCCTTCCCATGAGGTCCTTCCCTTGACGTATGGGGATTATAGTTTGAGATGAGATTTGAGTGGGGACACAGGGCCAACCCATATCATTCTGTCCCCGGCCCCTCCCAAATATCATGTTCTTTGCACATTGCATAATACAATTATCCTTTCTTAACAGTCCCCCAAAGTCTTAACTCATTCCAGCATTAACCCAAAAATTCAAGTCCAAAGTCTTATCTAAGACAAGGGAAGTCCCTTCCACCCAGGATCCTGTAAAATCAAGACCAAGTTAGTTACTTCCACAATACAATGAGGCTGCAGGCAATGGGTAAATACTCCTTTTCCAAATAGGAGAAATTGGCAAAAACAAAGGGACCACAGTTCCAATGCAAGTCCAAAACCTGGCAGGGCACTCATTAAATCTTAAAGTCCCAAAATAATCCCTTTTGATTCCATGCCCTACATCCAGGCATGCTGATGCAAGGGGTGGGCTCTCAAGGCCTCGGGCAGCTCTGCCCCTGTGGTTCTGCAAGGTACAACTCCCACAGCTGCTTTCAGGGGCTAGTGTTAAGTGCCTGTGGCTTTTCTAGATGGATGCTTCAAGCTCTTGGTGGATCTACCATTCAGGAACTGAAGGACAATGGCACTCTTCTCACAGGTTCACCAGGCAGTGCCCCCGTTGTGACTCTGTGTGTGGGCTCCAACCCCACATTTACTTTGTATTGCCCCAGTTGAGGCTCTCTATGATGGTTACACCCCTGTAAACTTCTGCCTGGGCATCCAGGCATTTCCAAACATCCTCTGAAATCTAGATGGAAACTCCCAAAGCTCAGCTCTTGTCTTCTGCACACATGCAGGCCCAACACTATATGGAAGCAGCCAAGACTTGGGGGTTGCACACTCTAAAGCAATGCCCTGAGCTATACATTGGCCCCTTTTAGCCACAACTGGAGCTGGAATGGCTGGGATACGGAAAACTAAGTCCTGAAGCTGTACAGAGCAGCAGGGCCCTGGGCCCAGCCCACAAAAGTATTTTTCCCTCCTAGGCCTCTGGGCCTGTGACACAAGGGTCTGCCTTGTAAATCCCTGACATGCTCTAGTGACATTTTTCCCATTGTCTTGGCTATTAACATTCAGTTCTTCATTTCTTGTGCTAATTTCTGCAGCATCAAAGCTTTAATGTCTCCCCAGAAAATGGGTTTTTCTTTTCAACCACATGGTCAAGTTGCAAATTTTCCAAACTTTTATACTCTGCTTCTCTTTTAAACATAAGTTCTAATTGTGAACCATCTCTTGGTGAATGCTCATGATGGAACACTTTCAGAATCAGCCAGGTCACATCTTGAATGCTTTGCTGCTTAGAAATTTCTACTACCAGATATGATAAATCATCTTCCTCAAGTTCAATGTTCTACAGATCTTTAGGGCTGGGGCAAGTTGCCACCAGTCTTTTTACTAACACATAACAGGAGTAAATTTTGATCCAGTTCCTAATAAGTTCCTCATCTTCATGTGAGACCACTTCAGACTGGATTTCGTTTTTCATATCACTGTCAGCATTTTGGTCAAAACCATCCAACAGTCTCTAGGATGTTCCAAACTTTCCCATGTCTTCCTGCCTTCTTCTGAGCCCTGCAAACTATTCCAACCTCTGCTTGTTACCCAGTTTCAAAGTCACGTCCACATTTTTGGGTTATCTTTATAACAGTGCCCCACTATCTTGGTACCAATTCTCTGTATTAGTCCATTTTCACATTGCTATAAAGACACTACCTGAGACTGGTAATTTATGAAGAAAAAAGGTTTAATTGACTCATAGTTCTGCATAGCTAGCTAGGGAGGCCTCAGGAAACTGACAATCATGGTGGAAGGTAAAGGAGAAGCAGGTACGTTCTTCACAGGGTGGCAGGAAAGAAAGAGAGCAAAGGGGGAAGTGCCATTTTTAAATCATTAGATCTCATGATAATCCACTCACTCTCATAAGAACAGCATGTGGGAAACCACCTCCGTGATCCAATCACATCCCACCACGATTGGTGGTTGAAAAGAAAAACGCATTTTCTGGAGAGACATTAAAGCTGGCTACAGAAATTAGCACAAGAAATGAGGAACTGAATGTTAATAGCCAAGACAATGGGAAAAATGTCACTAGAGCATGTCAGAGATTTACAAGTCAGGTGAGGATTACAGTTTGAGATGAGGTTTAGGTGAGGACGCAGAGTCAAACCATATCATAAGAGGTTACAAAAAAAAGGCAGGAGTCAGAGTTGACATAGTCCTGAAATGTTGAGCCAAGTGTTTACAGATCAGCATGTAGTGGTACTAAGAGTGTCAGAATTAAAAGTTAAAGATGAAGTAAAGATCAATGTTCAAATCAAGAATCTGGACAATAGGTAGGAAGAGTCGTAAAATCAGTAGATTATTCTAGCATTCTCCATCCAGTAAGTCTTTACACCTTTCTTCTGCACCATGGCCAATCCCTATGAAGGGACAGACACAACTTAAAATAAGAACAAGAAGATGATGTAGTTCTCAGGAAATTGAATTCAAAGACAGAAAGAAAGACAAAAACAAAATAAAGTAAATTAGAAAAAAACATTTAGGAAGGTGATATAGTCTGGCTGTGTCCCCACCGAAATCTCACCTTGAATTTTAGCTCTGTTAATCCCCATGTGTTCTGGGAGAGACCCAGTGGGAGGTAATTGAATCATGGGACTGGATTTTTTTCTCATGCCGTTCTTGTGATAGTGAATAAGACTCATGAACCTGATGGTTTTAAAAAGGGTAGTTCTGCTGTACACTCTCTCTTGCCTGCCAACATGTAAGATATGCCTTTGCTTCTCCTTCACCTTCCACCATAGTTTTGAGGCCTCCCCAGCCATGTGGAACTGTGAATTCATTAAATCTCTTTGCCTTTATAAATTACCCAATCTCAGGCATTTCTTCATAGCAGTATGAAAATGGCCTAATACAGAAATTGAATTAAGTATGGTAGTCAGATCCAAAACAATCAGTAAGAAATAGAAAACAAATATAAATGAATCACCAGAGGGAAGTTTCTTCTTCCTAAAGCTATAGAAAAAAAGGAGAGAGGATAGATACAGAAATAAAGTGGTCTAGTTGAAAATGAGGAAAACGTCTCATTTCATGTCAGTGTACTTAAATCTTCTTGAGGATGCAACATGTTGTGTCACCTGATGGAAGACAGGTCAAAGGAGAATGACAAATTGAAGAGGTCAAAGAAGAGTTGTTCTTGAGGGAGATTCATAATATAAACAGTAAATACACACACACACACACACACACACACACACACACAGCTCTTGAGAACATGTGCCCAAGGTGGTGATCGTGGCAGGAGGCAGGCAAATACCTAGGCAGATAGGGGTGAAACCCCACCTCCAAGCCAAAGACAGTTTAAAGCCTGAAAACCAAGCTACAAGTCAAATCTATGGACAGGGTTGAGAACCTGTCTTCCTGTTTGGCTTGCTTTCCTCTAATTGATCCCTATCCTTGACAGATTTGACATATACCTACCTTTTCCTACTGGGTTTTATACACTGTTGTACCCACCTTTGAGTGGTGTCTTTGCATTAACCTTTTTGTATCCTCACAAACCCATCAGCATGCACTCCCCATTCTGAGTCCATAAAATGCTGCAGACCCAGTCACACGGAGAGAAAAACCACACAACAGCAGGAATGTGGAACCACCCTAAAGCATCCCCTCTCCACTGAGAGCTGTTCCATTACTCAAAAAAATTATTTTCTGCCCATCCTCACAGTTCAATTTTCAGTGTATCCTCATTCTTCTTGGAAGCAGAACAAGAGCTCAGGAACCACTGAATGTGGGCACAAGTTACATAACACAGGTGAGCTAAGTGGGTGGGGCACCTCCAGCAGCAGGCTCTGGTGGAGGAGGGGGGCAGGGGACAGGAGGGTTTGGGGGAGAGGAGAGGGGAGTTTGCGGGAGGGGGAGGAGGGGAACAGTGCTGGCTATGGAGTTGCCCAGTTGGTAAAGTGGCTGAGAAATTCCTGTATCAGTGGTTGGGGTACAGCTTGGTTTTATACATTTTAGGCAGACATAAGTTATCAATCAATACATGTAAAATGTTCATTGGTTCAGTCTGTAAAGGTGGGACAACTAAGTGTGGTGGGGAGTGGTACTTTCAGATCATAGGTTGATTCAAATATTTTTGTATTGGCAATTGGCTGAAAGAATTTATCTAAAGATGTAGAATTCATAGAAGGAATGGTCTGATTTAAGATAAAGGGCCAGGGAGACCAAGGTTCTTGTTGCATCTTTTATTGTACAACTGAGGCTTCCAGGTAGCAGTCTTCAGAGAGAATAGATTGTAAATGTTTCTTTTCAGACTTTAAAAAGCGCTAGACAGTTAGTTAATTCTCTCCTGGATCAGGACAAAGACCTGGAAAGAGGAGAGGACTCTCTACAGAATGCAGATTTTCCCCCATGAGACAGCTTTGGAGGGCCATTTCCAAATATGTCCAATATATTTTGGGGTAAAATACTTTGATTTTTTTTCAGGGCCTGTCATCAGTCAGGTTGGTATTTTATTGCTACAAAGATTATATTTTGCCACCCTTAAAAACTGTTTCAATGTGAATGCTGGTCAACTGTGTATGAATTCCAAAGGGAGGGAGGTATAGAAAGGCAGGTCGCACCACCCATTTCCATCATGGCTTGAGCTAGTGTTTCAGGTTTACTTTAGAAATGACTGTGCCAGAGAGAAGGAGTGCATTCAATTGAGTGGGGGCTTATAATTTTACTTTTGGTTTACACTAGCTTATGACAAGTGAAAAAAGCAAGCAGTAAAAATGACCCCCAAACTAAGACTGCCTTGAAATAAACTTACTATTATGATAAAATTATATATAAACACATTATAAAATTTATATAGTAATACATATAGAGAGAGCTATTGTAAGATATACATATATAGTTTTAGTTGGATGGTGTGGGTGTAGTTATTTGCAACATGTTTTTTGTTTTTGTTTCTTTACAGTTACCATTTAAAGGGGACTAGGTATTAGTCTCTTTAACTATATGGACCAGTGGGTTTTATGTTTCACTAAGTATGCATTACACAATGTGAGATAAACAAAAATGTAGTATCCATTTTTGCTGTTACTTTGTAAGTATTTTTTACTAGAATAACTGACTGCATTGTCACCAGCTTCCTTCCCTGTATCACAAAAATTATCTACTGCATAAAATCTTCTAAGGTTTATGTCAAAATGTAACTTAAAATCATATTTTTTCTACTTAATTTGAAATCAAATTGTTTATTTTGCCTTTCCTTTTCTACTATCAAAAATGCTTTCTCTACTATTATTCTAATGGTTCATTTCTACATTGACTTGCCTTGTTTTTTCCAATGTCATTTTAGTAATTTACTGAACTTTGATGGAACAAAATGTGAGTTATATTCTCTAGGTCTAAGAACATATACCATTAATGCTTAAATGTGCTACACAATCAGGTTCTTAAGAGAGTTGAATTCAAGACATTAAAAGCACCGAATCAGCCTCCTACCAACGTTTTATGAATCTCTAGGACTATTTAGAGAACCACTGATCAAGAAAGTTCAACAAATCCAAAACAATATAAAATATAAATTAATCTTTTAAAAATCTGGGCACATTACCAGACTATTTAAAACCAATGATTAAAAGAAAATGTTTAATCATCAAGGAAAATAATACATTATATAAAGAGCAGCAACAATACATATCAGAACAGATTTCTCATTAGAAAAATGAGAAATTTTAAATTTAAATTAGAAAAATTTAATTTAATTAATTTAATTTAAAATTTAATTAAAAATTAAATTAGAGAAATTTTAAATTTAAATTAGAATAATTTAAATTTAAATTAGAAAAATTGAATGCTGAATATAATGAAATAATAAGTTTAAAATTGTGAAAGAAAAACTGTATACATAAAAGCTAAGCAAATCTCTTTCCTTTATATGCCACAGAAGAAATGAAAAAAGAAATTCTTCAAACTGAAAGAAAATGTACCAGATAGAAATTCAGATATATAGACAAAAATGGAGAGTATTGGTAATGGTATAAAAGGTATCTATGAACATAAATACAAATAAATGTTTTTCTCTCTATTGAAACACATTTAAAGGTCAACTCACAACTTAAATAAAAAATAGTAACAGTGCATTTTGTGGTTTAATATACGTAAATAAAGTATGTGTTAACAGCATAAATATAATAAATAATGAGGATAAATGAGTGAATAAAATAAAATTCTTGCATGATTGTTACGTTTGAAGTTCTTTAAAAATAATTTAAAGGTAGATTCTGATATGTTAGGACTGTACTTTTAATATCCGGAATAAGTATGATACAAGATATAGCCAAAAGTCAACAGAGGGTTTGCAATGGAATACTATCATTGATTTCATTTACCAAAAAGAAGACAGGAAACAAGAAACAAAGAAGCCAGGAACATTAGGAATAAATGGAAAAGAAATAAAGCAAGATAGTAGACTTAAAGTAACACCACTGATAAATAGATTAAATGTAACCATACAAAAGAATCCATTTAAAAAGCAGAGACTGTCAGAACTTAACTACATACTGTTTATAAGAAATATACTTTAAATTTACGGACACCAAGAAGTAGAAAGAAACATGGAAAACTGATACATCTGGAAAACAATAAGCATAAGAAAGATTGTGTTGCTATGTTAATATGAAAGTTGACTTCAAAAAGTGATCATTAACAGTAAAAATAAGCACATTTAATAATGTTCATCAGGAAGAAATAACAATCCTAATTGTGTAACTCTTATAAAAAGGCTTTAAAATACATAAGGCAGAAATGGTTATGGCTAAAGGGAAAAGAATACATGAATCCACAATTTTATTAGAAATTTAAATATCTCTTTCTCATTAATTGGTAACGCAAATAGGAGAAAGAAAACAGTAAGAATAGAGAGGACTGACATTTATAGACTATTATAACCATTTTGCAGAATACACATTGTTATCAAGTGCAACGGAAGCATTTGCCAAGTTACACAGTAGTCCCACCTTATCCACAGTAGTAATAACTGTGGTTTCAGTTACTTGTGGTCAACCACGACTTACGTAGGGTTCCAGACCTCATAAACCAGTCTAGTGGGAGAGACAGATATTGATAGCATAATAAGTCCTATATACATTGGATAATAAAAGAGAAAAATATCAAAACTTTGTTTTTTTTTTTACTGCTCTTATTTCAACCCAACAAAAATTTTCCTCTTTGATTTTATAAAAAGCTGATAAAATAATATGTATTCTTGACTATAAGGTTAATCTTATATACAGCATATATAATATATAATAATGAAATCCATTTATATATAAAAGCCATGGGAAAGTTAAAATAATTGTGTATAATAATATATGTAATAGCCTAATTAATTTATACATATATTTATAATGCGTAGGATGGTGATTTTTACATAAAGCTATATATGTACTATATATGTGATATAATAGATAAAACATTTATATATATGTATTTATATATAGACATATATAATATTACTTTAGCCTAAACTGTGAGACTTACGAGTATGATTAGCTTTATCTGTGTATAAACACTTCCAGTATAAACATCTATTTCCACCTTTTCCCCAAATTGAAATATTTAATACTCAAACTGCAACAATTGTCGAATCTTAATCAGATTATTCTATCCAGGACCTTAAGGCATTGTTTCCTGTTTCTTTTGTCATTATAACCCAACTAAATGGCTACTCTTATTGTCATTTATTTTAGAACCACCTGCTCAAGCGTATGTTGCTGGCATTCAGAACATGCCCATTTTCACACATTTTCACCCATTGTCAACACCAAGATGTCAATCACCTGTGCAGACATGTAAATAAATGTAAATGTTTGGCATAACAAGCCTGCCGGGAAGCACCCAAATCCCCCTTAAACCTTTTGCAGCTACCTCTTTTATAGTAGGACCTAATACATTTCTGCCTCTTTTTTTTCTTTTAATTCTTTTAAAACGTGAGCACATTAAGGGTGCTATTCTTTCTTACTTGCTGACTCTGTTGTATTTCTTATGTCATCTTCTTTTCAGTTATTCATAATGTTGACTTTTGGAGACATTTGTGATCTTGGGAAAGTCCCAAGAGGACTCACCTCTATGAGTCCCAGATTCCTCAGCCTGTAGTATGAAGATAAAGATATTTGCTCTGGAGGGATTATGTAAGAATTCAACGCAATAATGTGTGTAACAAACTTAGCACAATGCTCAACATCATGGTCCATGGTAATCACCAATCTGGTTTCATATTGCAAAGCGTAGCTTCTTCAAGTCTTCCAAATTGTGTCCCTCCTTTCGTTGCCACTCCAGGTAACCGCTTATAGCATTTCGACTATGCTTCATTATGTATTATTTTAATCATCTGACAAGTTTTGTCCTTTACCTTTGAAGTCTTTAGCATTTCTTTCTGAGAAATTGTCCTGAATAAATATTGACACAACAAAAATACCAAGCCGACCCTGATTATTTTCTTCTTGGGTATAAATTAGTGTTTCCTTAATTTTGCACCTGGTCCGATTATCTTGTTTTGTTAGAGTAAGGGCTAAAAAAGGTGAGGACCAGAAGTTCATTCCCTATTTAGGTCAGTCAGGGTTACACTGAAGACATATTTCTTTCATGCTTACAGATGTGCCCCTAATCCTGACCATCTGCTTAGCAAATGAGCAGAAGGGCACAGTAGGTAACAGTGGCCTGTAGGATAAAACACAATCCCAGAGCTAAGTGCTGTATCCCGCTAATCACAACATCATCATATTTAAAAAGAGAGCACAGCTGAGCAGATGTCTTGGGTGTGATCCAGGAACAATACCAATGGGAGCGGGTAGAATGAGAAAAATGAAAGCTTTAGATGAAGTGGCATCCAACCGGGATCCTGAATATGCTGATTTAGATGTACCTTTTATTCTAAATTATTTTAAAGGACTAAAAACCTAAGCAAATTTTAGCTTTAATGACTTTTCAGTTGATCCTCTGTAAGAGGTTCAAGTGAACATCTATTTGATATTTTTATACTCAAAATGAAAAGCCAATTTCATCTATATTTGGCAACAGCTAAGTTTTCCATTAAAATAAGGATGGTGTGCTCTTGGTTTCTATTTGTCATGATCGTTGTCTTGGTATTTTTTTTCTTTAACCAGAAGATCTTAAATAAAATTTTCATTCAATTAAATAATTTGAATTATAGCCATGAAAGTGATAGAATTTGGCAAACACATTAAGAGACCTCCTGCCTCTCATCACCTTCTGAATTTTAATTTGGCAAATATAAATTAGGTTCTGTGTCAGAACACTCTGCCCAAAAGATAAAGCTGCACCATTAAAATCAAAAGGCACAAATGTCAGCAGAACACTGAGACTCGGGTTTTCTAATAAGAAAAACTTCATTAAGGGAATGGAGCTTTTTACATCATTTTATTTTTATTCCCTGTCACAGAAAATGATGAGAATCTCAGTTTTTTCAAAGACAGAAAACAAAGGTGTTCACAAATGAATTGCATTTATGTGTATGACACTTTATCTTCAGGGGACAGTTTGATCAAGTTACCAGCGTGTTGTCTCTGAAATACTGATGAGATTTTTCCATACAGAGGCAAGCAATCTTTCTTTATTTTCCCTATGAACAACAAAGAAAGTTTCATTTATCAAAGTATTTGCCCCATGTGCTTACCTTTTTGAGTTTGTTTTGGTTTTCTTTACAAATATGGCACATACCACTTTTAGCATTCAACAATTAAATCAGTGGTTGGGAACCTTTTGGGAAGGACATGCCAAGTCTTTCTTTATCCTCTCTGATGTAAGAGTTTGTGAGCCATCAACATAGCTTATGATTAGGATGCCTATTTATAAAATGTAAATATTTCATATAAGCAAATATGATTTAACATGTTTATGAAGTTTTTTTAATTAAACGGGAATACAGACAATGCATATGATCCTTGACTTTGCTTTTCTTTGTAAAAATTTCTGGAGAAAAATCACCCCTTGTGGGGGTCCTGATAAGTCATATTTTTCTACTGTTATTCCTGGGACAGCTGATGGGAACAGAAGATTTTAAGAAGGATCATGGCTCTGGTTTACTGGAAGCAGGGACTGTTTTATTTCATTTTTGCAACCTGTGTACTTGGTATATAAGGGGTATTTGATGATGGCTGTTAAATAAAACTAGCTTGGAAATATATTTTCCAGATATGGTTGTATTAAGGTATAGTTGCATCGAATTATAGTCTTCTCCCAATTTGCTGTGTATCTTTGCAGCCCTTCTTCCATAGCAATATGACTGAAGCCAACTATCATGTCTACATTTCACAAAACAGCCTTAGCCCAACCGAATGTCTGATAAACTGCCAATGCCCACGGTCATGTCTCTACTTAGAAACACAGAGGCTGGGTGAGGTGACTCACGCCTGTAATCCCAGAACTTTGGGAGGCCAAGGCAGGCGGATCACCTGAGGTCAGGAGTTCGAGATCTGCCTGGTCAACATGGTGAAACACCATCTCTACTAAAAATACAAAAATTATCTGAGCATGGTGGCGAGCGCCTGTAATCCCAGCTACTTGGGAGGCTGAGGCAAGAGAATCGCTTGAACCCGGGAAATGGAAGTTGCAGTGGGCAGAGATTGAGCCACTGTACTCCAGCCTGGGGAATAGAGCAAGGCTCTGTCTCAAAAAAAAAAAAAAAAAAAAAAAAA
>NW_012110919.1:1788276-1851020 GCF_000951035.1 Colobus angolensis palliatus
AAAAAAAAAAAAAAAAAAAAAAAAAAAAGTAAGAAAGTAACACAGAATATTAAACTTCTAGGCACTCACTGTGAAAATATACCATAACTCTCAAATGTCTAGTACTTACAAAATTCCAAATATATAATAAGTACTCAATAGAGATGGCTTAAAAGAGACATATTTAGTCTCTGAGATATACAAAATTTTATTTATTCATTGAAACCGGTAAGTAGAAAAATGTTTCAAGGCTTTGGTCCCAATGGCAGGAAAACTGCAACCCTTAAAAATCTTGAGTATTATTAACCATTTCTGCTACACCTTCCTATTAATTTTATTTTATCTTTTAAAGTTTTCATTTAAAAACTCATTTTTATTTAGGAGACAAAAGTAAGTGAATTAATTCATGAATTCTAGAGGAACAAATTAAGCATTTGCACAAGTTAAGCATTTGTAATATTATAAAATATTCTGGTAAAATTTTTGTTTGGTTGTGAGCTCTTCTGTACTGAAATATGATGTGTATTTTATATATGACAGTTTAATTTTTTATCATTTTCATATTCATATTACTTCAAAAACAATTGTAAAAATATTATTTTACCCTGTGTATATTGTATATACATTTTGTAACATACCTCAGATCCTATGGGGGGATAAAAATGCCATAAATATGTCTATAGAATTTTTTTGTGCTACTCTTCTACATAGTACAGTGCCTCGCCCATAAGTATTCAATAAATGATTTGTAATAGAACTGAACTAATTGAGCAACTACTATGGATAATGGAAACGCTTATTTGGAGGTTATAATAAACAAATGAGGGTCACAGTTTGGAAACTCTTGCATTAAGTATGATCCAATAGTGAAAACAGACAGGTAGGAGTAGCTTCATAAGTTGTACCATCTCATTTTGAACTGATATGAGGGAAATAATACATGAAGTTAGCCATACCTTGCTTCAGAAGTAAAGGGAAGTTTTCATTTAAAAGCCCCCATTTTTGTTTAGGAGACAAAAGTAAGTGAATTAATTCATGAATTCCAGAGGAACAAATTAAGCATTTGAACAAGTTAAGCATTTGTAATATTATAAAATATTCTGATGAAATTTTTGTTTGGCTGTGAGCCTTCTATACTGAAATATGATGTGTATTTTATATATAACAGTTTAATTTTGTGTCATAAATGCTAATTATATCAGGCATGACCCATTAATAAAATCAAAATATTAAAAGGGGGAATCTTTCAACTTCAACGGAACCATCTCACAGGATCTATACCTAGGTCAAGGAAGTCTCCAAGTCAATACTGTAGAAGATTTTCTTCTGTAATTTTTTATATGTTCCAATTTTCTATTGATAATTTCAGATAAAAAGTCTTTAAACTAAAAATATATAGCCTTTCTAAAATATACCTATGTCTAGAATATAAACCAGATAAATTCTTAATTATTTCCAAATATTTATAAATAAATAAATTGATAAATGTGGTCAACCTACTTAATTTCAGGTTAATATTTTGAGGCATAGTCAAAGACGGTAGGCAAGTCTTTGTTTGTCAGAATCCCAGGATCCACTTGATAAACATCAGAACTATTTCACTCAGTGGTACAAAGCCATTATAAAGGCAAAATAAAGAGTCCACTTCAGACTCTTTCAACTTTTACAAAGTAATTAAGTAGTTTCTGAAGCTTTATTTTATCTCCCAGTCTCTTAGCAGGAACAGATTAGGATGAGTGCCCAACATCTTTTTCCTATGGAGAATGATTGTTCAAATGGTTGGAGTATGATGATACTGAGGACCCTATCACTGGTTTGAGTATTCCTTGAGTTAGCTGAATTTGCTCCAAAATAACTAGTCACAGTTGGTCCCCATTTAGAAACACATGATCCCTGTCATAAAAGCCTTAGAATCATATAACATTAAAACTAGAAATAATATTACTTTATGCTGTAATAAATAATTGCCATCGAATGATTCACTTCATCATATAAAATTTTTTATGTATTTTGCAGATGACATGGAGGCTTGGAGGTTAAGTAAACTGACAGATGTTAACAAGCTAGCATCAGAACCAGGATTTCTACCAAGTCTGTAAAATCCAAAGGCTATGAAATTAAACTTTACGTCAGGGTTTCTCCTACTTAAAAATTTGCAGATATATTCTCAGGGGTTTGAGAATTCTATTTAAGTAAACAATGCATGGCTGGCATTAGTTCAGCATTTTCTCATAAAAGTAGCAATAATTGGCCCATATCTAACATTGTATTAAAGATGAATTATTTTGTCTCCATTTTTTTTAGTATTCATTGATCAGAATGTCCAGTCACTCTGATAGGCATTGGGGACAGACCAGAAATTAAGCACACAAAAATACTTATTTCATGCAGTATGCATTTCAGTGATGTAAGACAGACAATAATAAATAAAAATGCATATAATATAACATAATGATGTCATTAAAAAATAAAACAGGGCATGGCGGAAACAAGGAGATCCAAGGGGCTATGGAGTTACCTTTAAAAATAGAGTTGCTAATAAAGACCTCATTAAGAGGGTGATATTTAATCCAAAAACTGAGTGAGATAATCCAGTAGAGCGTGTCTTGAGGTTTGCTGGAAATCCAGATTGGGGCAGTCCTAGTAGAGAGCAGGAGGCTTCAAGTTGTTGGCTGAAATAGAGGATTAGCATATAATTTATTATACAGGTGCAAAATGAGCAAGGTGAAAGTAGTAGGAAAGAGAAGGAATGTAGATAGTTTAAGAAGGAATGGGAGCACTTGGAAGGTTTTGAGTAGAGCATTAAACTCATGTGGAATATTTGGAAAAAATTACTCTTACTGCACTGTCAAAAAAAGAGAGTAAATGTACAAAATAAGAAGCAGTGAGTCAGTTAGGATGCTATAGCAAATGTCCAAGAAAGAGAGGTTTGGCAGCTTGTTGCCATCACATGGGAGATGTTGGTGACTTAGAAGACAGTGAGAATAATGAGATGGTGAGATGCTAGAATCTGGATATATTTTAAAGGTAGAGCAAAGAGGATTTTTGGTAGTGAGAGGTGAAGCCAGCTGGGCTTCTGGGTCAGGTGGGGACTTGGAGAACTTTTCTGTCTAGCTAAAGGACTGTAAATGCACCAATCAGCACTCTGTAAAAATGCACCAATCAGCACTCTGTGTCTAGCTAAAGGATTGTAAACACACCAACCAGCACTCTGTAAAATGGACCAGTCAGCAGGATGTGGGTGAGGTCCAATAAGGTAATAAAAGCTGGCCACCCAGCCAGCAGCAGCAACCCACTTGGGTTGTCTTCCATGCTGGGGAAGCTTTGTTCTTTCACTCTTCACAATAAATCTTGCTGCTGCTCACTCTTTGGCTCCATACTACCTTTATGAGCTTTAACACTCACTGCAAAGGTCTGCAGCTTCACTCCTGAAGTCAGCAAGACCAGGAACCCACCAGAAGGAACAAACAACTCCGGACTTGCCACCTTTAAGAGCTGTAACACTCACTGCAAAGGTCTGTGGCTTCACTCCTGAAGTCAGCGAGACCACAAACCCACTGGAACGAAGAAACTCTGGACACATTTGAACATCTGAAGGAACAAACTCCAGACACACCATCTTTAACAACTGTAACACTCACAACGAGGGTCCATGGCTTCATTCTTGAAGTCAGTGAGACCAAGAACCCACCGGAAGGAACAAATTCCAGACACAGTAGGAGGGTGTGTATTGAATGCATGGCTAAAGATGTCTTCAAGTTTTAATGCCTAAGAACTCAAGAGTAAGTTACCCTTTATGAGATGAGGAAATTTTTGTGAAAATAGAGTTTGGGAAAGGAAGAAAAAAAATTACAGATTTCAAGATGTTTTTGTTTGTCACTGATATGTTAGGTTTGGAATGCCTATTAGCCACCCAAGTGGAGTTATTAGTGAAGTGCAATATACGAGCCTGAAAGGGATGTGAACTGGAGATATAACTTTGGAAGCAAATAGCATAAAGGTGGATATATGGGCATGAGTATGCAAGAAAGAGAATGACACACTGAGTAATGGGTATAGATAGGAATGAGTTAGGAGCACTGAGCCATATACCTCTAATTTTAGAGGTCAGGGAAGTTAGAAGAAATCAGTAAAGGAAAGGAAAGAAAAGGAAAATTAAGAAGCAACAAGAGAAATGGAAGAAAAGCTAGAAAGTATTGTATACTGAAAGCCAAATAACCAATATGTTTCAGTGTAATCAAATGTGTCTGAAGCTGCTGATTGTTAAATATGAGTAAGACTAATAACTAACCCTTGGATTATCAGCTAGGGGTCACCAGTCTTCTCACTAAGCAGTTCGAATCAAGAGGTGGCCTCCAAGTGTAACAGGAAGACATTATAGAGAACAATATTTTATTTCCTAATTAAGCTAATAAAATGAGAATGTGGTTTGTTATCACGGAAGTATTGTTTGTGGTGTATTTTAATTTGCTTCAAGGAACAATTTTTCATTATGTAGCAACTTTAAAATTTTGCAGTTATATTTTGGGGCACACTATTTGACTGACGGACCCATCTAAATAGTAATTATTAGATTTAAAAATTATTCATTACGGAAAAGAAACACTAAAGCCGTGGTCATTTTACTTTTATGGATTTGTTCATTTTTAATTTGTAAATTCATTTGGTTTCATTGTTTTTATTAAATTTGTAAGCATAAGAAGTTTACATCGACTAGGTTTGATCATATTTGTTTAAAATTACAACAAAAGACAGTTAAATCAACATGACGGAGTATCAGAAAATTGTTTTTTCTAAGAAGAAAGCTGGACATTGCTCAACAACCACAAACTGCACCACACTACACTGTTTCCTAGCAGACGCCAATCCAGGTTGGAAGGAAAGGAAACTATTATTATTGTCAACTATCAAATATCATAGGTTTATGTGAGTGAAGGGTAGGAGAATACGCCACCCCAATATACACTGCTTTGGCATAAGGTATATTTTGAGCTAAATTATTTTAAAAACTAAAACAAAAGCTAAACACCAGTTGTAGGAAGGGAACTCTGACCCTCTGTTTCTCTTCCTAAAAGCAGAAGATGGAAGATGCCTTCAGTATATCAGGAAAAAGTAAAATTCTTGTTACCAGGGACAAGAAGTTGAGATCAAGAGAATCCTGTACAAACATACCTCCTCAAAAGAATTCGTATTTTTTAAGTTGTTTTTTATTTGCATAAACTTATGGAGTACAAGTGTAATTTCATTACATGGATAGATTGCACAATGATGGCCAGGGCTTCTTTTATTGCATTAGCCTGTCCACATAGTTCAGTTACTTTTTTACAACTGCCTGTCTTTGTTCGAACTAAACAGTCGGCTTCGAGAAAAACATTCAGGTTTTTTGTCATTTCGTTTTGGGTCGTCATTTCTATGTGAGGATTCCTGTGACTTATTAAGTTTATATTGAATATATTTGTTTGCTTTTTTCCTGCTAAGCTGTTTTATGTCACTTTAATTCTTAGGCCCTGACAAAATGCCTAAGAAGGTAGAAGTAAAATTTAGACTCCCTGACATGAATAATAAGTTTATAGAACACTGTTTGACATATGATAAGTGTAATTTAAGTGTTTGCTGTTGTTATTACTGAAAATATGGGAGATACTGAGTATCTGGAAAGCTGCACAAATTATTTTGCATTTAATTGTATAATAATATAATCGTAGTTCCGTTAGAAACTTTCACTTTTTATGATTTTGTATACCATCCTCAGAAACAAAGTAAAAAATTAGATACTGAAAAAAATTGTGAAATATAACAGATCCTGAAATTATTTTACAAAGACGATATATAGTATTCTAAGTTTGGGGTTCTTGACATCTTAATTTTGATTTTAATTTTAGCTATTAAGGTTAATAAATGCATCACAAGTTTTTAAGGTTGTCTTAGTCGTTTGTGTCTCATATTTCATGCCATCATTATATGAAGAAATCATGTTTGTGTGCCCTCAACTGAAAGAAGTTGCCATCTGTTAAGTCTCTCTCTCTCTCTCTCTCTCTCTCTCTATATATATATATATATGTATGTGTATATATATATATGATTTATCTTTTCTTTTCTTTTTATTGTTATTATACTTTAAGTTATGGGGTACATGTGCACAAAGTGCAGGTTTGTTACATAGGTATACATGTGCCATATTGATTTGCTGCATCCATCGACTCATCATTTACATTAGGTATTTCTTCTAGTGCTATCCCTCCCCCAGTCCTCCACCTTCCAACAAGTCCTGGTGTGTGATGTTCCTGCCCTATGTCCATGTGTTCTTATTGTTCACCTCCCACTTACGAGTGAAAACATGAGGTGTTTGATTTTCGCTTCTTGTGTTACTTTGATGAGAATGATGCTTTCCAGTTTCATCCATGTCCCTTTAAAGGACATGAACTCGTCCTTTTTTGTGGCTACATAGTATTCCATGGTGTATGGTGTATATATGCCACACTTTCTTTATCCAGTCTATCATTGATGGACATTTGGGTTGGTTCCAAGTCTTTGCTATTGCAGTGACTGGGACTGGTTGTTTCTTTCAATGTTTAGTGTTTCCTTCAGGAGTTGTAAGGCAGGCATGGTGGTGACAAAATCTCTTAGCATTTGTTTGTCTGTAAAGGTTTTTATTTCTCCTTCACTTATAAAGCTTAGCTTGACTGGATATGAAATTCTGGGTTGAAAATTCTTTTCTTTAAGAATGTTGAATATTGGCCCCATTCTCTTCTGGCTTGTTGAGTGTCTGATGAGAGATCTGCTGTTAGTCTGATGGGCTTCCCTTTATGGGTAACCCAACCTTTCTCTCTGGCTACCTTTAACATTTTTTCCTTCATTTCAACCTTGGCGAATCTGACAATTATGTGTCTTATGGGTTACTCTTCTCGAGGAATATCTTTGTGTTGCTCTCTATATTTCCTAAATTTGAATGTTGGCCTGCCTTGCTAGGTTGGGGAAGTTCTCCTGGACAATATCCTGAAGAGTGTTTTCCAACATGGTTCCATTCTCCCCATCACTTTCAGGTACACCAATCAAACATAGATTTGGTCTTTACACGTAGTCCCATTTTTCAATCACTGATATGCTTTCTTCTGCTTAATGGATTTGGCTATTGAAACTTGTGTATGCTTCACAAAGATGTTGTCCTGTTTTATTTTCAGCTGCATCAGGTCATTTATATTCTTCCTTACACTGGTTATTCTAGTTAGTAATTTGTCTAACCTTTTTTCAAGGTTCTTAGCTGCTTTGCATTGGGTTAGAACATGATCCTTTAGCTCAGAGGAGTTTGTTGTTACCCACCTTCTGAAGCCTACTTCTGTCAATTCTTCAGACTCATTCTCCTTCAAGTTTTGTTCGCTTGCTGGTGAGGAGTTGTGATCCTTTGGAGGAAAAGAGACGTTCTGATTTTTGGAATTTTCAGCTTTTCTACACTGGTTTCTACCCATCTTTGTGATTTTATCTACCTTTGGTCTTTGATGCTGGTGACCTACAGATGGGGTTTTGGTGTGGACCTGCTTTTTGTTGATGTTGATGCTATTCCTTTCTGTTTGTTAGTTTTCCTTCTAACAATCAGGCTTCTCAGCTGCAGGTCTTTTGGAGTTTGCTGGAGGTCCACTCCAGACCCTGTTTGCCTGGGTATCACCAGCAGAGGCTGCAGAACAGCAAGTATTGCTGCCTGATCCTTCCTCTGGAAGCCTCGTCCCAGAAGAGCAACCACCAGATGCCAGTCAGAGCTCTCGTGTATGAGGTGTCTGTCAGCCCCTACTGGGAGGTGTCTCCCAGTCAGGCTACATGGGTGTCAGGAACCCACTTGAGGAGGCAGTCTGTCCATTATCAGAGCTCGAAATCTGTGGTGGGAGAACCACTGCTCTCTTCAGAGCTGCCAGGTAGGGATGCTTAAGACTGCTGAAGCTGTGCCCACAGCTGCCCTTTCCCCCAGGTGATCTGTACCAGGGAGATGGGGGTTTCATCTATAAGTCACTGACTAGGGCTTCTGCCTTTTGTTTAGAGATGCCCTACCCCTAGAAGTGGAATCTAGAGAGGCAATTGGACTTGCTGAGCTGCAGTGGCCTCTGCCCAGTTAGAGCTTTGTTTACACTGTGAGCATAAAACTGCCTACTCAAGTCTCAGCAATGGCAGTTGCTCCTCCCCCCACCAAGCTTGTGTGTCCCAAGTCAATCTTAGACTGCTATGCTAGCAGTGAGAATTTCAAGCCAATGTATCTTAGCTTGCTGGGCTCCATGGGCATGGGACACACCAAACCAAGCACCAGAGGGAATCTCCTGGTCTTCTCATTGCAAAGACCATGAAAAAAGCACAGTATCTGGGCAGTAGTGTACAGTTCCTCTAAGTACAGTCTCTCATGGCTTCCCTTGGCTAGGAAAGGGAAATACCCCAACCTCTTATGATTCCTGGATGAGGTGATGCCCCACCCTGCTTTGGCTCACCCTCTGTGGGCCGCACCCACTGTCCAACCAGTCCCAATGAGATGAACCAGGTACCTCAGTTGGAAATGTAGAAATTACCTGCCTTCTGCATCAATCTCACTGGGAGCTGCAGACTGAGTTGTTCCTATTAGAACATCTTGCTGGAAATCCCCGAGATTTATATCATTTATATGTACATATATAATGCATGTATATGTATTATATATGTTATATGCCGATATGGTTTGTCTGTGTCCCCACTCAAATCTCAATTTGAATTGTATCTCTCAGCATTCCCAGATTTTGTTGGAGGGACCCACAGGGAGGTAGTTGAATCACGGGGGCCAGTTTTTGCCATGCTATTCTCACAATAGTAAAAAGGTCTCACAAGATCTGATGAGTTTATCAGTGGTTTCCACTTTTGCTTCTTCCTCATTTTTCTCTTGCCACTGCCATGTAAGAAGTGCCTTTCACCTCCCATCATGATTCTGAAGCCTCCCCAGCCATGTGAAACTGTAAGTCCAATTAAACCTCTTTTTCTTCCCAGTCTTGGGTATGTCTTTATCAGCAGCATTAAAACGGAGTAATACATATACTATATAAAATATTATATATTATATAGTGTGTGTGTGTACATACACATATACACAAATTCACACAAATACATATTTGTATGTGGTGTGGAAGAACATGATTTCTAGTATAGATATATTGTATGGTTACATTTTTATAATCATATGCATATATCTATGTATAAAATACTTAGCTTTTACTACCATGTAAAGTAAAAATCTTTTAATGTAATTTCTTTGTGCAGATAAATGGTAAACATAATATCTGTAATTTTAGAAAACAAATAATAAGGACTCCATTATTAATTTCTAATTTTTGTCACAATAATATGTCCAATAGTTACCTTGGAAAGTAAGGTAAGGTCTTATAATCTAAAATATGTTTTATAATCTAAAATATATTTTCAGTACTAAGTCTGGGTATTTAAATGGGAATCAATTTTTCTCCCCCAACAGGCATATATCCTGAATCCATCTTTAAAGTCTTCTACATATTTAAGGACAATATAGTTAGAGGTCTTTGAAACAATTTAAGCTTAAATTTTCTGTCTCTATGCTCTTTGTATTTCATAGACTGCTCGAGGCCAATTCCATGTGAAAGACTCCCAACTGTTGTTACTTTGTTGGAAGAAACAAGGGGAAAAAAGAATGTCTTAAATTAATTTTTAGACCATACTTGGGCCAGATTTTCTTTCTTTTCATAACCTCTTCTGTTTTTTTGCTATTATTGAGGTCCTTTAAACACGGCCTTGAGCTATTCATTGCTAGTGATTCACTACCAAAAGACTTTTTGTTAAAGGACTTCATTTCAGCTCTAGGAAAAGAAAACTATGAAACTCACAATTCTCTTTTGAAATATATCACTGAAACCAACAAATGCAGGTTTTCAGCATTAAAAATAATTTAGGTAAGAAAACAAAATTGTATAAATAACTTTATTTGAGGAATTTTTAGCCTCCAAGTACCATGCTTTTAGATAAAAATGCATTTTATTTCTAATGTTTCCTAACAAAGATGCTCCTTGATCTAACTTTAGTCATGCTTTGCTAAGGCCTCAGCCTTCAATGTCTGTCCTTGTTGGGCATCCATCACCCAGTTTTAGGAAAAACTTTGCTAAATCAGTTTAGCAAGAACTGTTATTTCATCACTCTGGCCTGCCATCAGTAAGAATTCTGTTAAGTCAGTTTAAACAGAAACCCTCTTACCCAAGACATTTCTTCTTATAATTCCATCCACCAACTCCCCTACCCTACTCTCCTCTGTGGCTGCAAATTGCCACTTTCCCTTCTTGTATTCTGAATTGAGGCCAGTTCTATATTAAGATTTCTTTTTATTACAATAGTTCCTAAGTCAAACCTGTTTTACCACATTAACTACTATCCATATCTGGTTTTTCTTAGACAATTCCTATTCAGTCTTTGGGATTTTCCCTATACTAACTTGGTTTCATACACACTGGGTTATTTTAATCTGTAATTGTATTTAAACAATGTCAAACACTTCTAAGTCTTCACTTTGTTGGTTTTTTAAGTGCAAAACATATTCTTATTCCACACAATTGGATATATTTTCTTTATTATATTCTCTTGTATGTAAAAAAAAGTCAAACTAGCCCATATATTCACATTTATAACCCATCATTTATAACCCATTTTACATTCTGTTTCATTCTGTCTTGATATTTGAGCTGAGCTCTGGCAAAATAATGGGTAGTTTTTGTCTCACATGTTTTGTACATGTGTCCTGCTTTACTCTTGTAAATGTTTCTGAAATGTGCAGTCAATGTTTTAGCCCTTTGGGCACCCATCAGGCACCAATTGTTTACAGAAGTGAACTGGGTAGGAAGAATTTAAACTGCCTTGAAATCATTAGATGATTAGCTTTCCCTTGAGTTTCACGTCTCCCTGAAAAGTCTTACTGGAGAACCTATTATATTCTCTTCCCCTGGTACTGATCAAGCAAAACAAAAATAGAAGCATTATTGAGTGCAATGTTGATTTTGAGACTAGGCATTGTTTAAAAAGAGAATGCTAGGAAACTGTTATAAAGTACAAACATTTATCCCAGCGTAATAGACAATGCCAATTGTTTTGCCTCAAAGTCCAGAGTCTTTTAAAAAGCTTTTTTTTCCAGTGAACAAATCTCAAGAGAAATTGCTGAGATTATTTCTCTAAATGATAAGCACGTGGATTTTGCTCATTTTATGAAGCAAATAAGACTGCATATGAATTAAAGCGGATTTAAGCTTTTTAACAATAACACTAAATGATCAATGTAAAAAATGATCAGGTACATACAGCTAGTCAAAACTACAAATAGGATCAACAACTCTCAGTTTTTTTAAAAACATTATATATATATATATACACACATATATATAACATGGACACTTATTATTTATTGCAACATTCTCTGAATGCATATGCCATATGATTATTGGATGTAGACTATGAGAAGATAATTTTTAAGTAAAAGCAGGTAAAGTAAGCATCCCTGTCTTTTCCTTTGAATATATTTGAGATGCTTGAATACAAAGAAAACACAGATCAACTACTCACTACAATAGAAGGCTTGCATTTGAACTTTTGGGGACTTGAATAATAAAGCTTATATAGAAATACCAGTAAGTGTGGCTATTTTTCATCTGTACAACTGGTGTTCAAACAGGAGCATTAATATGTTTCTCCCAAAATAGCCCATGTGAATGGACTACTCACATCAATGTCACTTTTAACACTCTGTCTATTAGTGTCATACTTTTAAACAAATAAAAAAACTGCCTCAACCACTCCAAGCTCAGAAAATATACCGAAATAAATATATATTTATAGTCCAAGAAATGAGAATGTGCTGCTTTTGTCTGGTTGTTACCGCAGAATAACGAAAGTCAGTAGTTGTTAATAAATATGATCATTTACACAAATGCTACAAATCACACAGATGCCCCTAGCAAAGGGTCTTTTATAGGCCTCGTAAGTCATTTAAATATTTAAAATCTCTCAGTGTGATAAAAGGCTTATTTCTAAATGCTGTCTATGATAATTCAGAATATTAAGCCTAATTTTACTGGCTCTCTCTTCAGTAGCGAAGGAAAACCAATGGGCCCACATAGAGTCATCGTTTAATACATTTTAGCCAAAAAATTGTTTGGTCTCATGCTGGCTGTACTGGGATTATTGTCATCTTTGTTGAGCATCTAGTTATATGGTGGCTGTAAAAAAACTCTACTTTGGGATCACATTTTAAATTGTGAAAACATTTGGTTTAGTGACACCTTCATCCTAATTTAAATAAGATGTGGATTTCAGGTAGAATTTAAAGAGGCTTAAATGTAAGTGCATGTGTATGTATGCGTTGTCATTACATAGCTATAAATTCAGTTTTCAAAAGCCTGGTCACTTGGCTAACAGCACTGGACCTATGGACTTGTTTCCTTCAATCTAGTAAGTAGAGAGGAAGCACAAATCCTGGACCTGTATAAAGGAAAATGGGAATGAAGTAGGGAAGGAAATACCTGCATGAACCGGTTCAACTTTATTAGGTGCACATTTCTCTTTTTTTCAGCAGAAAGTTATTTATGGTTAACTTCCAACAGATCTCACATCCACTATTTTCCCTCTCCCTGAAACATTTTAGGGTAGCAGTACCAGTTGAGGTAGTTTCACAGCTTTTTATAGACTTGAGCACATCCCTCCTATCCTCAGGTCTCTTTCACAAGGTAAATACTTGTCCCAATTCCTTTTGCATTTAAAAATATATACTTAAATGACAGATGAACTTTAGTCAGAAGCCATAGTCTTTACAGATTGTTAATCACCAGATTAACTGAAAGCTCCCCATAAATTCCTGTTTCTGAAATGGGAACTTGCAATTAAATTCACCAATTTATTTATAACTTTATTTGCTTCAAGAGTAACAGAATGTGATTTTGCTGATGGCACTCATACTAGCAGAGACTTAATTTACAAAGTAATGCTTTTGAGATCTATTAGACTGGAATGGAATACTCAGAATAGCAACAAATTGTGGCTAAGTGGACGTTAGAGCCTGACTAGTTGTTTCTGTGTTTCACATGTTTCCTCCCAGCCATGCTCAAAATATAACTAAAACTATTTGGATAAAATTTAAAAATGATGAACAATGTTAAATTGAGTGGTGGGTTTGCTAACTGGGCTTTGAGAAATCCTAAGGTTTCTGAAGAAACCCTTAGTTCCAGCTTTGAAACGAGGAATAAAATCCAAGAGACAAGTAGGCAGGCCCCATTTCAAACCAAGCAACTCCACTTTCTTCTTTTGCACATCGAACTACAACTGCTTCAAATATTTGTCTCACTGACCTTGAAGTTAAAGAAAAAAAGTTACTTGATGTCATAAACTAATTGTCTAGAATAATTAAAAAATTGTTCATTAATATTATTGGATGTTTAAATTAGTTAGCATTCTTAGTTCTAAAATCTCGTTTGTCTTACTTTGTATATCTTTGATCTTCTAGCTTGTACAAGAGTCAAATCATGTCATCTGAAAATAATTTTAAAATAATCAATTTACAATGAACCCTTGGAGGGTAAATGAAACCATTTTTCCTAATTCCAAGAACTGTTTCAAACCCCAAAAGGTGTTAGACTCAATCACAGTGTATTTTTGAGAGAAAGTTAGTCTATTAGTATTTGTTTGTTTTAACTAACATTAAGTTGCAGATATGCTAATGTAATTTTTATTGTTAAAAGAAGTTGTGCAGAAAAAAAGCTGAATTGGAGAAAATCATAAAACTGAATGACCTAATAAATTTTACCAAGGAAACTAATCTTATATTCTCTATAAGCAAACATTTATTCTAAACACAATAACAAAAGCAGAACCTTGTTTCTTAGTCACTTAATTTTTAATTTTCATTTCTGTTCATAGAGAAATTTTGTTGATCTGTACTTGAGAGAATTCCTTTAGTAGTTATTAGGGTTTGGCTGTTTCTCCACCCAAATCTCATCTTCAATCATAATCCCGATAATCCCCATGTGACTAGGGAAAGATTTGGAGGGAAGTGATTGGATTATGAGGGGAGTTTCTGCCATGCTGTCCTCCTGATAGTGAGTGAATTCTCACAAGATCTGATGGTTTTATGAATGATAGTTTTCCTTGCGCTCTCATACGTTCACTTCTCTCATCTACTGCCATGTAAGACGTTCCTCTCCCACTTCCACCATGACTGTAAGTTTCCTGAGGCCTTTCTAGCCATCCAGAACTGTGAATCAATTACATCTCTTTTCTTTATAAATTACCCAGTCTCAGAAAGCATCTTTATAGTAGTATGATAATGGACTAATACAGTAGTCCTGAACTTTGATAAATTTGTGTTTCCAAAACTGGTGATGGGGAAGAAAGAGAAACTCAGTAGTCTTTTTAGACCTGCCAACTTATGAAAATTTTCCAACAGAAGCATCAAAATTTTTCCTGACATGTCAAGTTCCAGTCTAGCAAAGATATTCACTACTTACAAAAGTGGTAAATATAGGAAATCTGGAAAATGAAGAACGGCATAAAGAAGACAGTAAAAATCCACAAATTCATCACTTGCCAACATTTTGGTTTATTTCATTTTTCCAAGTCATTTTACTATGCACACGTACTGAGATGCATGTGTGGACATAAGCTTAACTTGATTTTATTTTTAGTGAATTATCCTAATGAAGACATGTTGGGAAAACTTATTAATTCAAAAATTATTAGTAGTAATATCACCATTTTGAATTGTTCCACACTTCATAAGACATTAAAAATTCATTCCTAAAAAATAAAATGCTTCTCAAAGTAGAAATGCTCTAAGCAAGAAGAGTAGCTAAGATCATATATGAGTGTGTAGTTGACTATACACTTGTCTATATAAATAATAGAGGGTTTCGCCACGAAAGAGATTTGCTAAGTGGCTTGAAAGCTGGTGCTTACAGATGAAATTAACACACATCCTTTAGAATTGTAGCTGCTGCTTTAATATCCCAATGAACTTCTTCACTTTGTGGTCATCATAGTAATCATCAGAATGTTTGACACAACCATAAAATGCATTGTATCTTGTAGAGAGTTAGGGTAGGTGTTAAACTCCTTAGGGAACATTTAAGTATCACCTAGGGAGGCAGAAAGGAAGACAGAAATTAAATGAATAAATCACTCAAGGTCACAGAACAAAGTTGAGTCAGGAACTCACATACATTTTTCACACAAAAAAGTATGTACTTTATACGTTTCCTTAGTACCTAACTTTTACAGGAAAAAAAAATGCCTCCCACTAGAAGGTTGATCTGATTCCATACTAAATCAAATTGAATTAATTTAACATAACCTCACTTCAAAATATACCTTTCTTGAGTTTGCTTATTTCATCAGGAAAAGCAAACCAAACTAACTTTCCGATTCTCTTTGTAATGGACTTTAATTACTTTATAGTCATTTAAGTGGTATTATATGACTATGAAAAACAAAATGGCATTTCTTTATTTTTATTTAGTTTATCTTACTAGCACAGATATTAAATAGACAGAAGTGTCAGAGGAAGCATTTAATTTATCTCCAGTGTACGAAACCAGAAAAGAATACTTTTGCAACACAACATTTCTGTCAAAAAATAGCTGTACACTGGTGGTTATTCTGATTCATTTTTGATTTGCCTGATGAATCTTGTTTGATGGTTCTGTGTTCTCAGACTAAATTAGAAAAGTTTATTCTTTCCTATTCATTACTTAGATTAAATACAATCTAACACCATTGTGCCTTTTATTCTTCCTTTCCAGGTGTAGATTTCAACTGAAACAATTTTAAATTAGAACAAGATTACATTATTGATATAATTTGAAAAGACAAAATTAACTTTTCTATGATTGACATGATTTTTAAAGGAAATAACCTCCAAAAAGACTTGTTAAAAATGAAATAAAAACTTGAAAAAAAATCAAAACCTGAACAGGAATTAGGTAGCTACTATTTATGAACATATGACTAACTTTTGGTTTCCAAAACACAAAATATAGTATTTCTAGGACCATCTCCCTTCCTCCAATTTATATCTTTTCCTTTAGCTTTCCAAATTCCTATAACGCAATGCCTCTTTCCTGTATATTTTGCTTCCTGGTTGGAACTACCATGTACTCTGCTTTGTCTTTACCAAGGGGTAGACTTATGACTCAATGGGAACCAATCAGACACTTTCTTCTAAGTTTTGTCTTCAGCAGAGCAACAAAGACAGTAAGAATTAGAGGTGATACTTCAAATAGGGGTGGCTCTAGGAAACTCTCTTATTTCCTGCTACCTGGATCCTGAGAGCTGTCCTGTTTCATGTTATTTGTGACATTCATTTTCCCATCCATTAGATTTTCCCAGGCTGCCCAAGCTGCCATCTACTCTTCCAATGAATCTTCCCTTTGTGCCTCAGTAACCCAGAGTCATTCTTTGGTTCATCATAAAGAACACTAACAGAAGCAAGGATTATATTATTAGATGAATAAGATATTTAAGATAAAGTGTTAAATGTTGTCACCAAAAAAATATTTATCTAAAAACAATATCATGATTAGAATTTTACATAAAAACATCTGAAGTACCTCAAGGATAAATTGCACTTCGTCTTGAAGAAGAAAACATTTTCCCTAAGAAACAATGTAATACAACCATCTTCATGTAAATAGTCTCAAATGTTCCTGGCTTTCGAGATAAAAATGAAAAAAAATATGTTTCATTCCTGTTAATCATGCCTTTAAAATAAAGAAGCCAGGCTGCTACAATGAGCACCCTTAGTCATGCTATTAAGATTTGAATTCAGTGTTTCCTGCCCTTTTGCTTCTCAAAACAAAACAAAAAATAAATAAAAACATAAGCTCTAGAAGAAGGCACATACAGTATATTTTAAGGAGTTTTTAAATTGGAAAGCAGTTGCCATCTGACTCCTTACAGCCTCTCAACTTTAATACCTTCAGAGAAGTCAAAAACAAAATTTTCATTGGATGGGAAGAGATATCACTGAACAGAACTTCCACTATGAAAATCATGTTAGCAGCACTGGTACAATTTAAGTGATGTGACAAATAATGAAAGAATAAAATCTTTATTACTTCACTAATTTCTGGCAAAATCAACACTCAACAGTGGGTTGAGACTGCGAAGAATGAAACTACTATTTTAACTTAATAGGAATTGGTAAGGGTTTTTTTTTGTTTTTCTGATTTTTTTCAACTTCTGTCCTTTGCCACTGCTATATTTTCCTCATTTCCCACACTTGCCTCCAACAATTGCTCAGAAAAATGAGGAAATTTAACTTGTAGCATGTTCTCTGTGTTATCTTGAGAGTGGGAGAAAGCAATGGGCAAAATCTGTCTAATGAAATATGTATACTCAAATATAACTAATTAGGAAAAGTTTCTTGAAGAGGTATTAAGTTTGGGTTCATTCACAGTTCCATTTTCTAAAAGTCAGTGGTTGTATAACTGCTTGCCACTATGGAGAACAGTTCATTGATAAAATACATCAGTTTTCATTGTATTGCTAAGCTATTAGGGTTTTTTTTTCCTGTGAGGTTGTTCTATAACTGAAAAAATCAGTTTTTAATTAATATACAAATTATAATACACAATTTAACATGTAGCATAGGATAATTTTATGAGTGCCTGAAGTTATTTAGATCATCTCATACTTTTAAGTTAATGACGGGACTTTATATCTATAATAAAAGCTTTTACTTATAACAATGAGAATAGTTTATTACTTATAACTTTTTTTTAAGCCTTCTCATTGTCTTTATATTAGTTTTAAAAACCAGAGAAAGTTTACGTCTATACTGTGATTAATATTGAGTGTCAACTTGTTTGGATTGAAAGATGCAAAGTATTGTTCCTGGGTATGTCTGTGAGAGTATTTTCAAAGGAGATTAACATTTGAGTCAATGGACTAGGAGAGGCAGACCCACCCTCAATCTAGGTTGGCACTATTTAATCAACTGCCAGCATGACTAGGATAAAAGCAGGCAGAGGAACATGGAAGGACTAAACTGGCTAAGTCTTCGGCTTCCATCTTTCTTCTGTGCTGGATGCTTTCTGCCCTCAAACATCGGACTCCAAGTTCTTCAGCTTTTGGATCCTAGGACTTATGCCAGTGGTTTTCCAGGGGTCTTCTGCCACAGACTGAAGGCTGCACTGTTGCCTTACCTACTTTTCAAGTTGTGGGACTCGGACTGGTTTCCTGGTTCCTCAGCTTGCAGAGGCCTATTGTGGTACTTCACCTTGTGATTGTGTGAGTCAGTTATCCTAATAAACTGCCTTGCATATACACATCTAGCCTATTAGTTCTGTCCCTCTAGAGAACCCTAATATATATACAGATACAGTATTAAAAATTAAAATACACCCCTCCTCCTCTTCCTCCTTCTCCTCCTCCTTCTTCTTCTCCTTTTTCTTCTTTCCCTTCTTTCTCTTATTTAAAATCCATCTTTTGTTCTTTTTTGTTTTTTCTGAGAAGGAGTTTCACTCTTGTTGCCCAGGCAACAAGACACAATCTCGGCTCACTGCAACCTCCCTTTCCCAGGTTCAGGCGATTCTCCTGCCTCAGCCTCTCGAGTAGCTGAGATTACAGGCACAGGCCACCATGCCCGGCTCATTTTTTGTATTTTTTTAGTAGAGACAGGGTTTCATCATGTTGGCCAGGCTGGTATCGAACTCCTGACCTCGGGTGACCCACTCATCCCGGTCCCCCAAAGGGCTGGGATTACAGGCGTGAGTCACTGTGCCCAGCTGGAATCCATCTTTTATAGATCACCCACAGCAGAAAAAATGGATCCAGATTTCAGTCTCGGCCTTCTTTATTATTAGCAACCTATCCCCTCTATCAAATGAAATTAATTCATGATTGATTAATCAATTAGAAAATAGTCTCTTTTTATTTCAATTTCCTTCCAAGTTACAAGTTACAATCTTTTTTATTGTTTTGAAACAAACCTTCTGAAGCATTGATGTCCATTTTGCATTTTCTAGTCTTTCTCAGCAGCAATTAACTTCTCAAGCCATTAAACCCTAAATTTTCTTTCAACTATAATACAAAAATATTGCATTAAGGTTCACAACGACCTTGATTTTTCTGCTTTTGTACTCTCATTTTTTCACCTATCAATCTCACCATTGCACTTAGCTCTTTTGTCTACACCAGCTTCTCTTTTTTTCTTAAAACCCTCTTTTATAGTACTTTCCTTTACTCTGCAACATTCTTCCTCAGAATTATTTGCTTGTGTTTCATTTTGAGATTAGCTATTAATGTCTTCCTTCTTTTTTCAGTTAAAATGTTTCTGATCACTCTATCTTACTCCATAACTTGAAATATGTTAGTGATTCTATGTGTTTATTTCCAGTAATCTATCTTTCTCTTGAATATTATAATGGTATTTCTAATTGTCTTGTTGACATCTATACCCAAATACCTCACAAGTCCCTGAAAAATGAACATGTCCAAATTGCACTTATTATCTTTCCTGCCTTACCCATCCCACTTATGTACTATATTTAATTAAGGTTACTAACAGGTGCAGTGGCTCACGCCTGAATCCCAGCATTTTGGGAGTCTGAGGCAGGTGGATCACCTGAGGTCAGGGTTTCAAGACCATTGTGGCCAACATGTAGAAACCTTGTCTCTACTAAAAATAAAAAAATTAGCTGGGCATATTGGCAGATGCTTGTAATCCCAGTTATTTGTGAAGCTGAGGCAGGAGAATCACTTGAATACAGGAGGCAGAGGTTGTAATGATATGAGATCGGGAGTACTGCCATTTACATTTACATGACCAGAATCCATAACTCCTCTTTCTAACTCCTCCTCACACTAGTTTCACCACATTCTGTCAGTGCCTCTTTTGAAGTATTTCTAAGTACAGTCCTTTTTCCCTATCACTGTTTTACCACTACTACCACCACCATTACTCCTTCATGGATGATATTGTCTAAGTCAGTAAATCACTCTTAACTATTTTCTTTTTCTCCTGTCAACTGCAGCCTCATCCCCATTTCTATTTCTATCTTGATGTTTCCAGATAATCATTTGAAAAAACTAATTTAGCTGTCTTTATTTTTTGCTAGAGTCCTCATGGCCTATAAGATTAAATCTAAGCTCTTTATCAAATATTAATGCTCAGATCACTTTTCCTGGTTAACATTTCTCATAACTTAGTGGAAACATTAGCATTTAAGTCTAGAAATGATAATATCTCTGGGTTAAAAAAAAAACCTTTTATTTTCTCATTTAGTCTAAGTCTGGAAAAAGGAAGAAGCTACAAAGTACTTCCATAGGCAAACAAGATTTGGACAGCTTAAAGAAATCTCTAGACCACTGCAGTTACCTCCATCATTCAGGAAGTTTTATAGTCGAGTCTTGCCTTTACTCCTGTTATTTACTCCTTTAAGACTGATTTGAAATTTTTTGTAAGACTTTGCAATTAGACATAATAGTCACTCTCAATGGACAGCGTATATGTTTATCATTCCAGTAACTCCAGACTCCTGTTTTCTCTCTGGCTCCTAGAGTGATGTTGGCTGTCATCGTCTTCCAAGCACATACAATTATGTGATTGAATTCATTACTCTGTACCTTAAGCATTCAGAAGTCTGCTATTGATGACTGTTCCTGATTTACCTAGTTTAAATTTTTGGCAATATTGACTAAGGTTTGTATTTTTCATGTGAAAGTTCGGTCAAAAGAGTGTTCTACCAGGTCTTCTACAACTACATTCCAACCTAAATCTTAAGCTTCAACCCTGTCCTCTTATCACAAGTCAAACTTCTAACCACATCAATCTTCAAAATGCACCTCTAATTATTCTTGTTATGAAGAATTTCTCTTCAGCAGAGTTACTGGACTTTTCTGCTTCTTCAGCATTCTGTTTATGGTATGTTTAGCATGTCTAGTATGGCAATTGGGACATTGTATTTTAATTAGCAGCTTACATGTTGTTCTCCTAGCCTAGACATTGAGTGCCTGAAGAATAGCACTGTGCCCTTTACATCTCTTTATCTCAAGCACATAAAAGAGTCCCTACAGCACAAGGAGTATTTAATATTTGCTTAGTGGGGAATAAAAGGGATTGTATTATTGAATACCTGAATGAATAAAAATGACCTTGTGTGGTATGTTTACTGTTATTCCACTTTGGAGCTAAGCACACCTTCTGTTTGTAGATGGCTTTGCCGCATTTTAAGTCCTTTCAAAAGTACTTGATATTCATAACCTCACTGTGAAGCAGACAAAGCTGATATCATTGTCTCATTTTTAGAGATGAGGGCATTGTTGTTTAGAGCAAAAGAGACTAAATACACTAAGATAAAAAACTACACCAGAACTCAGATCTCCTGACTTCATGAAGAGTAAAATATAAAGTGACATTCTAGTTTATGTTATCTATTACATATAGACAAGGGGAGATTGAGCTGTCTACTACCAAATAAGGTGAACTATCTATTTTGAATTCCCAGTAGAGAAAGAAGAAATACAGAATCATATGGATGTATCACTGCTGATAAGAGAATTTGTAAATACCAGTGCACTGTCAAAAGTACAACGTTTAAGCATTTTTGAACATTATATTTTCTTTGCATAGCATCCCTTCAGAAAGTCCTTTAAGGTTTCATATTTGCTTTATTCTATGCAATTGCCTGTAGTTTTAGAAGAATTCATTTCTAAAATGCAATAGAAATACATTAAAACTATGGAACATAATTACTAGTTGTGTTCACAGCTTCGTAGGCAGTAAGCCTGGTGTTGCCTGTCTATGATGATCCTCTTTGAAATCACAGAATTTAATGAGGCCCTACACCAGAGAAAGTTTGGAAGACTTGAATACATCCAGTATCTGTTCTAATCTAGAGCTAAGGGTATACAAAATGGGCTGTAGGGGGTAAGTGGGTAAGGTTTGAGGATAGAAAGAAAAGTTAACTATTGCTCTCTCTCTCTCTCTGTTTAATTTAGCCTCATTATTTTGGTAGGACAGAATTTTCCGGACATAAAATTGTGTGGAAAGGTGCAATACAAAGGCAATTGAAAGTTTTTTTAGAATATGAATGATCTTGGATCATTCGCCATTCTAATTGTATCATAATACAGTGGGGAATAATAACAAGCAAACAGCAATACTATAAAAGTCAAGTTAAGAAGAATTTTAAAATAAGATATTTCCTTCTGGTACTTTATAACTTCCCACTTAAGTTACTTTCTAATCTGTGGCATGTTGTCCCGCTCATTCCAAGGCAATCCATTAATCAGCAAAAACCATTTATGTTCCCCAGAAATGTGTCACTCTCATGGTTTGCCCAGAGTACACTGTTACCTTGTCTGAACAAAGTAGTTTCCTGTAAATAACTATACTTTTCCTTCCTAACTTTATGAAACATACCTGTTCCACCTCTCATTTCAAGGAACATAATTTTTGTTATAGCACGTATCTAATTGTCTTAGTCATTTTCTGTTGTTATAAAAAATACCACAGACTGAGTAATCCATAAAGAAAATAAGTTTATTTAGTTTACAGATCTGTAAGCTGGGAGCACCAACAGCATGGCACTGGCATCTGGTGAGGGCCTTCTTGTTGCAGCATGACATGGCAGAAGGCATTATATGGCAAGAGAATAAAAGTAAGAGAACCACAGAGAGCTCTCTTTTATCACAAAGCTACTCCAACAGCAACAAACAGACTCTCATGATAGTTAGTGGCATTAATTCATTCATGAGGTCAGAGGGATTAAATTCCAGCACAAGAACTTTTGGAGGACACAATTAAACCATAACACTAACTGATAAAGGTGTCTGCTATTATTTTAATGGCTAACAATTCTTGCAACAGAAAAAAGATTAAAATTTGATTTTTAATTCATATTTCTCCTGGGGAACAATACTTAAGTAAAACAGATTTCCTCATTAATTATTTTTTAGCTTTATTTATCTGTAAACTAACATTCTTCTATTTTAATGATCAGTTTTTTTGAATTTTGGTGATTATACACAGTTGTATAATCACTACCATAATCAAAATATAGAACAGTTTTATTCCCTTTCAGATGTTTTCTTCTCTTTTCATTGTCTTTCTTCAACCATTGTCTTTAGCTATATAATATGGACCTGATTTCTGCCATTATAGTTTTGCATTTTCTAGTATTTTATACAAATGTAATCAAATAGTATGCAGTAAACTGTTCTTATCTGTGGGTGTGTGTTTGAGGGATACAATCCAAGACCTCCAGTGAATGCCTAAAACCACGGCTATTAACAAACATATGTATGTGTGTGTGTGTGTGTGTGTGTGTGTGTATACCCGAAGTGTTTGTATATATATACAATGTGTATATAAATACACTAGATGTATATATATACTTAGTATATTTATATATGTAAACATAGCATATATACATAGTAGAGTATATGAATAGTGTGTATATAATTTATATATTATAAACTATATCTATAGTTTATAAATTAGGTCTAATAAGAGATTAACAAAAATAACTAATAAGGAAGTAGAATAATTATAATAATATACTATAATAAATTTATGATATGTGATATCTCTCTTTTGCTCTGTCAAAATATCTTTCATACTTAAGTGCAGGTAACTGAAACTGTAGAAAACAAAACCATGGATAAGAAGAACAAATGTATATTCTGTTTTTAACTTATTTTACTGAAAATAATGCTTTTGAGATTTATGTATATTGATAAATGTATTAGTAATTTTTCCCCTTTTCATTACTATAATATAAAATGAACCAAGTTGGGCCATGCGTTTTGGCCTGTGGGTTGTTGGTTTCTTCAGGGCAGTCTGAGATCCATTAGCTCAAAAGCCTACTGACACCACATTCAAAATTTTACACATGTAATTGTTTTTTAAAAACAGCCAAACAAACAGAGGTTTTAGGCATTTAGGGGCTGCTTGCTTTGCATATTCTGCAAAACTACACTCAACATCTGTTGGTTATTGACAACCTAGAACCTTTTGGTTATAAGACCCCCAAATGACCATTGCCATTCAGAGGTCATTGGTAACTTACTAAGAGACTCCTCTGCTGCTGAATGACAATACCTAGACATGTAAGCTCTCGCCCTGATTCCCCTTTGCCTTGAGAGTTCTCTGTCTACATGGTGTCCCTCACCTTAAGCCTCTGGACAGGTTCATGCTGTAAGAGACTGCCCCTCTCTTGCAGTTCTGTCCAAACATCAACCAATAAAGCTTGTTCTGTTTTATTGACTTATTGTTCATATGTATTTTCTTGATCACTTCCCAAATGCTGTAGAACCCCTACAATCCTAAGATAGTATTCTGTATTATAGATATTAGCACATTTTCTTTATTAATCAGGTGATGGACATCTGTTTCCAGGTTTTGTCTTTTATTCATAATGCTGCTATTAACATTTACATACAAGTCTGCAGACATGTTTCCATTTATTTTTGAAAAATACAGAAAATGTGCTTAAGTCATATGGAAAATACATGTTTAACTTTCAAAGAAAATGACCAAATTGTTCCCCAAAGTGGCTGTACCACTTAGTATTTCATTAAGAATGCATGAGCTTTACGTGTTCCACATTATCTTCAGCAAATGTGGTTGTCAGTTGTTTCCGTTTTTGTTTTAACTTTAGCAAGTCTCGTGGGTGGATAGTGGGATATCATTGTGGTTTCTCTTTGCATTCCCTGATGATTGTGATACTGAGTATCTATCTGTTCAGGAGCTCACTGGCCATTCAGATATCTTTTTTTATATATAGTTTAAGTTCTGGGATATCTTCTTTTTAAAGTGCTTGTTCAAATAATTTGCCTTCTCAAAAATGGATTGTTAGTTTTATTAATGAGTCTTATGAGGAATTTTTTTTATTCTGGATGAAAAACATTTGTTAAATACATATTTTACATTATTTTCTCTCAATCTCTGACATGCCTTTTCATTCTCTCAACTGTATCTTTAGAAAAGCACATAAAGTTCATTCTAGTAAATGTTATCTCTTATAGTTTCTACTTTTTTGGTCTTTGTAAAGAAATTTGTACTTTACCCAATAGCACAAAGCTTTCCACCATGTTTTTTAGAAATTTAATAGTTTTGGCTCTCATATTACGTATGTTGTTTATTTCATGTTAATTTATGTGGATAGTATGAAATGTGGATCTAGGCTCATTTATTTTTCCATACAGTTGTCTAATTGTTCTAGCCCTACTTGTTGAAAAGACTGTCTTTTCCCTGTTAAATTATCTTGGCACATATTCCAAAAATCAATTTACCACTTAAATACGAATCTATAATTTGTAACTTTTAAATACTTCTTTCTGACTTGAACCTAGCAATCCACCCTCTACACTGCTGCCCTACCGACACATATAAAATAAAAGTATTGTCATCTCGCTCTCCTACTTAGAATATTGTAGTGATTTCACACTCCCAACAGAATAAATTTAAGGCACACTCACATTGTCCAAATTACCCTTCACAGTTTTGGATAGTAGAGGGGCCTATTGAAAAGAAAGGCATACAATGGGCAAGAACACAGAAGGCGTGTTTTTTACCCAAAATTTACCCAAAAGTATGGTAAATTTTTGAGGTTCCCAAGACTTTTGAATTGCTGTAATATAAGCAATGAGGTGACATATATTTATCCAATCGATACTTTTTTATCTTTTTTAAAATTCTTTTCTTTTCCCAGTGTCTTCTGTCTATTCATCTTTGAATCTTAGCTTCATAGTCTAGTTCAGCGCAACAACATGTATCATTCTCTGGCAGGCATCTTCAGCATCACATGGTAGTTTGTGTCAAGAGACAAAATTACAATAAATTTAGCTTAAAGATCTTAATTGTCTTTTATGTGCAATTCTAGAATCAGGCAGCAACTCATTCTGTAAGACAGAATGTGTATTCCAATGAGCCAATCTGGGGAGTTTGGTTTTATGGACAGAAAAGTGTAGAAGAAAGCAGAAACAGGAAACAAAACATCATTTAAAAGTTACTTTTCTTGTACAACTCAAAGCAGAGGGGATTTGGGGATGCCTTTATCATGCCAGTGAAAACTGGCCTGTTTCGATATTTGACTGTTTCTCTCTCTTGATTTTTTGGAAGGTCAAATAATTTAGTTTCTGTTTGGTGACCTGGAACTTCAGAATGAATGATTCCATTTTGGTTTGGTTTGTTGGGCCTAGCACAGGAGCTCAGTCCAGACCAATGACCTCCTATACATTTTGTTTAACATTTGTTAGTGATGCAAAATCTCGGGCCACACCCAAGAATCACGAAATCAGAATCTCTGAGGGCGACATCAAGAATCAGTGTGTAACAAGCTGTCCTAACTTATTAATATGTATGCTTATTTGCTTATTGTTTGGTATGACCTGTATGTTCTGTTCCTTTAGCATTTCTTTTATAATGTTAAGATTTCTTACGCATGGTCAGCTGTGTTTAAATGTCTTAAAATATTTAAAATTTTGATTACAAGAAAGGATATTCAGAGACATTTGAAATTCTTGAAAGTAGTTACTAATTATCTGTCAACTGTCAGTACTAAGTTTGCTAAATTAACAGGTATGGTTTTCACTCAAGTGACGCTTTACTGTTCATTTCCTGAAGTTTAAAAACATACCACGTGAATTCTTAAGATAATGTCAGGGAAAAAGAGAGAACATGCTAGGAGATGTATTTTGAAAGTTCATATCAAAACTTAACATCCTCTTTTTAATGATATGACAACAATCATAAAAATTTCTCCTGTAGTATGTTGATTTTATAAATTACATTAATATATTTGCTGGTGTTGAATGGTTCTTGGTTGAATATGAAAAATACATGGCTACCATGCATTCTTAATTTTCCTATTATTCTGTTAAATTTTATTAATTTAAATCGTGAAAAGCTTGTGATTAGGTAATATATTTATGTTATTTAAAAACAAAACTATTTTTAAAATACATTCTGAGAAACTTCACTCCATCTTTGTCCATTCGCTTCATTCCACAATTTTTATTTTCTCATTTATTCTTTCACATTCTATATAAATAAAAGCAAATATGTTTCTACTTAGCACCTTCCTAATCTTATAAAATGTGGCATAATATGTTCATGATCATGCATCTTGTTTTTTTTTTCTCTTAACAAAAATATTCCCCAAATCTCTCCATACCTGGACTTAGAAAATATTTTAATTGTGTACTTCTTTACTAAATAAAAGACAATTTATTTTGCCGGACTCTTACTGCTGGATACTTAAATTGTTTCCAATCATTTGTTATCCTGAAGCATGCCACACTTATCAACTTTGTGTGTGTGTGAGACACATATATATATATATATATAACCCAATTATATATATATGTCACATATATATAAGAAATTGGGATATATATATTTTATATATATATGATTTATAAATATATAAAAATCCAATTTTTTAAATTCCATGATTGGGATTTTCAGGTCAAAGGGTAAATGCATCTGCAATTTTGTTGGATATTATCAGACATTTACCTTCTTCAAAGGAACTGTTTCATTGTGGATGAGCTGGCCTCACAGATACAGCAGTTTTCAAATGTTGGATAGTTTGTTATTTTTAGAATAAATGTGTTCCTTTTTATATATGTGCAATTTGATATATTTTCATACATTTGTCCAATCAACTATCTGTTCACATTCTTTGACTATTTTTCCAATGGGTTATTTGTCTTTCACTATTGATTTCTAGAAGTCGTTTTTTGTTTTGTTTTGTTTTGCTTTTTACTAAAAGAGAGACAAATCCCAAGTTTGTTCTGAACAACCAGATAGAGAAAATTTGGAAAAGGTGGAGGTTTGTGGAGAAGGCAACTAGAAATTAAGAGTTTGATTTTTGACATGTTAAATTTGAGATAACTGTGAGACATTAAAAGTAGATGTAAATTAGGCTGTTGGATGTTCCAACTTGGAACTTGAAGGAGAAAAGTGGGCTGCTGATATAAATTTGGTATTCATTAGCATATAGATGGTAATGAAAGTTCTGGGAATGAAGGAGCTCATCTAGGACAAAAAGGTAAAAGAGAATGGAAAAAGAGACCAGAACTGTTCCCTAAGACACTTAAATATTTAGAGTGGGCAGAGCAACACTTCGTCAGAGCTATTGATTGCCCCAGGTACTAGATTAGCCAGGCTGAGCCTATACCAGCTGGATCCCCTAGGCCAGTTGCCTCTGAGAAAAGGAGGCTATATTAGTGACTCCGCCAGTGGAAGTTGGAGGAATAGGCTCTGATGGTATACCCTACAATCTATATAAATGGCGAGCATGATGAAGACATGTTCACTTGCTAATCCACTATACAGGCTGAATGCAGTTAAGGAGATGCCTGACCACCCAGATGCTCTAATTTGAGCAGCTAGCTATGGTTTACAACATGGCTCATTTTTAGCAAAGTATCACGCTCCAGATCCCAAGAAAACAGACTGACTGTTACTAGCTTCTTGTTAACTCTCCATCATTTACATATGTATTTACATATAAATATGCTTTTCTCCAGTGTGTTAAATAACGAGAATCATTTAATAGAGCATATAGTGAAGATAATGATACAAATATTCAGGAAATGAACTGATACCATGATATATATGTGAAAGTTTTAACTGGTATTTTCATTGTTGAAACCAAATGTGAGGTTTGTTTGTTTTTTTTTCTTTTTGGTTATCTGTGTTTTTGCTTTGGTTCTTCTAATAATCAACACATACATAACACACATGTAAAATAAGTTACTTTATGTATTTAAGCTAGCAAAAGGGAGAACTAGGAGCAATGCTCATTCTTTGTGAATTTATTTTTAAAATAAAACATAAAACAATTTTAAAATTGATAAATTAGATGTAACCACTTTATTGGCTTAATTATTATCTCTTCATTGTATTAATAAGTTTTGCTATTGAAGTCTTTCAAAAATATTTTCTATTGAAATAAAATTCTCATTTGTAATTTGGTTCAGTAGAAAGAGCCTATAGTTTTCATTTCATTTTTCATTATGGGCAGTGACATTTAGATCCACTTGTCATTTAAATGCAAAAATGTTCACACAGAATTACCTCAATTAAAGTGCAGTTTTAATTAATTCAATTGCATCAGCCACCTCTTGCCCACATCACCTTACCCTGCTAGGAGGTGCTATTACAGAAATGCAAACAATATTGCAAAACAAGATCAGAAAGTGATTTGCTGGGGGCAAGGTGAGGAACATACTTGGGGTTTGGGGATGAGAAGAGCCTTTCCTTGTGGTTACCTAGAGTAGCAAAGATTAAAATGTGTTGCCTTGGGCAGGTCTGTGGCTCTTTCTTCTTAAAATCTAACTTTTCAAAGGCTTTGGCATCTCATTATCACACATATGTGTGGTTCTCCAAATGCCTCCCTGTTAGAATATCTCATTACCTCACTTCGTTTATATATCTAACAATATCCCCTTTAATCATGTACATCTCATTACTCTCTAGCCAAGCTTGACCTTGACACCGCTGGACCTTATTTGTCTTGCAATACGTAGCTGTTAATGACTCATTTCCATCTGCGTCATTTGTGAAAACATTTATAGGCATAACTACATAAGAAATCTGCCTTCGTTTTATAGGTTTGCCCTTTCAAATTTAAGAATGAAAAGCATATTTATTTCACTCGAGTACTTTGTCTACAATTTGAGTGAGTTACCACCATGTTATGTTTAACCAGATCCAATATCAGTAAGTTTTGCTGAACCATTCTCTGACACATTTAATAAAATACATTGACGGTGTAGTTAGTAAAGTGAACAGGATAGATCCAGGCTACTAATAATTCATAAAATAATTATGATATTAAAATATGTGCCTTAGGCCAGTGCAGTGGCTCATTCCTATAATCCAAGCACTTTGGTAGACCTAGGCAGGTGAATCACAAGGTCAGGAGTTCGAGACCAGCCTGGCCAACATGGTGAAACCCCATCTTTACTAAATATCCAAAAAATTGGCCAGGTCTGGTGGCAGGTACCTGTAATTCCAGCTACTTGGGAGGCTGAGACAGAAGAATCACTTGAACCCGGGAGGCAGAGACTGCAGTCTGCTGAGATTGCACTGATGCACTCCAGCCTGGGTGACAGGGTGAGAATCCATCTTAAAAAAAAAAAAATGCCTTAACTAGATGCCTTATAATTGCTGATGGGTGGGTAATACAGTCAAATACAGGGTAATGAAAGCAATGCACTAAAGGAGGATTTTTGTATGCCATATTATCCCACAAACACCAGCATAATGCATTTATAGCCCAACTTCTCCAAATACCACAAACATCCCTTCTTCAGATACAAAACTGGAACACACTATTCTGTAACTTTAAACCTAATTTACAATTAGAGATAAATTACAATGTTAAAAGTGGATATAAAATTATTTCTTCAGGTTCCTTTATTCCAATACTATGTCTTAAAAGATTAAAATTATATCAATTATATCAATGGGTAACAACTTTATTTCTCCTTAAAATACAATTTTTAACATTGTACCATATAAGCATTCCCTAAAACACCCTTTGAAAGATTTTGGGTTCCTCCTTTCAGAAAATCGTTCATGTAGCTAAAACAGAAGTAGGTTAATTGGGACCATATATGACCTACTGATTGGAAGTTTCATTCAAATGTACTAGATAGATAGCTCATTAATCTCTGAACTAGGTAAATGCTGCTGCTACAGTACCATCTCCAGCCCAGCTCTAGGAAATGTCTATTAATGTCTATTGAAATTCAATAGGAGGAATTCCTATCTAATTAAGGCATCAGCCTGATAGTGGTCCCATTTGGAAAGCCCTGAACGTTCAAGGATATTTAGAGATTTGGGGAGTTCCACGGATGTTTTAGACCTCTCTCATCCATCATTTCTCCAACCTGAGCTCCTTGGTAATTGTGTCACAGAAAGTAAGGGAATTTTCTCGTCTTTTGTCTATTTCAAACTTTGCATCCACCACAAATACTACTTATGTCTGTATCAATAATGGCTTTTGCGGCCCCTCAGTTTTAAACCATCAAAATAGATTTTCCCAAACAATGGGAAAGGCTGTTTATCACAATATCACCCAGGCTCTTCCTCCTTAAATGCCTATATCTGCTTTTGTAGGTAATTAGTCCAGGGTAAGGTAAATTAATTCATATGGCATTGAGTGTTACTGAAAATCACTACTATGATGATCCAAGGCTACAGTAGGCAGAGTCCTCTGTGCCACAAGAACAGAGTAAGATTCAAAGTCTTTCAGATGTAGCCCCTCGTGGAGAGAGAGCAAAGAGTTGTTCTATTACCTGGCAGGCTGGCAATAACACCACTTTGGTAAGACACTGGGTTGTGTTCTAAAACCAAAATATAGACTATAGTGAGTACTGATGGCCCTAAATCAGATCAATGAGCTTCAACCTTCTGAAAGGAATGGACCTTGTCTAGTTTACTGCTGTGTACATAGTTCCTAGACTACTATATATGCTTGAGTAGGGTGTTGAATGATATTTATTGATTGATGATATACAAACATGTATGATGCACATTCCCTGGGTAAAGACATCCTAGTAGAAAGAACTTCTGCTATATTTATTCATAATTTCTGAATATCCCAGGGCAAACTAAGAATATATCTGCATTTTAAAACCTTCTTCTTACAGCTCTGTCATACCCTTATGGAAATGAATATTTTCATCAAAGTGATGCAATTACTCTTTGTTATCAATCTCTCATTTACTTCTGTAAAGATATCCATCCCTGTTCATTAAAGAGTGTTCCTTCTCTACAAATCCAGGCACTTAAAACAATCTTCTCGGTTTGTGTTTGATTTGGAAAACGACTTTCAGAATGTTTCACATCTAATTATACCACTAGATACCCACAGATCGATGGCTGGAGAGAATGTTTCAGCTAATTACCAGAACATGTGAATAACTAAGAACTCTTCAACTTACTTTTATAGACTGTATATGATGTGATGTTGGATTTGATACTAAATAAATCTCATCATAATAATACCAGATAGAAATTATTTTCAATGTTGTTATAAATCTAATTGTTTACTTTTTACATCATTTATATTCAAACTTACAATGAGAAAGAAATTATAATGACTTGTCAATGCTCTGTTGGTGGCCTTAATAAAAATTATTTAATTCGTAGCTTGGGTTTTATTATTAGTACTTAAAAAATTAAAAAAAAAACTTACAAATCAAAAAAATAAGTGCCATCTCCCTTGGTGTATGACTTCTACTTAGTATACAAGTTACTACTTCATGAATTCTTTCCCCTAGTTTCTACAATATTAGAAAAGTGACTTTTTAATGGATCTCCATATTGCTAGTAACTTTTTCTACTGGAAAATAAAGAGGCAATGGGCTTTAAAAGATATTTTACCTAAGGCTAGCATAATTTGAAGCATGAAATCAATTTTTACTTTTTATCATTTTGACAAGTGAACTTTAGGAGGGCAAAACAATTTTTAACAAGTAGAGAAACTGCTTAGACAGCATTAGAAGAAAAATTACGCTGTGCTATTTTGTTTATTCTTCAATATGTTATGTGTCACTGTCATTAAGCTTGACAGACTTGAAGAAAGCAGTATTTTTAAAGTGTACAGTTTAAAGCTTCCTAAACAAAAAAAAAAAATGAGTGTTTGGAAAGCACTATTTATTTTCAAAGTAAAGGACAGTTATATATAAGAGACTGAGTAACTTAACAAAATATTCTATTTCTTTCTTGATACAAATGTTTAATTTTTGAAGCTTGAATGATAAGTTATTAATTCTAGCCATTATAATGTATTTATTAGTTTATTGAAATGTAATATAAAATTTCACCATCACTCCCTGCCCCTAAAAGAATGCCTGTTTTCTTTAATGCAATATTTCAAAACTAGTGAGTCTTATTTTTGGCAAGACACATCTGCATTTATCCTGAGTAAAAGCTTCAAATGATACTTTTAAATAATTATTTAGAATTCTTGTACTTTCTATATGTTGTCAACCTTGACCACATAGAAAAGTAAATTTATATTCATAGCTAAATCAAAGACAGTGCCTATATTATTTTTTGCTGCTTTTAATATTAATCCCGCTTTTGTATTCTCAGTGAATAACCATGTGTCTTTCCATATAGTCTAAATTGAAATTCAATATTTGGCAATTAAAACCAATTATTATTTATTTCAATTTTTATGAACATCAGAATATATAGAATGATAATAAACATAGTATAGTACTTTGGATCATTTCTAAATTCATTAGATTATGCTATATGGAAATCATGTTAATGAGTGTGAAAAAATAAATCTTTTAGTGGAATTCGGTAGATACAGTATAGCGTTTTGTTCTCATCATATTTATAATCAATATCTGTATGTATATCTACCAATCAACAAATGTATCATGATTCAGAAAATTTCATATTCTGTGCGATATATGCTATTTATATTTGCAAACATCAATATATTTGAAAAACCTTTAATTAGACTGACAAAGAAAAAACAGTAAAGACACAAACTACCAATAGCAGAAGTAGAAGAGGGCTATCAGTGCAGACCCTGCAAACATGTAATTAAAATATAAAGAGTAATATGAAAAATATAGACAAATAAATACAAGTTATATGTGATGAACCAATTACTTGAAAGTCCCAAATTATGAAAACTGACTTATAAAGAAATGGATAAGGTCAATAGTTGTATAATACTCACAGGAATTTAAATTGTAGTTCAAAACATTCTGAAAATGACGGCTTGTAGCCCTAAGTTGTTTCACGGGAACATTTAAATAAGAAATAAACATACATTTAAATAAGAAATAACATCCATGCTATACAATCTCTTCCAGATAACAGAATTGGAGTGAATATTCACAATTCATTTTACGAGGCTATTACTACCCAGACTGCACAAGGAAAGAGAACTCTAGCGAAATATTTCTTTTGAATCTATATGCAAATTATTCTCAACATAACACTAGTATATAAAATCTAAGAATATATATAAGAAATAATATACCATGCCTATGTGCAATTTATCCAGGAAAAACAAGATTAGTTCTGTATTTAAAAATAACTCAATGTAATCCATCATATCTGCAGATTAAAGATCAAACCATGTGATTGTATCAATTGATGCAGAAAAAGCATTTGACAAAATTCAACATCTATTCACCAAAACAAAACAAGCAAAACAAAATGGAACTCAACAAACTAGAAATAAAGAGGAACTTCTTTAGCCTGATAAAAGGCATCTAAAATAAAACCATAGGTAACATCACATCTCGTGATGAAAGTCTAAATGGTTTCTTCCTAAGATTTTGATGTGGTAGATAGAAATCTAAAATGGCCTTTGAGATTCCTGTTCCCTGCTGTACACTCCTTAAATATTCTACTGCCGTGGAGGGTGGGTGGGAACAGGCAATATAATGGCACATCACTCCTGTGATTACATTACTACTAGTTAACTGAGTTTATCAAAAAGGAGATTAGCTTAGCAGGGCCTGACCTAATCAGGAGCCCTTTCAATGAAGGTGGGGAGTCAGAGAGTTGTTTTCCTTGCCTTGAAGAAGTAAAGTGGCATTTTGAGACAGCAAGGATGGAAGGGGCCACGCGGCAAGAATTTGAGAACAGGTTCTAGAAACTGAGAGCAATCTTAAGCAGACAGCTCATAAGAACTGGTGACTTCAATCACACAACCTCAAGAGACAAAATTCTGGCAACAGCTATGTGAGTTTGAAAGAGAACACTGCACCTGAAATGAGATTCTAGCCCCAGTCAAATCTATAATTTCAGCACAGTCATATACTGAGCAGGCAAACCAGCTAAGCCATATTCAGACTCCTGGCCCATGGAAGCTTTGTGATTAAAAAAATCTGTGTTGCTTGAAGCTGCCAAGGCATTGATAATTACTTATACGGCAAGAAAACTTAAACACAGTGGGGAAAATAAGGCAAGGATGTTCATTCCCCCAACTTCTATTCAAGGTCCTGCTGGAAGTCCTAGTCAAAGCAATAAGGCAAGAAAGATAAAAATAATTCTGATGGAAAATTTGAAATAAAATTGATCCTATTTAGGCCAGGTACAGTGGCTCACACCTGTAATCCCAGCACTTTGGGAGGCCGAGGCAGGAGGATCACTAGGTCAGGAGATCAAGACCATCTGGTTAACATGGTGAAACCCCATCTTTACTAAAAATAGAAAAAAAAAAATAGCTGGGCTTGGTGGCCAGCACCTGTAGTCTCAGGTATTCCAAATGCTGAGGCACGAGAAAGGTGTGAACTCAGAGGCAGAGCTTGCAGTGAGCCGCGATTGCACCACTGCACATGAGCCTGAGCAATACAGCAAGACTTCGTCTCAAAAAAAAAAAAAAAAAATTGATCCTACTTATAGACCACATGATTGCCTATGTAGAAAATACCAAATAATCTTTCAAACAAACCAATAAACTCACTCCTGCTGAGAAGTGAAACCAACTGGGCTTCTTGGTCAGGTGGGGAACTTTTGTGTCTAGCTAAAGGACTGTAAATGCACCAATCAGTACTCTGTGTCTAGCTAAAGGTTTGTAAACACACCGATTAGCGCTCTGTGTCTAGCTAATCAGGAGGGGATCTAGAGAACTTTTGTGTGTAGCTAAATAATTGTAAATGCACCAATCATCACTCTGTGTCTAGCTAAAGGATTGTAAACACACCAATCAGCACTCTGTAAAATGGACCAATCAGCACTCCGTAAAATGGACCAATCAGCACTCTGTAAAATGGACCAATCAGTGCTCTGTAAAATGGACCAATCAGTGCTCTGTAAAATGGACCAATCAGCAGGATGTGAGTGGGGCCAAATAAGGGAATAAAAACTGGCTGATAGAGGCAGGGCTCAACCCACTTGGGTCCCCTTCCTGGCTATGGAAGGTGTGTTCTTTCACTCTGTGCAATAAATCTTGCTGCTGCTCACTCTTTGGGTCTGGGAGGCCTTTATGAACTGTAACAGCTCACTGTGAAGGTCTGCAGCTTCATTCCTGAAGTCAGCAAGACCATGAACCTAACGGGAGGAACCAACAACTCTGGACGTGCCACCTTTATGAGCTGTAACACTCACCACAGAGGTCTGTAGCTTCACTCCTGAAGCCAGTGAGACCAGGAACCCACCAGAAGGAAGAAACTCTGGACATGTCCAAACATCAGAAGGAACAAACTCTGGACACACCATCTTTAGGAACTGTAACACTCACCACGTGGGTCTGTGGCTTCATTCTTGAAGTCAGAGAAGAACCCACCAATTCTGGACACACTAGAACTAATAAAACTGAGGTTAATATCATAGGTTAAAAGTCAACATACAAAATAAGTTTCTTTATGCTAGCAATATACAACGGGAAAGCAAATTAAAAATGTAATACCATTTTATAGTAGCTTACATAAAATGAAATACTTGAGTGTAATTTTAAAAATATGTACAAGATTTGTATGCTGAAAGCTAAAATGCTGATGACATGAAACAAGAACCAAAGAAATTGATAGATATATTATGTTCATGATTTACAAAGATGGATAATGTTAAGTTGGCAATTCTCCCATAATTAGCCTATAGATTTAATGGCATTACAACCAAAATTCCAGCAGAATTTTAGTAGATATAAATAAGTTGATCTAAAATGTATACAGAAAGTGAATGAAATATTAAAAACCAAACAGTTGTATAAAAATTATATGTAAAGAAGTATAAAGTTAGAAGACTTACTCTAGATGGTTTTGAGACAGTAATCAATACAGTGTGGTAGGGGTGAAAGGATATGTATATAGATCAATGGGCCACAATAGAAAACAGACTCTGAAAATAAACACTAATATGGCCCATTGATTTTGACAAATATGCAAAAATTAGTCTCCAACAGATGGTGCTGGAACCATTGGCAAACTGTACATAGGCAACAACAAGTGAACCTCAAGCTTCACATCTTATTTTAAAAGTTAACTCAAAATGAATCATAGATCTTAAGGTACAGTATTAAATCATAAGAAATTATTGGAAGAAATCTTTGAGATCTGTGATTAAGCAGAGTTCTTAGATACTACACGACACTGAAAACGTGATGCAGGAAACAAAAGTGATAAATTGTATGTTGAGAATGAAATAACAAGATACAAGTGGGGAAAAATATATGCAAATTATTTACCTGAAAATTTCTTCTATACAGAATTTATAAAGTACTATCAAAATTCAGCAGTAAACAAAAATCAACAACAAATTTTTAAAAGATGGCAAGGAGGCATCAAATGAAAAGATGTTGAACATAATTAACCATTAGCAAAATACAAATTTAAACCACAGTGAGACATCACTAAACTATTATTAGCAAAGAACACACACACACATATGCAAGTATTAGCAAGTGTTGGCAAGGATGTGGAGCAGAAGCTGGAACTCTGATATATTTCTGTTGGGAATGAAATTGAAAAATTCCACAATCACCCTGAAAAGCAGTTTGGCACTTTCTTGTAAAGTAAAATCTACTTTTATAAATAACACAGCAATTCCACTTTGGGATACTTACCCTAAAAATATGAAAACATCTTCAAAAATTCCCTGTATACGAATGTTTATGGCAGCTCTATTTACATTTACCAAAAAATTGACACAACCTAAATGTTCTTTAATGAATGAATAGATCAACTATGGCATGTTCATGCAATAGAATACTACTCGGCAATAAAGAGGAACAAATGATTGAATATGCACGATGTGGAAGAATTTCAAGTGAATTATAGCAAAAGAAGCCTGTCCCAAAAATTAACAGACAGTAAAACATTATTTATGTAACATTCAGGTAAGGGTGAAAGTATGAAGATGGAGAACAAATCATTGGCAGCCAAGAGTTACAGGGGAAAACAGTAACTCAAGGGGGCAATATGACAGATTTTTTTGAAGTAATGAGACAATTTTGTATCCTTATTTTGGTAGTAGTTGCATGAAGTACATATTTATGAGGTACAGTATGATAGTTCAATATATGCGTACAATCTAATAATCAAATCAGGGTAAATTATCCCATTTTGGAAACGTTCCATTTAAATAAAACACCAACACCCAATGCTTTGAATATCTTTGACTAAGTAATGTAATTAAGATAGATTCTTTATGGACAAGAAGAAAAGCGTGTCTAGACTGATGCTTACTGTTACATCTCACTTCTTTGTTCCAAGAAAACAAAATCAAATCTAACAGATAATAATTTTGAAGGAATCACTAATTCAAATTACTTCAAAACTGATTGTGTAATAGGAACTAAAAATTTATGCCCATAGCATAGTATACGAAAATGTATTCATGCAGTCTCTTCTTTTTTGCCATATGAGAAATAAAATCATTAAATGTGACGTATGGAATTAAAGCTATATTAAAATGTAAATATCCATCTCATAAATTATTTCCCACAGAAAGGTGTAATTTTGAGGTCTACAGTCTTAACAGATAAGATCAACAAAATGCCATGAAACAAAAATAATAAGCCAGTTTGTTGAAGCTAATAAAATTTTGAACCAACATGAACAAAATGAGCATAAACACACTATCACTTTTGATTTCACAAAGGTTCAGATGTACTCTAGTCTAAATAAATCTCTGCTTCAAAGAAACTTAGAAAATTAACATAGTATGTATAACAAAATGAGTACAATTTTAATAAAATAACTATTATTTTATACCATCTGAGAACTTGGCACAATTTTGGGGTTATAGTTTGGTGGCTCAACTTCCTTTGTAGTAAAAAGTTGGAAAGTTTGACCTAAAATATATATATATGATAAAAAGTAAAATAAGTTTACCATATGAACCAACAAATGCACTTCTTGATATTGACCCAACAGAGTTAAAAACTTAAGTCCACACAAACACTTGCACACAGATGTCAGTTTTATTCATAATTTCCAAAACTTGGATATCACAAAAGATCTCCTTCAGGTGGTGAATGGATAAACTGTGGTACATCCAAATAATGAAATATTGTTAGATGATGCCGGGCACAGTGGCTCACGCCTGTAATCCCAGCATACTGGGAGGCTGAGGCAGGGGATCACCTGAGGTCAGGAGTTTGAGACCAGCCTGGCCAATATGGTGAAACCTCATCTCTACAAAAAATACAAAATTATCTGGGTGTAGTGGTGGGCACCTATAATCCTAGCTCGCAGGAGACTGAGGCAACAGAATTACGTGAATCCAGGAAGTGGAGGCTGCAGTGAGCCGAGCCGAGATCACGCCACTGCACTCCAGCCTGGGCGACAGAGGGAAACTGTCTCAAAAAAAAAAAAAAGAAAAGAAAAGAAAAAAAGAGAAATATTATTAGGTGATGAAAAGAAATGATGTATAAAGCCACAAATAGACATAGAGGAAACTTAAATTCATATTGGTGACAGAAGTCAATATGAAAAGACTAATACTCTATGATTTCAACTACATGACAGTCTAGAAAAGGCAAAACTATTAAGACAGTGGAAATATTAGTGGTTACCAGGGGTTGCGGGGAGCGAGGAATGAAGAAGGATAAATGAATTAGCAGAGCAGAGTGGAGATTTAGGGCAGTGAAAATAATCTAAATGATACTATCGTGTTGGATACCTGTCTTCATACATTTGTGCAAATCCATAGACTGTAAAACACCAAGTATAAACCCCAATATGAACTATGAACTTCGTTGTTAATGACGTGGCAATGTTTGTTCATTGATTCTAACAAATGTACCACTCTGGTGGGGAATATTGATAATTGGGAACACTAGGCATGTGGCGGGGAGAGAGTATATGGGGTATCTTTGAACCTTCTTCTCCTTTGCTGTGAACCTACAGTGTTCTAAAAAATTAAGTCTAAAACAAGCAAAACAGAGAAATAAGAAAAAAGTCTAAGACAAATATCTTGTTTTAAATATTTTAATTTGTATCAAGCTCTTGCCTTTTATAGAAAAATTAGGAAAAACATAAAAAACAAAGAAATCAAGACACTGTCACATATCTTTTATGGTTATATACCCTCACTCTAAGTAATATTTTTAAATAAATATGTGCTCACTCTATGCTTTCTCTTCTTCATTTAATTTTCTAAAGGCTTATAGCCAAAGTTATTATTTGCTTTAAAAATCATCATTATCTTTTTGGTTATGCAATTTCCAATTTTCTGTTTTCATTTATAGATATTTTGTTATTTAAAAAAATGTGGAAGCATGGCTAACAAGGAGAATTATATATGGTTTCCTTTCAGGAGTAGTTAATTTTGGCAGACGGTTTAACAGGAAGCAACATCCCCATTTCTAGCCCATGATTCAGAGTACCAGAACATTCTCTTTCAAATATGTGTAGTTTTGATGTATAATTTCCAAAACTTTAGAGCCTCATTGTGGTACAAATAAAGTGAGCATATGTCAAAGATTTCTTTAATTCGTTAATGAAGGAAGAGCAACTTGATAAGGCAGGTCCAAAGTGAATTGGAGAGAGCGCAAGTAATTATGGCAGAAAAACAGGACGCTACAATTAGATCGCTAATATAGAATCAAAGCTGGTTAACGTCCTATAGGACATTAAAGTCATAATTTTGCTGATATAATTTGAATCTCCACCAAATAAAATTAATTTGCAAAGCTGTGAGAGAGGAGTCGTCATTGCTACAGGACAAGTATTATTTGCATACTTTTTGCTTATCTACAAATTAACATCTTTACTTTAGAGCTGTAAAATATATTCATAAATGGTAAATGGGAAATTAAACCAAGGCACATTCACCTAGAGGCATGAAGTGTCACTGCATGACCCTGACAGAATAAACAGTGATCTTTTTTGCCTGTTTCTAAGTTTTAGATGTATTTTCCTAATGATTTAATATTTACAAGTTAAGGGATGAAGAAGTTCATGTGATTACAGATCTATTTTTAAATGCCACTGGTAATTATGAATATGCAAAGTATTTGTAACAAGTATGAATCTGCTGCAAAGATTCTGAGGTTAAAAAATAAAAGTCATTATCCTTGATTTTCCTTAAGCAAATTAACTCTGGAATAGTATCTGTTCACCAGCTGGTTGTGAAATTCAATCATTATCATTTTTGCCATCACTTGTCTCTTGTTACTCCTTGGGAATGACAAGATGGCCCATTTAAAAATCCTTTCTTCAGTCTTTCCATACTACGTCCATAGTTTTTATCCAAGGTTTCTTATGTATAACGTCTAACATCTGGTTCATATTTAGTCATGACTGTCTGAGAGATACTACGTTTGGCCGGGACTTAAATTCCCATTATTGGTATAATTGGCAGCAGTATCTATTCTTTCAGCCTCTGGAGAACTTCTTCCCTATGGAACCGTTCCTCATAGGACCACCATCTTTGATTCATTTTCCTCCTGCTTATCTGTGGCAATTTCAGTCCTTTTCTTGATAAGACACAACAAAACCCAAACCAAAGCAAACAACCATTCCAAAATAAGACTTTTAGGATGTTTTCTTCATAGCACATTGTTAATCTCAGGGTATATGTGTGTTGATGTGTGTGTTTGGAGTATGTAGGAGGATTCGTAATGACATCAGGAGCAGGTATACTGAGAAGTGAAAGAAGGTTAAGCTTCAGAACTTCACTTTTCTGAGTCCCATCCAAATCCCTGGAAAGACCTTAGCAGTTTGTTCATGTGGCAGTCATATGTTTCTGCAAAATTTACAAAACTAAGGAAATTTAATCACATTTGGTTAAACTACTATCCTTTCCTCTATGAACTTCTAGATAGATTTTCTTCACATATGTGGGGATGTGAAGGTTGCAGGGGTTGACAGAGGGACATTAGAGTATTTTAGAAATTTGGTAAAGGAGCTAAGTTTGGTGGAGTGGGATATATTTACTGGCTTGCAGTACTTCCAGATATATTGCTAGCACAGTTTCACAGGCTAGGGAGTGAGATAGTTGCAAAGCTAAAAGCTTTCTAAATTACTACTAATAAGAGTAAATTGTGACCAGCTTCGCTAGATGACAACTGAATTACCATTTTATTTCTATAAATGATATTGTAGAGTCATTTTATGTAAAAAGGATCAAACAGTATACAAGAAAAGCATAAAGGAACCAATAGCATTATGGAGATATGTTAGGTAGTAAATTATGCATTTTTTCAGGATTTTGTGATTTTTTTCTGGTTTTTTTTTTTGTTGTTGTTATAAGTTCTGGTATACATGTGGAGAACGTACAGGTTTGTTACATAGGTACACATGTGCCATGGTGGTTTGCTGTGCTCATCAACCCGTCATGTACATTAGGTATTTCTCCTAATGCTATGCCCCCTCTAGCCCCCCACCCCCCAACAGGTCCCAGTATGTGATGTTCCCCTCCCTGTGTCCATGTGTTCTCCTTGTTCAACTCCCACTTATGAGTGAGAATATACGGGGTTTTGTTTTCCATTCCTGTGTTAGTTTGCTGAGAATGATGGTTTCCAGCTTCATCCAAATCCCTGTAAAGGACATGAATGCATCCTTTTTCATGGCTGCATAGTATTCCATGGTGTATATGTGCCGCATTATCTTTATCCAGTCTAACATTGATGGGCATTTGGGTTGGTTCAAAGACTTTGCTTTTGTGAACAGTGCTGCAATAAACATATGTGTGCATGTGTCTTTATAGTAGAATGATTTATAATCCTTTGGGTATATACCCAGTAATGGGATTGCTGGGTCAAATGGAATTTCTGGTTCTAGATCATTGAGGAGTAATCACACTATCTTCCACAACGGTTGAACTAATTTACACTTCCACCAATGGCATAAAAGCATTCCTATTTCTCCACATACTCTCCAGTATCTGTCGTTTCCTGACTTTTTAAAATTTGTAATGTATTATGATTTGTTTTCTTAGTCTGAGTAAATGTTCATTTTCATACTTTATTTTGAATTCATAATTTTGTATTATTTTTCTTAAGGAAGACCCTCAAAATTAATTTTTAGGACTCACAAAACCTGAGACAAGCTTTTGGATCTCTTTAGTGTGGAGTATGGTGGGTATAATCGCTTTTTGTTATTTTGAGTTTCTTAAAGGACTGAGAAAAAATACACATTATCATTTAAACAGATGATACTGCTCCACATTATGTTTTATGTTGCCGTTAAGCTGCTGTTGATAGATATTCAGGCTACTTAACATATGGTACAGTATTCTAGATATTAACAGTCATACCAAAAATTTTTAGATTTTCTTTTATCTCTACAGAATAAACAGTCTACCTGTAATTTGTATAGATAAACTCGAATATGTGTACATATTGTCTTGCCTCGATCTGTCTTGAAAAAAAAATCCATGGGCAACTGAGAAAAAAACATTTTAAACATACCCAGGTTGAGAATTAAAATCGTATTAAGCAAGTCTGCAGAATTTCATTCCCCATGTCTGCTGCTCCCCAAATGTAAAATATGTGTGACAAAAATATATCTTGGCCCATGGCAGGAGCAGTAGAAACTAACTGTAATACATAGCTGATTTTAATTTATACATTATAGCTGATTAAATAGCTAGCTAATTTCAATGAAGTGCTAAAAGTACAATGTTAATGATATAACTCCCAAACTTTATTCTTAAAAGTTTTTCTTAATTATTAATGCTTTCTACCCAAATAATTAAAAATTATATCGATACTATATATGGTAATAACCATCCTTCCTATTTAAACTGGCTCATTATCTCCAAAATTCCATTCAGGATACGTATGAGGACTTAACAAAAGTATGACAACCCACAGTTATAACAACATATGAAGGTAAGAGTGACAACAATCTAACTTCAGACAGTTTGCACTAAGTATACGGCCTACAAAGTGAAAAACAGGAATCATTTTGTGAGTTAAAACTGAAAAAAATTACCCTTGGAAAGTAAACAGACTCATTCGTCTGAGAGATGCCAAGAGATGTTTTCTTACACTTTTTCTTCCTGATTTGTGGGTCCACGGATTGCATAATCAAGACAATAGGCCGGGCGCGGTGGCTCAAGCCTGTAGTCTCAGCACTTTGGGAGGCCGAGGCGGGCAGATTACAAGGTCAGGCGATGGAGACCATCCTGGCTAACACGGTGAAACCCCATCTCTACTAAAAAATACAGAAAAAATACTAGCCGGGCGAGGTGGCGGGCGCCTGTAGTCCCAGCTACTCGGGAGGCGGAGGCAGGAGAATGGCGTAAACCCGGAAGGCGGAGCTTGCAGTGAGCTGAGATCCGGCCACTGCACTCCAGCCTGGGCGACAGAGCGAGACTCCGTCTCAAAAAAAAAAAAAAAAAAAAAGACAATAGAGCAATCTTCTCTATATCATATTGATTTCAATTTCTGAGGCAACAGGAATACATCCCTTGATCTTCCACATCCCCCAAAAATAAGCATGATCACATTGTACTTTCCTATTCCTGTATTCCAAAACTTAGTGCAAATAATGAATACCTCAGGAGTAGGAGAAATAACAGCTTCACATCACATCTTAGCAGATGGTGCACAAGTGCAACCAAATAAATGTTTGTGTCTCGCCACATTTCAAATGTTGACATTGTAACCCCCAATGTGATGGTATTAGGCAATGGGAGGTAATTAGGTCATGAGGTGGAGTCCCCATGAATGGGGTTAGTGCTCTTATAAAAAGAACTTCAGAGAGTTATCTCTCCCCCTTTACACCATAGGAGAATGCAACAAGAAGTTAGTAATCTGCAGCTGTAAAGAGGGCCCTTGCCATGCTGGCACCCTGGTCTTGGACTTCTAGTCTACAGAAGTGTGAGATATAAATTTCTTTTATTTATAAGCCACTCAGTCAATACCACATTGTTAGAGCAATTCCAATTGATGAAGACACCAAATCAGCAATATATGTAAGGAGAGGGAAAGAATGAACAGTACTGCATCTTGTAAAATATATTCTCCCTTTTATTTCATCATTTCAAAGTTTTATAAATAAATAATAGAGTGTGTGAAGATGATATTGCAACCCAGTGGAGCTACAGGAAGTGAATGGTTATGAAACACTAAACTTGGGGATAAAGGCTGGGACTTTTCTTCAGTTCTACAGGGATCAACAGAAGAGGCAGGTTTTATTAATTCTGATTGTGGTGTTTCGGTGTTTCTAGGGATTTGCTTTTAAATGGAACATTCTGCCATTTGAGCTGTTTATATAGAAAATAAGGCTATGCAATAATGTTCCTTGTATTCACTGGCCAATGCCGTCTCTGGGATTATTCTATCTTTCGTTTTGCTCCCTGTCTGCTTCCTTCTCAGCCTTTCCTCTGATGCTATATGAGAGGACTAGTTCAGGGATCAGGGCCAAGCACAAGCTACATATCCCAAATTTTGAGCAACAATGAGACTGGGCGAACTCTTTGTTTCAGCAAGCCTGAGTCCTAAAGAAAAGAAATACTTACGTAGGACCTCTAAAAAGCATTTTCTTCTGAAAGAAAAATATAAAATAAAACAATCCCAAAGACGTAGAGGACTACCTCCAAAAATTATTTCGTACATAAACAGAAGAAATTATTTAAGAAGTAAATTGGCAATGGTATTGTTTTGAGCAAAGCCTCAGCTGCTGTAACTATAAATCTCTGATGCACAATCATTAAAATGAGGGTTTCTTTCTGATGTGACAGTACAGCCAATCTACAGCAGGAGTCAGCAATCTTCCACAGGGTTATTTAGGAACCCAGGTTTCTGCCATCTTATTGCTCTGCCATTGTTATACTTGGTTCCGTGGTTGAAGGCCATTGCCATGTTCACACTGCAGACTGCAGGAAGGTAAGAAAGACAAGGCCCAAGGAGAGTGAATTACATATAGTTTAGAAATTACATGGAAGTGGAAACTGCTACTTACTCTAACCTTTTTTGCTGGAATAAAATAACATGGTCATATCAAGTTACATTTTTGGGAAACGTAGTATGTACCTGTGCAGCCATGAACTAAGAGAGAAAAGAATACGTTTTTGTTTGTTTTGGAACAACCCAAAGGTTGTCCTTTCAGGGTACAAGACAGCCCAGATTCTGGGAAGTCTGGAAACAAACTACAGGGACCAAACAGGCTGAGACAAAGATCAAAATAACGTTCGAGTTGGTTTAAGTAAGAAGTTGGCACAGGTAAACCCAAAGAACAAGGTTAACACTGGAAAATTCAATCACTAAAACAAAAGATGCAATTTAGACAGGAGTAGAAGACAAACATGATGAGAGATTAGATGATAGATATCGAAGGAGGATGGAGGCAAAATAATCCAGAATCAACATAAAAAGTATGTATGTTCTCAAACGGAAAAAAACCCAAAAATAATAAAAATATGTATTTTTAAAAATCCTTTTCTAAGCTTGAAAATAGAATGGAAATACAGCTTATAACATATAAATAAAATTAACAAGAAGAGAGACAAAGGCAAAACAATAATAAAGAAATATGTAAGCATATGAAAAATACTAAATTATAAAAGTGGTCACTGACAATGGAAAATATCTGGTTGGTATCTGCAACACTGAATCCCAGAAGATGTACAAGGAATTTAGATATTAATGTTTATAATCTAGATTTTTATGTTCTAAGACAAGTCACAATTCACAGAGATAAAGGTTTATTTCATATATATTATAATATATAAGTATATATATAAAATATATTATATAATATATAAGCATATATATTATATATTATATAAGTATACATATATTATATATATATATTATATAATATACTTTCTGGAAAAAAAAAACCTTGAAATGACCCAAGAACATTACAAAATAAAGAACACATGCATGTGTAAGACTTTATTCAGCTTTTTTTCTTTCTTTATTTTTCTTTTTTTTTCTTTGAGATGGAGTCTCGCTCTGTCACCCAGGCTGGAGTGCAGTAGGGCGATCTCGGCTCACTGCAAGCTCGGCCCCCAGGTTTCATGCCATTCTCCTTTGTCAGCCTCCTGAGTTGCTGGGACTACAGGCGCCTGCCACCAGTCAAGCTAGTTATTTACATTTTTAGTAGAGACGGGTTTTTACCATGTTAGACAGGATAGTCTCGATCTCCTGAACTCGTGATCAGGCCCCCTTGGCCTCCCAAAGTGCTGGGATTACAGACGTGAGCCACCACACCTGACCCCGTTTTCTTTCTAAAATTCCCTAATCATCAACTTTTTTTATTTGCTTACTTTCCATATAATATTAATTTTTCCCTATACAATTGACTTTATTAATCTATTACTATTGGTTTTTGCTGCTGCAGTAAAATATTATTACAAACTTAGCAACTTCAAACATACACATTTATTATCTTAGTGCATTTGTGGGTCAAGTGTCCTAACATAGTAAGTGCTCATTAAATATTTGTCAACTGAGGAAAGAAAGACAGCAAAAAAGACAGCAAGAAAGCAGGAGAGAGCAAGAAAAAAAAAAGATCAAATATGTTGAAGCTGAGCTAAGCAGTAGTCAGGCTAAAAATATCAAAATCAGCTCCACAGACAGAGTCAGATTGGAATCCAAGGTCTGCTTGAAACTAAACATGCTTTTTTTTTTTTTTTCTTTTTTTCTTTTTTGGAGCTGTTCTTTACCTGCTTCATTTATCAAAACTTTAGATCCCACTTTGACTTTGCTATTTTCTCTCCTATTCCAGCTTATATATTTCTGACTCTGGTATATTAACTCCATGCTGGTTCTAGCCTTGTTGATTGATTTTAGTACCTAAAACCTGAGTTCATGGGATTTATCTTTACATATAACTCAACGTATCATTAGCAATTTTGGTAATAAAACTAATACTTATCCATATAATGATTCAAAAAATCCAGCCTTAATGCAATATTTTTTGGTTAAAAGATAATTATTTAGATTGATTTTTTGAAAAATAACAACACAACTACCAGAGATGTTCATGAAAACAAGTATGTAATGTCTTTATTTTAAGATCTAATCTGCTAAAGCTCATCATCACTGGTCATCAGAGAAATGCAAATCAAAACCACAATGAGATACCATCTCACACCAGTTAGAATGGAGATCATTAGAAAGTCAGGAAACAACAGATGCTGGAGAGGACATGAGGAAATAGGAACACTTTTACACTGTTGGTAAGACTGTAAACTAGTTCAACCATTGTGGAAGACAGTGTTTCGATTCCTCAAGGATCTAGAAATAGAAATACCACTTGCCCCAGCCATCCCATTACTGGGTATATACCCAAAAGATTTTAAATCATGCTGCTATAAAGACACAAACACACATATGTTTATTGTGGCACTATTCACAATAGCAAAGACTTGGAACCAACCCAAATGTTCATCAATGATAGACTGGGTTAGGAAAATGTGGCACATAGATACCATGGAATACTATGCAGCCATAAGAAGGGATAAGTTCATGTCCTTTGTAGGGACATGGATGAAGCTGGAAACCTTCATTCTCAGGAAACTATCGCAAGGACAGAAAACCAAATACCACATGTTCTCACTCATAGGTGGGAATTGAACAATGAGAACACTGGGACACAGGGTGGGGAACATCACACATCAGGGCCTGTCGTGGGGTGGGGGGAGGGGGCAGGGATAGCATTAGGAGATACACCTAATGTAAATGACCAGTTAATGGGTACAGCACACCAACATGGCACATGTATACATATGTAACAAACCTGCACATTGTGCACATGTACCCTAGAACTTAAAGTATTTTAAAAAAATGTTGTTTAAAGCAATTATTGTGACACAAGTGCTACTCAGTAAATGAGTCAGCTAAACCAGTAACGTGACTCAAAAGGTTGAGTCTTTGGGGTAGAAAAGCAAATTTTATTGCCGATTGCTCAGAATTTAATGTTGACTATGAAATTTCAAAACACCTAATTTTAAAAAGTTTAAGGTCTCAATTACAAATAAGACATTTGAAATTATTGTAATGAATATGTGAATATTCACTTTATTTTTAACATAATTCTTGAGAAAATGCAAGAACAGATAAAAATAGATTATGAACATAAGATAGTGTTTTATAACTATGCAATATTACCATGTTTTCATATAATATGTTTTAGATCATACATTTATATCAATTTTATATTGTTTTATGTCATAGATCATATGTTTTATATCATAGGTTTTACACAGATAAGTAGCTATAGAGATAGTACATTAGTCCATTCTCACACTACTATAAAGAAATACCTTAGAGTGGGTAATTTATAAAGAAAAGCGATTTAATTGGCTCATGGTTCAGCAAGCTGTACAGAAAGCATGGTCAGGGAGGCCTCAGGAAACTTGCAATTATGGTAGAAGGCCAAGAGGAAGCAGGCACATCTTCACATGGCCAGAAAAGGAGGAAGAGAGAGAAGGCGCAGGGAGGTGCTCCACGCTTTGAAACATCCAGATCTCATGAGAATGTTATCAGGACAACAGCACTCAGGGGATGGTGCTAAACCATTAGTAACCACCCCCTTGATGCAATCACTTCCTACCAGGCCTCACATCTAGCATTAGCGATTACATCTAGATTTGGATGAGGACACAGATCCAAACCACATCAGATAGATACAATGTATCTAAAATAATAGATGTTCTACACTTAGCCTTTTTAAGATATTTTTCATATGTTTTTAACAATGAATATATAGAAGGCATGAAACCGTAAAATGAAATATGCGAGTCCCTTTTACACGTTTGTTTGGTCATATTTGTGTCACTTCCCTAGAGAAGCATCTTTAGTCAGCTCCTTGCCTCTCAGGACCTCCTTTGAGCCAACTTGGGCTTCAATGGCCGACTCTCATTTTACAGTTATTTCCTGACTCACTCTTCACACTAAATCATGCCTATTATATGATGCACTCTCTCACAGCCTTTGAACCCTGTTTAATGATAGCTAGCAAGTGGAAAACAAAAACATGCAATGATTGCATATTTGTGTCTTTTCAACATTGTGTTTTTTTAGTAACTACCAATTTAATCTTTACCAGGTCACCTGCAATTTTAGTAACTACCAATTTAATCTTTACCAGGTCACCTGCAATTTTATCATCAATTTTATCAATGATCTCTCAGCACACTAATTTTATTTCCGTTCTCCAGAGGGCATTGATCATTTTCCATCTATTTTACTGTTGGTAGTTCCTAACCTCGTATCCTGTATTGTCAATAATATCTTTAAGGTTTTCCATCTAATGATTATTATGGGTTTTTTGTTGTTGTTTCTTGTCGAGACGGAATCTCCTTCTGTCGCCCAGGCTGGAGTGCCAGTGGTGAGATCTTGGCTAACTGCAACCTCCGCCTCCTGGGTTCAAGTGATTTTTCTGCCTCAGCCTTTCAAGTGGCTGGGATTACAAGTGCACCCCAGCATGCAGGGCTAGTTTTTATATTTTTTTTAGTAGAGACAGGGTTTCACTATATTGACCAGCCTGATGTCGAACTCCTGACCTCAAGTGTTTTGCCCACCTCATCCTCCCAAAGTGCTAGGATTACAGGCGTGAGCCACCGCTCCCTGCCATGATTATTGTTTGGGGTTTTTTTTTTTTTTTTGAGACCAAGCCTGGCTCTGTTGTCCAGGCTGGAATGCAGCGGCACGATCTTGACTCACTGCAACCTCTGCCTCCTGGGTTCAAGCGGTTTTCCTGCCAGTCTACAGGGAAGTTGAGATTACAGGCGCCGGGTTTCACCATGTTGACAAGGCTGGTCTTGAACTCCTTGTCACTAGTAGAGGGTCGCGACTGCAAGGTGTCCAAGTTCTTGGCGTTTTGAACAAAGAATTGGACAGAGCACCCAGCAAAGCAAACAAAGTATGAAGCAACAAAAAAATGAAAGTAGGGATTTGCTGAAAAGGAAAGTACACTCCACAGTGTGGGTGCAGACACAAGCAGCAGCTCAAGGGCCTGGAAACTGTATCTTCTTAGGTCCAAATACCCCCTAGACGTTTCCCATTGGCCACTTCATGCTCACCTCAGGTAACTGAAGTAGTAGCCCTTAATCAGTCTGATTGGTTGCAGAGAGCAGCCATTCAGAGGCTGGAGTGAAGTTACAAAGTTGCAAACCAAAACTCACCGGCACTCAGCATGATTCGTTGCAGACAGACAATCTCCCATCTGCCGTGCAGAAAGGGTCAAAGGGAGTAGCCTCTGGTCCTTTTATTACTTAGAGTGGAAAGTTAAGCTTTTCTTTTCAATTTATTTATAGAATGTCGGCATGAAACAGCCTTAGGTTCCCTGCCTCCAGACCCTATTCTCCTGCCTCTCCAGTGATCTGCCTGCCTCGACTGCCCAAAGTCCTGGGATTACAGGCGTGAGCCACTGCTCCAGGCCCCTTCAATTATATTCTGTATTTATACTCTAGATTAGTGGTCTGGGAACGCCAATCCTATGAAGCCCCAAAGTGTAAATTGTGGAATGATACAGTAACATTGGCACGAAAGGGAATGAACTGGTAAGATTTTTATGTTCACTTTTTTTTTTTCTTTTTTTTTCCGACTCACAGTTTCACTCTGTCACCCAGGTTGGGGTGCAGTGGGCGTGATCATAGCTCACTGTAACCCCAAACTCCTGGACTCAAGCCCTACTCCCATCTCAACCTCCTAAATAGCTGGGACTATGGGTATGTGTCACCATGCCCAACCAATTTTTTACTTTTATTCTTTGTAGAAATGGGACCTCACTGTGTTGCCTAGGCTGGTCTCAGACTCCTGGCCTCAAGTGGTCCTCCCGCCTTGGCTTCCTGAAGTGCTGGGATTACAGGGCAAGCCACCACTCCTGGCCTATTGCACATTTTTTGTCAGGTTTATTAAGGCATATTATACATAGGATAAAATGTATCCATTTTACATTTATAGCTGGATGAGTTTTTGACAACTCTATGTGATTATGCAAATATCATTTAAATCAAAATATAAAATATGCTATAAACCTGAAAAATTTCTTTGGATCACTTCGCAGTTAATACCCTCTCCCCAATTAAAGTCTTGTCAATTATTAACCTGTTTCCTGTCCCTACAGTTTTGTCTCTTCTCAAGTGTCAAATCAATGGAATCACATACTATACAGACTTTTGTGTTTAGTTTCTTTTACTTGGCATAATGCTTTTAACATTCATCCATTTTGTCCAATATCTCAGCATTCATTCCTTCTCATTGCTGCATAGTATTCTGTTTAATAGGTGTACCACAATTTGTTTATCTATCTCCAGTTAATGGAATTTGGGAACTCTTCTTGTGTTTGGCTATTACTATATTTAAAAAAAAGCTTTCAATGAAAATTAGCATATAACCATTTATACGTACATATCATTTCCCTTGGATAAATACTTAGGTTAGGTTATAAGTGTATTTGTAACTTTATTGAAATCTTGCAAACTGTTTGTCAAAGTGGCTACATCATTATACATTTCCACCAGCAATGTATGAATACCTAGCTGTTCCACATCATTACCAATAATTGGCATTGTCTGGTTGTTTATTAGTATAGTTTTTCTTTCTTTTTTTTTTTTTTTCAGCCTCTCTAGTGTGTAAGTAGAGGTATCTGCTTTAAATTTCATGTCCTTAATGACTACTGATACTAAGTATCTTTGCTTGTCATTTAGCATTCATATACATTACGAATTACCTGCTCAAATATTTCTGCTCATTTGTAAGTTGCATTTTTTATCTTCATGTTGTTGAATGTAAAAAATTATTGTGTACTCTAGATTCAGGTCTTTTATTAAGCATAGAAGACTATTTTGCAAATATTTTCTTTAGTCTGTGTCTTGCCTTTTCATTCTCATAGAAGTTTTCTAAGAACAAAAGATTTAATTTTGATGACATCACATTTATCTATCTTTTCTTTTATAGTTTGTGCTTTTTGTGTAGTATCTAAGAAATCTTTGCCTAACCCAAAGTTACCCATATTTTTCCTCTGTTCCCTTTTAGAAGTTTTATGATTTTATCTTCTAGTTTTAAGTCTGTGACATAGTTTGAGTTCCATTTTATGTGTTTTTGCCAAGTGTTGGTTAACAGTAATTTATTGTCTATTTCAAAAGAGGTAGAAAAGATTTGGAATGTTTCCAACACAAAGAAATGATAAGTTTTAGGTGATAGATACCTTAATTACCCTGATTTGATCATTACACATTGTATAATGTATCAAAATATGATATGTACCTCATACATACATATAATTATTATGTATCAATTTTAAAATATTTTAATTGTCTTTTATTTGACTGGGCTTGGGTGTTGGATTTAACAGAAGACTTCATACAATACCTTAATCCCAAAAAATGCCCTCAGTGATATACATTATGAGCCTATTCAATTAGAGAGTTATAGGAAGCATGTGGGAATTCTGTGGTCTTATAATTAACTGTAAAAAAAATAAATAAATAACCAGTTTTTGTTTAAAGTTTAAGACAGAATACAAATCTGGCCTCTTTATAATCAATCAAACAAAATTTTGTTTAGGCAATGCTAACTTTCAACAAAGGTAGCAGTTTTGTAAATTTATTCCAGCGTGATTACTGAAAACATAACCTTTTTATTGTGGAATGTCTGTTTTATGTTTACCTAGCTTCAAGATACCATTTCATATATTGGCAAATCCTTAAAATGTTTTTTAAAAAGGAAAGCTTTGTTGATTCTATAAGCAAAATTTACTGTGAAGTAGAAATATCTTTAACATTTTGGTTAGCGTAGCTTTTGATTAAGAAATTTTTGAACTTTTATGCTATTTTTCCAGCAGTGATAGTGCGTGAAACAAAGAAAAAGTACCAAAAGATATGTTATGCAAACATGATCACATTATTTTAAACAATAGGAGAGTTACGAGAATGGTAGTTTTATTTATTTTATATGCTTAAGAATCTTTTATGTAATCGTAACACGTTGTTTCTAAGCTATGTGCCATGGTGATGATGCCAATGGGATCAAATAAACATATTTTTCTACCTATATCCAGGTATCCAAGTAATTATTTCAAAATAACATATTTTAATTACAGAATAAGATGGCAGAGTAACAGGCATATTGAGCTACTACTGAGAGACAAGAGAAGCGGTTTTAATTAGCCATATCAAGTATTAAAAATCCAAACCAGATATATTACAGTAGTAATTCATTGTAACATAAATGATCAGAAGTGGGATACCAACAATTTTAGTGTTTGACATTCCTCAATTTGTTTAACCAGGGAAACTCTGAAAGTAAAAATTTTAAAATCCACATATCAGTACTAAAATTTCTTTTGCCTGAGAAATAGATTGTGGCATAACATTATAGAATGATTTGATGCTTGCCTATATTCCACACTCCTCTAAATTACATTCATATTTAGTAGACTTTATCTGAACTTTAATATAAAATAATGTTCTTTTCATCAAGAATCCTATTCATTTTATAAGTTTTTTTTTTTTTTCTGAAAGTTAGTATCCCATATTGGATTTTGATTAGTTTAATGACATCAGTAGTTTCATTTTAAATCTTTTTTAATCTACTATAGAAATCACATAGATGTATAAGATGCAAAATGTTGTCTGGTTGTTTAAAAGACCATACAATAGTCCGTTAACTTAAAAATATCATTTTCTCTTTCCCTATGAGGAATTACATTACCAGCTCATCAAAGTATAATGAGCTCACATTAACATGGACGCAGCTGCTGTCTGAGAACGTCGTTAGTCTTGGAGGAGAATTATACCTTTAGAAACAAATGTTCGAGAATGATTAGAGCATGAAATAGTCATGTAAAACATACAGAATTGTCCAGTTCTAAAGTCTAACTTTCATTTTATAATGTTAATGTCACAAAATGTGGATTCTAGCTGTATTGCCATTAGAGTTCTATATTACTCACTTTCTTGAATGTTTAAGCAGAGTGAGTAATACCTGATCATTTGAATTTACCATCCTATAATGTTGAACAATAATGCCCTTAGGAGTTACTGAGCCGTGAAAGGTTATTTTCTCCTGTACCTAATGATTCCAGGCTATTTTCCAGCACATCATGACTTTGACTATTCTTCTCTTTCTTTCTTTCACTTGTCAGAATAACTATACCGATGAGTCTTAATTGTTTCTATCATTGCTTTTAATACTCTGTCTTTTGCCATTCTACTAAGGACTTAAGGTACAGAAGAAAACAGAAACAAATCTTTTGTAAACCTAAAATATCTGACAGTTTAGTCATCAATTGCTATATTATTCACTCCCAAAATAAAATCCATGAGCTTTTGTAACAAATGTGCTACTCTAGATGTTGGGTAAATAGATTTTACTACTGTTGTTCACTTCCCATTTTGCATTCGTGTTCTAGATGCTTGAAGCTGTCAGAATTCTGTTCGCCAAAAAATTACTCACTATTTGGTTTAATCAACCTATACATTGGTTCAGAAGGTAAAACGATAGGAAACTGAATTTCATCACAGGAATTCAAATTGTTATTTGAAAATATTTCTCTTTTCTGTTTAATATCCACTTTGCTTAGTGTCACAGTGTGTTGATTTTAACCAAATACAGTAGCATTCAAAGTGGATTTTCAAGTTGAGACTTGAAAGACTCTGCAGGATCAGAGATAATATAAGGTGGGTGGATAAAATGGTAAAAGCGAAGAGCATCAGAATGGAAATAACATTAGTTTCACATTTTTCAACCCTGTAGCCTTTTTTAAAAAAGTTAAATGATCTAAAATATATATATATATATATACATAACTCCTTCCAGGCATATAACTACACAGGGAGCATCAAATGTGTAAGACAAAACAAAGCAGAATAGAAAACTGAAAACCTTTTTTTTCCCTTCCTTTAAGATTTTAGAGTGTAGGTTGAGAAGGGAGCAATTGCTTTACTCTTATTTTATTAATTTTGGAAAGAAAATGCTCCTTAAGACCCCACCCCTACTGAGATATATGAGGTTTTGGGATTTGAAATAATTTCATAGTTCTATCCTCTGTGTCTAGAAAATGACCAGCATATTGTAGTCCCTTAATAAGTCTAGCTTTTTATTAAGTGACTGAGCAAATAAGCTATTAGATGATAAAGTAATTGTCTTTCATGGTAGCCCACATATAATTCTAATGGGCTATATTACTCAAACAAGTTTTGTAGTCATCTTAAGTTGAATCAAGGTCAACTTCATAAATTGCTCTTTAAATATTCATAGAATTCTGCTTTTAGTAGGCATGTGCTCGTAGGCAACTTAAGTGCTTCATTTCCCTCTTCTGTGGATAACCGTGTCCATAGGAGTACCTGCCTTATTCTGAGGAAAAAATAATAATTCATGTAAAACATCTTGAAGAGTGCTTGACTCATAATAAGTCCATATAGTTTATATAAACATAAATTATCATTCTGTATTATTTCACCATATACACAAAAAATTAAACCTATTGAACTTAGGTAATTTACACACTAGTTCTAAATGAGGTTATTGTGTCCATGATCATTAAAAAAAACTATTTTTATCTATATATTTCTGATTATTTACTAGTAAGGAAGTAAGTCATGTTATCTAGAAATAATGATCAGTACTGATGACTTACAGTTTAAACTGTAGTAATCCAGAATTACTTTGAAATTTGTCAATATTTGCTCAAGGCTAGAAAATAATTACTCATCAGCAAAGTGTTTTTGAACATTCAGAGACATCCCATAAATGCATTCAGGTTTTACTCACTCCAAATCTATTCCCAAGAGGAAGACTGGGGCAGTTATATACTGCTTACTAAGCTGTAAGACTTGGTGTGCAGTTGCATCTGCCTGCAGGAAGGGAAGCTGATTTGTAATTCACACAAAAGTGCCAAGTTCACCAGCAGCAGCCTTGTGAACCCACAACCTTATTTTCCTCCAGTGCCTCAATGACTTTCTTTGAGCAAATCATTTTACAAACTATTTATTTAAAGTTAAATTCATGAGAAATCCATTTGTTAATGCTGTTGAAGGCTTCATACAACCATGTTCTAGTCATTGTGCTATTTGTTGAAGATACACACATAAATAGAATGAAGTTCTTGTGTCTCTCCCATACACATTCTCATGGCCTAACGGACTTGAGGGAGACCCAAGTGTATAATCACAATATTAACTATACATATAATCACAATATTAATTAGAATTCAGAAGAATAGAGGCTGACCCAACCCAGAATAGAAATATCTGTATAAGCCCGGGATAGAGGAGGATTTCAGAAGCTTGTTCATAAATAGAAGAGGCAAGCTTAATTCATAATCTGACTCTCAAATTTGCAATTATTAACCTCTAGGTTTTCAGACACTCAAGACAAAACAAAAAATGCATATTTAAAACAATATACAAACTATAAGTTCATCTACAGTGAACATGTGATAACTTCAGTACTCTACAGACAGAATCCTAGGAAACTTCAATTCTCAGGGACAAACAGAGAAGGCAAAATCTTGGAAGAGATAAATAGAAGGACTAACCAGAAAGTTGTGAAGGAAACCAAGAGAGAGTTGCATTGAAAATCCAGGGGAGTAGAAAATATCAACAGAGACTGAGTGCCAAGAAGCACAATAAATTAAAGGCAAAAATAAATAAATACATACATACATACATAAATACATATATAAACAAATAAAATTGGGTTTCGTAATTGGGAGGTCATTAGAAAGAGTTCTACTTAGTTGTATAATTTTGGTTTTGGCGTGTTTGTCTTTACTTAGCTCATGCTAATAAATATCAGACTAAAAAAATCAACTTTTTAAGCTCAGGCTGAAAAATATCAACTTTTTTAGTTTGAATGGCAAGAGGTGATAGGCAGAATAAAGAGATTGGAGAGAAAATGGAGGGAAAATTGAAAAAGCAAAAGGAATCAAGATGAAAATTTGCAAAGACAGAAGAAGAATGAAGTTCAAAATACAAATGCCTGGGTTAGCTTTGGACAAAAGGAGCACTACTTCATTTGAAGCTGGGCAGAAACAGGTAAAACAAAACAAAATATAAATTTCCTTAGGGCATATCTGCCTCCCGTTTTATTCAAACTCACCCCTCTGCTCACTGAGATAAATTCATGTCTGATTGCATCATTTGGAGTGGCTAATCCGAAACTCAAAAGAATGCAACCATTTGTCTCTTATCTAGCTATGATCTGGAAGCCCCATCCCTGATTCCAGGTGTCCCACCTTCACCTCGAGTTGTCCTACCTTTCTAAACTGAACCAATGTACATCTTACACATATTGATTGATGTCTCATGTCTCCCTAAAATGTACAAAACCAAGCTGTGACCCTACCACCTTGGACACATGTCGTCAGAACCTCCTGAGGCTGTGTCCCAAGCCTGCATCCTCAACCTTGGCAAAATAAATTTTCTAAATTAACTGAGACCTGTCTCAGATTTTCGAGGCTCACACATGTATAATAAAAGTTTTAATGCAAATCGGCTATTTCAGCTTGATCTGTCTTGTGCTTCTTCCCTCTCCTACAGGAATAGAATATTCCAGACAGGAGCTATTCCTTTAACCTGAATCACAGAATGGAATTTCAAGTGAAGCAGACCTTTAGTCAACCCATAGACCTACAGCAGAGCCACAGACAAATTTCAGGCTTCATATATGAGAAATAAATCGATGTTTATTTTTGTAAACCATTTTCATTTAGTGGGCTGTTTGTCACCTCAGGAAAAGCTGACTAATACAATTTCTTATGATGATCATGTGTTATAATGGATATATTGTTATTATATAAGTAAATGAATGATTAAATTATTTTCTCTTTCCCAAACAATTGGAAAAGTTTGATTTTTAATGAGTGACAAAATATTGTCTTTTGTTAACATAGTTGAGAAGAAATAATTTTCTTAAGTCAATAATGATTCCTAAATTTTTAACATCCTCAGTGTCCATCTATATTACAAAAAATACTATGTCTTCAGAGAATTCCCAAAGATTTTCAAATACAATTACTGCTGTATTTGAAATGATTTATTATAACCTGAAATTAAATCTATATAATGATCCAATTTTAATGTAATATTTTCTAGTCATGTCTCTATGTAACAAATTAAGAAATTTGTGATTTGAAAGTATACTCAAAGGCTAATTCTAATTTTAATAACACTTGACCACTTTTCTATACAGATCATAACTCTAATGTGAAATAAAAATTCAGAAAGTCTATTTTCCAGGAATTCCAGAGAATCTCAAAGTAAATGCCAATGATATTTGTGTTAGCTTTACAAATGTTAGATACTTTAAGGATAAAATAAACCTAAGAGAAGAACAAATATACTACAGCATTTCAAATCAGAGTATTCAATTGGAAAGAGCAAACACCTGTTAATCGAATATTTTCAAAAAGAAGTATCACCTAATTTTGCCTAAATTACATCCAAATTATATATAACATAATGAATACATACCTAAATACATTAATGCCACTATCTTCACAAAGTGATACGAAAGCCTTTTGAAGACATATATGAACCTTTCTAAAGTTAAATTGTTAGATGAAGTTCTGAGAAAAAATGTTTCATTTTTCTATGAAGATATCAAGTTTTCGAGAAGCACCCATCAACTAATAAGTATTTATTATGGGCTTCCTTTTGCTAATTACTTCATAGATAGGTGATATGCCAAAATTGCGGTAGATAGCCTTAAGATGATTTCTGATTCCTGACATTGATGTTCTTCTAACATTGCTTTCTGTTGAGTGTGAGTTTGACCTAGTGACTTGCTTCTAACAAATAACTCAGTGCAAAAGCCACGGGTGTCACTTCTAAGATGAAATTTTAAAAGGACACTGTCTGCTATCTTGGGCACTCTCTCTTACTCATATTCTCTGAGAGCCCTCTCTCTGAGTTAAGCCAGCTGCCATGTTGTGAGTTGCCCTGTGGAAAGAACCCCTTGACAAGGAACTGATGTCTATGACCAGTCATCGAAGATCCACCTTGAAGCCTTACAACAGCTTCATCCATTTGGCTTCAAAGCCTGCCACAGTTGAGCCTGGAGATAACCAATAATTCAGCTTCAGTCAACACTCTGAACTATGAGAGAACTAGTTCTGAGCCAGAGGAATCTAGCTAAGCCAAACCCAGAAATTGTGAGATACATATTTGATATTTTAAGCCACTAAGTTTAGGGGTAATTTTTTATTCAACAGTGGAAAGCTAATACAGCATGGTTCATCTTCACAAAATCTTAATAATAAAGTATTATTTTAATTAAATATTACACAAAAGTTCAACAATTAATGATCCAAAATGAGCAGCTGAATAGCCAATTCTTAATAACGAGAATCTTTACTAGATTATTTATTTGTTCCTAACGTTGGAGAAAATGATTTTATGTGTTATTTTAAACTTTGATCTTTGTGCACATTATACCATTAATGGTAATACTTCCTTATATTTAACCACTAAGATGCGCTGCCATACTAGTAGAGTTCATTTTAGAACTAATTTGGAAGATGATCAAGTCCTCTGTGATTTCATAGTGTCTGATCCTGCAAAAATGAAAATAAAATTGAGATCCACAGATTTAAGATTAATTTTAATTTCTCTTTTTAGTTAACATCTGCTATGTTACTACTCTGGATCTAGCTCTTCTTTTTGTAAAATATAAATTGAATTTTCTTGAGGAACTAGAACTAGATGTGGGACCTGATTAGTCAATTAGTCAAACCTCATAATCCTCCTTCCTGGCTACGATGATTAGTTCACTCAATTTTGGCCCATATTAACCCTGTCAAAGGCCCACTTCAATGATAAGGGAGAGAATAAACTTTTTCTTCTCTATCTCTCTGTAAATTTTTTTCTGTAGTCTTGAATCTAAAAGTATGTAGGCTGGAGCTATGGACTTTAATTAATAGTACTGTACCAATATTGGCTCGTCGACTGTAACAAAGATACCATACTAAGGAAAGATGTTAAAAATAGGAAAAACAAAGGTTTAGGAAGGGCATATGGAACTTTCTGCTTCATTTTTTGCCCACGAAGCAAAAACTGTTCTTAAAAAATAATGTCTATTCGTTTATTACTTTCACTACATAAAAACTGGGAATTGAGCCAATACAGGGAACAGAATAAAATTGAGAGCAGGTAGGAAACGAATCAGGCTCTGGTGTTCTTTTAGTTTTGGAAACCAACCCCAGACCCTGGACTTCTCAACGAAGCAAGCCAACCAACAGACTCCCACTCTGTTTAAGATAATGTTGGGGGGCATGCGTAAGATGACCGAGTAGAAACAGCTCCAGCCTCCAGCTCCCAGCATGAGTTACACAGAAGATGGGTAATTTCTGCATTTTCAACTGAGGTACTGGGTTCATCTCACTGGGCAGTGCTGGACAATCAGTGCTGGTCAGCTGGTGCAGCCCAACCAGTGAGAGCTGAAGCAGGGCGAGATATCACCTCACCTGGGAAGTGCAAGGGGAAAAGGGATTCCCTTTTCCTAGCCAAGGGAAACTGAGACACACAACACCTGGAAAATCAGGTAACTCTGACCCTAATACTGTGCTTTACCAGGGGTCTTAGCAAAAGGCACACCAGGAGATCATATCCCACACCTGGCCCGGAGGGTCCCATGCCCACGGAGCCTCCCTCATTGCTAGCACAGCAGTCTGAGATCTAACTGCAAGGCTGCAGCAAGGCTAGGGGAGGGGCACCCACCATTGCTGAGGCTTAAGTGGGTAAACAAAGCTACTGGGAAGCTCGAATTGGGTGAAGCCCACTGCAGCTCAGGGAGGCCGGACTGCCTCTGTAGACTCCTCCTCTGGGGACAGGGCATAGCTAAACAAAAAGCAGCAGAAAACTCAGCAGAGGTAAATGCCCCTGTCTGATAGCTTTGAAGAGAGCAGTGGATCTCCCAGCATGGAGGTTGAAATCTGGGAACAGACAGACTGCCTGCTCAAGTGGGTCCCTGACCCGTGAGTAACCTAACTGGGAGACATCCGCCACTAGGTGCAGACTGACACCTCGCACCTCACACGATGGGGTGCACCCCGAGACGAAGCTTCCAGAGCAAGAATCAGACAGCAACACTCGCTGTTCAACAATATTCTATCTTCTGCAGCCACTCCTGCTGATACCCAGGCAAACAGGTATCAAGTGGAGTGGGCCTCAAGCAAACTTCAAAAAACCTACAGCTGAGGGTCCTGACTGTTAGAACGAAAACTAACAAACAGAAAGGACACCCACACTAAAACCCCATCAGTATGTCACCATTGTCAAAGACCAAAGGCAGATAAAATCACAAAGAGGGGGAAAAAGCAGTGCAGAAAAGCTGGAAATTCAAAAAATCAGAGCGCATCTCCCCCTCCAAAGGAACGCAGCTCGTCGCCAGCAATGGAACAAAGCTGGACAGAGAATGACTTTGACGAGTTGAGAGAAGAAGGCTTCAGTCTATCAAACTTCTCAGAGCTAAAGGAGGAACTACGTGACCAGCGCAAAGAAACTAAAAACCTTGAAAAAAGAATGGATGAAAGGATAACTAGAATAATCAATGCAGAGAAGACCCTAAAAGAACTGATAGAGATGAAAACCATAACATGAGAACTATGTGACAAATGCACAAGCTTCAGTAACCAACTCGATCAACTGGAAGAAAGAGAATCAGCGACTGAAGATCAAATGAATGAAATGAAGTGAGAAGAGAAGTGTGGAGAAAAAAGAGTAAAAAGAAACGAACAAAGCCTCCAAGAAGTATGGGATTATGTGAAAAGACCAAATTTACATCTGATTGTTGTACCTGAAACTGATGGGGAAAATGGAACCAGGTTGGAAAACACTCTGCAGGATATCATCCAGGAGAACTTCCCCAACCTAGTAAGGCAGGCCAATGTTCAAATTCAGGAAATACAGAGAA
>NW_012110919.1:1854447-1907339 GCF_000951035.1 Colobus angolensis palliatus
TAGGGAGGGGTGGGGGGAGGGATAGCATTAGGAGATATACCTAATGTAAACGATGAGTTAATGGGTGCAGCACACCAACATGTCACATGTATACATATGTAACAAACCTGCACATTGTGCACATGTACCCTAGAACTTAAAGTATAATAACAATTAAAAAAAGATAATGTATTTGCTTATTTATTTATTTATTTATAACACATTTCATTTGCTCAGTTCATCTAATTAGGCATTCATTTATTCAAGAAGTTTATATTTGGTGCTTATTCTGTGGAAGCAGTTCTCCTAACTTCCAGAGGAATTAAAGATGTATAGGACTAAGTAACTCATATTCAAAGGACTGAAGATCTAGTAAGAGAAGATATGCCTACAAATATTTCTGGTATCTGGAAGTATGCAATAATAGTATTTAATTTCTTTCTTCTTTGTTCTAATGTTTTTAGTTTTGGGTATAATCCTTGTCTGTTGCTGAACTCTGCTGCAAACTACCATCCCCCTCAATTAACCCTCCTGTTCCACTGACTCTCTTATTTTATTACCTATCACTCTGTCCCTGTCTTACTATACTCCAGCTCTTCCTGGGATGCGCCCAGCATACCACAGCTTCAAGGTCTTTGCACCTGATCTTTCCTCAGTCTGGAATAATCTTACCTCAAAGATCCACAGGGATTACTCCTTCATGTCCTCCAATTTCTTTTCCATGAAATGTCGTATTTTAATGTGGCATTACGAATCCTCTTTCAAAACTGAATATCCTTTCATACACACTACCTGTCTCTTTTCCCTGGTGTTCATACCATTGCACGTGGTGACATTTGACTATATTAAGTAGCTTGTATTTCCTCTCCATCATGATCTTGTTTTATGTCAATCTTCCCCCACTGGAACATAAGCTCCAGGAAAGCAGGGCTTTGAAAGAGACTGGCACAGATGCTTCCACTTTTGGGAGTGCAAGTGAATATGATAGAGAAGCAATTAACATAAACAGAGTTGGGGGAAACTTTCTGCAAAAGCCTGAGCTAGATGTACAGGAATGAACCTCAGCATCAACCAAACAGACAGAATGTAACAACAACAGCACTGGTCTGTCACTCGGGCTCAACGTTTGTTATCAGGCATTCCATTGACCACCACTTTCACTGGTCTCCTCTTCCCAAATATATTAAATCAGAAATAAAAATGTATCAAGCCTTATTATCTCATAAGATCCAGTCAGAGAAGAAGGCAGTCTTGTTTTCTTTAGCTTAACTGTTTTACCTCTTCTAGAAATACAAATTCATTTAAACTGAAGTACAATTAACCTTTGAACAACAGGAGTTTGCACTTCATGGGTCTATTTATACTCTGGTTTTCTTCCATTCCTGCCACACCTGAGACAGCAAGACCAACCTCTTTTCTTCCTCCTCCTCTTCAGGCTACTTAAGGAAGAAATTTATGATGATCCACTTCTGCTTAATAAGGAGTAAATATATTTTTCTCTTTCTTATGATTTTCTCAATAACATTCTCTATTCTCTAGCTTACTTTATTGTATGAATATAGTATGTGATGTAAATAAGATACAAAATATGTGTTGAGAGTTTATGTCATTGGTAAGGCTTCTGGTCAACAGTAGGCTCTTAGTGGTTAAGTTTTTGGAGAAGCAAAAAATATATATGAATTTTCAACTATGCAGGTGTCAGCAGTCCTAACCTCTGTATCGTTCAAGAGTAAACTATTTATTTCAACCAGACTTTAATTCTTGGCATTTCTACATGAATTAAAAGTTGTGCATTAATGTAGAGAAAAATGTTAAGAAAGACGGTATACTTAATCTTAAAATAAGTCTTATTTCTTTGTCATAAACTAGGAGAGTTACTAGTTTTTCATTTCAATTATTTTTGCAATTTACAGTCTTAAAATGACATTAACCAAATATGCAAGTCATTATTAACTTTAGCTTACCACACAATATTTTTGAATGATGAGAGATTTATTTGTGAAGAAAACAAGAGTTGTATAGTCAACTTGACTTTGTGGTTGGACAAATGTGTAATGACATGTATCTACTATTACAGTCTCAAAAGTTCCCCGCTTATAATCTTACAAAAAAAAAAAACTAAAGTAACTGTATGTCCTGTTAAAATTTTATTATGCCTTTAACACATATTTACTTTAACTAACACTTTTTTTCCTACTGTCTTTAGAAAAGCCAACCAGATACGACATGTATAGAAAAATGTATGTTTGTTTGTGGGGAGATATTGCTCCCTTAACAACTTGACAATTAAAGAACCAAATGAAATATAAGCAACATTTTTTATTGGCTCATAAATATGATTGAAATATTAATTAGCAATTAAAATATTATGGAGGTTGACTAAACCAGATGAGAGCTAGGGAACCTTTATCTGGAAAACACATTTAAGTTTAAAACATATACTTTTATATGAAAAGAGTCGTGGCAAATTGATTAGGTCACTTGTTTAAAACGATGGTTAACAATCTTTATTGTGTATTAAACATCACTTTCAGTATTTATCAAATTTAAATTTTGTGTTTGACTCTCTGGGAATCCGATTGAGTAGCACTGGTTTGGCAACATCCAGATATCTGCTATTATTAACAGAAAAACAAACCAGAGTGATTTGGATAGAACTAGTGCATAGACCAGACTATGAGAAGCAACCCTGAAAATGGAGTCAAGTTTGAGCTCTCAGACAATCCTGTGTAGTTGCCTTTACTACACAGCATTTATATTTGTGCTCACTGTCAAAGCAGACAGGTAGATGCCACCTCAGCAAATGACTTGGCCCACATATTCACTGTGCACATGAATTCTAAATCATTTTACCGATGGCTTTTTAACCTATCTCCAGTAAAGTAAAGCTTCCTTTTGAAGGGTGTTCCGGGATGTAATTGTAATTATGTTCAAGAAGTTGTTATGCTCTATTGTGTTTGCTCCAATTGGTCAAGGTGTGCCTATTCAGTCTTGTTTATGACCCTTTGATGACTAACAACTGACTTCCATTCTCCGTATGAAAACAGTAATGGAGCCAAGTCAAATAATTATATTTTCTTCAGATTAACTCCCTCCCACCACTTTAACCTTCCTTCATAGTGTCTCCTCCACACCCTGACTCATTTTATTATTCACCAGATTCTTTTTCTCTTCCTAAAACTATTGAAAACTGACACAATACTCTGTTGATGACTCATATAGAACATAGTGGAACAATTTCAAGACTCTGTAAGGGTAACTTTCCCACTACTACTAATGTTATTTGAGTAAAGTTGTGTGGCTTACATAATGCTTCCATATGCATCATTCTATTTATTAGACAACCCTGTGAAGTGGATTCAAATACTCTCATTTTATAGATGAGAACAATTTAAATCTAGAAATAATAAGGAATTCAAATCCAATTTACACAACAAATATGTTTTCTTGTTTCCCTGTTCTTGTTACTACCCTTCTGTATTTCATCTTAATATAGAATGGCCAGGAGATAAAGTGAAGCTATAGAACTGACTGGGTGATTCCAGAAATAGGAGTTATAGAGTCCCATAGTAACTTATGAATTGTCCTACAGTGAAGTCCTACAGCTCTATTATGATAACCCTCCAGATGAAGCTGTCTTCAAGACTGCACTAGATCTTGTGCTATAAAGCCACACTGGAACCATCTTCAGTTCCCAACCTTGCTGCAGCTTTATATTCTTGCTGATAGCCTCTTTGAATCCATCAGGTAAGAGCAGAGAAATTTAAAATTGTGTCTGAGTCTAATTCCATTCTAGATTTACATTTTTCTTCTGAGTTGCTATTTTTATTTTGTATATATATAATCATCTAACCATCACAACAATGAAGACATAGAGTATTTCCATCCCCCCCTCAAAAATTCTTTCATGTTCCTTTGTCATTAATCCTCTACTGCCACCTGCTCCTGGAAAGTACTGATTTGATTTCAGTCACCATAGTTTTACCTTTCCTCGATGTGACATAAAGAATGAAGTCTGTTGAGTCTGACTTCATTCACTTAGCATAATTCTGTGTAGATTCATCTGTGTTCTTGTGTATAGTAGTAGTTTGTTCTTTTTTATCACTGAGAATTATATACATATATATCACAATTTGTTTATTCCTCATTTGGTGAACAATGGGTTATTTCCAATTTTAGGATATTATGAAGAAATATCTAAAAAATCATTCACATACAGTTATTTTCATGGCTATACATATTCTTTCTATTTAAAAAAATAGCTGGAAGTGGGATTGCAGGATTATGTGATATATATGTAGGTTTAACTCTATAAAAAACTGCCAAGCTGTTTTCCAAAATATCTGTAACACCTTGCATTTCTACCAGCAATGTATGAGAGTGCCAGTTACTTTTTATCTTCAACAGCAGTTGTATTTGTTTTAGTTTTAGCCATTATCGTACATATGTAGTAGTATCTCACTTTGGAATTTATATGTATTTATCTAATGATTAGTTATGTTGAGCATGTTTTCATGAGCTTACATGACATTAGTATCTCATCTGTGGTGAAGAGAATTTTCAAATCTTTTGTCCACATTTTTAAGTTGTATTTTTTTCTGAGTACAGAGAGTTGAGTTTTAATATATACTAAATACAAGTCTTCTATCAAATATATTTTGTAAAGATTTATTTCAGTGTTTGGCTTAACTTTTTGTTTTCTTAACAGTATCTTTTAAGGCAAGGTAGGTTTTTTTGTAATTTTGTGAAGTTAAGTATATAAATTTTCCTGTGGTTCATGACTTTTGTGTTCTAAGAAATTATTACTTAGCCAGTGTCACTAGGAATTTATTTTATGTTTTCTCCTAGAAGTTTTATTGCAGTAGGTTTTAGGTATATGCTCCATTTCAATTTGCCTCTTTTTGTTTGCTTGTTTGGTGTATAAATAACCAATTGTTCCAGCATCATTTTTTGAAAAGACTTCTTTTTTCATTGAATCATCTTGGCATCTTTTTTGAAGACTCAGTTGATCACTTTGTATGTCAGTTTATTTCTGGGTGCTCTATTCAGTTCCATTGATCTGCATGTCTGTTCTCATACCAGTACGACACTGTTTTCATTGTGATCACATCACAGTATATAATAAAATCATGTAGTGTGAGTCTTCTCATGTTCTTCTTCTTAAAAATTATTTGACTATTCTAGTTTCTTTGCTTTTCTTGATTCAGCATATCAATTTTTACAAAAATCTAAGATATTTATTGGTATTTGGAGATCAACTTGAATGAAATTGATGCCTTAACGATAATTTTTTTAAAGCACGAACATATTACATCACTCAATTTATTTAGTTGCTATTTACTTTCTCATCAATATTTTATCGTTCTGAGCATAAAAATGTTACAAATATTTTATTAATTTATCACTAAGTAACTCAGTTTTAAATGCTATTATAAATCTGATTCACTTAACTTTTGGAAGCCACCATGCCTCTAACCAACAGGACATTTAATCTGAGTACTCTGGAGGTTTCTGGCCTAGCTTGAGCAAAGCAAAGCACCTAGAGATCATAGTTAGTTCAGAATATTGGAAGGAAGATATTTACAGCTTATTTGCTCAATTGTCTAATCTACAATGTCCACTGACTCCATAATTTATTTCAGCAAGGATGATAACATTCTGACAACTTGGAACCAGTATTACCGATGATAAAAAGGGAGCCTTGTTTATCTTCATTAAAATTTGTTGGCTATCTTACACATCCCAGGAAGAAGTGGCTGGGCAGAGAAGAGATATCTCTGTTGTCCTGTAGACCTTCTTTACTGGGTACAAGGTGGAGTCCTAGTTTTTAAAGTCCTTGAAGTTGATTCTGACCACCAACCAGAGTTGAGAGCTATAGACCCTCTGCTAAATTCCCATTACTGTCTTCATCTTGCCAATCTTGTAATGTATTCATTTATTTATTTTTATTCAAAGAAAAACAAAATTATATAAACAAACATATGTTAATGCAACATTATGTGAAAATATGCTCATAGTTCTTTGGATTCTAAATACAGTCAATCCAGCATGAATATTCATAGTACAGTTAACTGAGCTGCATATTCTTGTTTGCACTGAAAATTGATGGGGATAAATGAAACTGCCTTGCATACAAATTCTTTTGACTACTTGCTGTCAACATCTTATTGCTTTACAGCCCTATTTAGCTCCATTTATATTGCCTTTTGCATATGAGTGAAAATCAACCAAAATGATGTAAATACATGTGAGGGATATAATCCATTATTCCATGCTACAAGTGAGGATGAAAAAAGAGATCATAAATCAAAGTGGGGAAAAAAAGCATCAGTGGACATGAATGCATTGCATTGGGGGTTGGGGTGTTCTTACGTAGAAAATAAATGTCATTTTGCCAAAACTAAGGTAGTCAAAATGATTTCATTCTGATATACAATGAAGATGAAGACCAAGTTAACCAAAGACTAGCCAAAAGGCCGTCGTTGCCACTAACTTGATTTTAAAAATCAGCCAGAAGTATTTAAGTCTATCTTTTATATTAAATATCCAGGTAGTTGAAATCTAAATGGTTACTTAGTGGTCTATTTTATAATTCAAGTACGTCAGCTCTAGGTTTATTTTTATGAGTCAGAGAAACAAAATTGATTTTAAAAAGTCATCATTCAATAATCTAAATGATTTCCTTTCTGTAATTTGTTATATTGACTTTGTTGAAATTAATTTAAATTATTTTTCTAAGAGGAGCTCTCAAAATTGATTACAGTTCACTTGGCATTTCATATTTATATTTTGAGTTTCTAATTATTGCATATCTTTTGTGACCTTCTGGCAAGCATATTATGTCCTACCCCAGCTGAATGAATGTGCATTATAACTATGGAAACATAGCCCAGGTTAACAACAACAACAAAAAATCTGCTGCCACCTAATCAAATGAACAAATGCTTTAAAGTGTTCTCAAAATCACAGAATTAGTACTTAACTGGACAGAGTAATATGAATGAAAGTCTGTATAGCCATTGAAAGTCAGAATTCTATTACATGGTTTCATATCACACCCCCACACACTGAATTTCAGTATATCACATTTCCCTTTCAAAATGATTGTTGGGTATCTTTCTCAGTGGGTTGAAGGATGATTCCAATTTAAATTTTTTTTAAATAAATTAGAACTTTAAGTAAATTTATTAAACTTTGGAACTTATCATAATGGATTGGTTCAAATTTAAGACTAAAATAAGAATCTGGCCTTTCAGCTATAATCTTTGAATTTCCATTTTGTTTAGATGTGATCAAATTCACTCAAAAAGAAAATTTTAAAATGGTTTGGTTTTTCTAATATCTGCCATCTTAACAACTACTAATATTTTTTGTTTAACGGAAAGAGATTTCAGATTCTTTTTTAAATAGCATATCTTTAAATGAAAAAGCAAAACCAAAGCAACAACAAAAACAAAGACTTACTACAGATGTTCTTCGATTTATGACAGGTTTATGTCCCAATAAACCTATTGCAATTTGAAAATATTGTGAATTAAAAGTATGTTTCGCTTAGAGTATTTTGTATTTATGATGAGTGCTTCCAGATGTAAACCCATCACAAATTGAGGCGCTTACTGAATGTCTGTCAATTTACCACCATTGTAAAGTCCCAAAATCGTTAAGTGAAATCATTGCAAGTTGGGGATTTTTTTGTATTAGATAAGTGATATTGTAATTTAGATACGGTTTAACCAACATGTGAAATCCTAAAGATGATGGGTGATTTCTAGACTATTTTTTTCTTAGAGACTTCATAATCTGGAACTATGTTAAAGCCTGACTTTAATATCATTGACACAAGCACGTTAATCATTAAAAAAGAAAGAAAATCAGCTACAGAAAAAAAAAGAAAGAAAGAAAAAAACAGTTTTAAGAGCAAGAAAAAAATTTTCCCTTTTGCTGAAAAGCTAAAGCCCCCAAAGTTCCCAGATGAATAAGTTATAAGACAAACTTCTGGTGTCAGCAGTGAACCAACTGTGACTGTGAACACCAGCACTTGGATCCAGGCCTTTAACATCCTGGATAAAACTCCCTTTTAGGCCCGGTGCGGTGGCTCACGCCTGTAATCCCAGCACTTTGGGAGGCCGAGGTGGGCGTTTCAGAGGTCAAGAGATCGAGATCATCCTGACTAACACGGTGAAACCCCATCTCTACTAAAAATACAAAACATTAGCCGGGCATGGTGGCGGGCGCCTGTAGTCCCTGCTACTCAGGAGGCTGAGGCAGGAGAATGGCGTGAACCCGGGAGGCGGAGCTTGCAGTAAGCCGAGATCGCGCCACTGCACTCCAGCACGGGTGACAGAGGGACACTCGTCTCAAAACAACAACAACAACAAAAAAACTCCTTTTTACCTTCCTAACATCCTGGAGCATTCTTTCTTTTATAAGGTCTCATTCATACGAGGACTCAGTGCTCTCGGGCTGCCCTCTGGCCCTTTCAAAATATAATCTCAAAGGCAAAATACCACCCAGCACGTCCCTTCATCACACGTGGTGTCCATTTCAAATTTATCTCTCCCTCTCTCTAATTCTCCTTAAAATCAGAATGTCATCTTTAAAGTAATTCATACCTTGTTTTGTGATATTACTACACCTACTCCATACATTTTTCTATCATTCTGTGTTAATGATAAAATGCACATTTTTTTAAAAATTAGTAGTATTTGAATTTAATCGTACATTTAATGTGTTTAATTGATGTGACTGTATCAATTGTGTTTTTACACTGGTGTTATGGAATTGAGAAAATGTAGTACTTCTTTATGGGCTTTACCTCTAAAAACATATTTTCCTAAACAGAGTGTGTATAACATTAATGATACATGAGTGACTCTAGATGAGACATCCATAAATGTGCTATGTTACGCTAATAGTTGTATGTGTATTTTAATGTATGACAGGAGAAATAGATTGTGCACTTGAAACTCATGATTTTCAGGCATAAAATCGCTTAGAATTAAACTAAGTTGGCCAGGCGCGGTGACTCACGCCTGTAATCCCAGCACTTTGGGAGGCCGAAGCAAATGGATCACGAGGTTAGGAGCTCGAGACCAGCCTGGCCAGTATGCTGAAATCCTGTCTCTACTAAAAATACAGAAATTAGTTGGGCGTGGTGGCGCATGCCTGTAGTCCCAGCTACTCAGGAGACTGAGGCAGGAGAATCGCTTGCACCTGGGAGGCAGAGGTTGCAGTGAGCTGACATTGTGCCACTGCACTCCAACCTGGGCAACAGAGTGAGATACTGTCCAAAAAAAAAAAAAAAAGAATTAAACTAAGTTAAAAAAAAGTTTAAAAACAATTTAAATTGGAGTGAGAAAAAAATCCAAAGTAAATAATAGTGCAGATGGGACAGGAAAATCATGAGTTCCATAAGGACAAGGGATGTGCCTTCTTCATTTTTGAATCTCCAAAGCTTCATAATTAGCACATTATGTGTATTGCATTTCTTTGAATATTGAATGCTTTGTCTCATTTATGGTGGATTATATGATCTGAAAAATTTACCCCAAAGAGTGAAATGCTTGATCTATAAAAATACTTCTTCAGGAACAGAAGTATTTTAAAAGAAGAGCTTGTGATTCTCAACCAGTTTTTTAAAAAGAAAAAATTGGTTTGTGCTCTGTAAGTGCATGGAATGGCTTTAGGTGCCTCCACCACCAGCTTTGCCCATTCTTTCTTCCGCCTGCATTAAGACTGAAGTTATTCACATTGTATTTCTTTAGAATGCTTGATCATCCCTGTTAAACTACCTTAGCCTAAATCAGAAACTTCCAAACTGTTACTTTATGTAAACACATTTTAAACTACATGGTACATGGAGTAGAATGTATACTCAACACTTAGATTGTTAGGGTTATGGTTTCTACTTCCCTCTTTTTCTGGCATCTCTTTTTCCTCACTCTGCATATAGCATTGGATGCCAACAGGTTGAACACTGTAAGGATGATGTTTGGGGTCGATACTTTTTACTTTGTTCTGTTTTTTCTTCTTTTTTTAGACATAATCTCACTTTGTTGCCGAGGCTGGAGTGCAGTGGCACAATCTCAGCTCACTGCAGCCTCAACCTCCCAGACACAAGTGAACCTCCTGCCTCAGCCTCCCAAGTAGCTTGGACTACATGCATGTGCCAACATGCACAGCTAATTTTGTTCTTTCTTTTTTTCTTTTTTTTTTTTTTTTTTTAGAGAGAATCTAACTGTGTTGCCCAGGCTGGCCTCGAACTCGTGGGCTCAAGTGATTTTTTCCCCTCAGCCTCCCCAAGTGCTGGGATTACAGGCAAAAGTCACCCCACCTGGCCAGTGCCTTTTTCTATCCATTGAAAGGCCTAGTGAGGGACCATAAGAGAACCAATTCCAGAAATGTTTTGTGTTTCTGCAGATTTCAAGAAGGTAAAGATCCAATTCTCATAGCTTGATGTAGAGAAAGGTTTTATGCCATCCCTTACTTACTGTTAAGCAGTAAAATTAGCACTAGACTAGAAATCAAATATCTTGTTCTCATGTATGCTGTAACTGCCTTATTCTAATTCCTGCATCCTTCCTCTGTACCTCAGTCTTCTTTGCAGTAAAATAAAAGCTTCATTTAGATGATTTCCAAGGCTAACTTCCATTTTGAAGTTTCCTTGAGCCTGCCATAGTTTGGCATAGACTATAGATGGGGTAAGGAGGGACTGTAAAAGAAATGAGTTTAGCATCATTGTCCACCCACCTGAGTGTCTATTAAGAAGAAGAAGAAAAAAAAAAGCCCAGCTGTCATCATGACTATTGATTCACTGCTAACTCCTTTGTTACCCTCTCTCACTTCTTTCCAAAATGATTTATTCCTCTGTCATAAACAGACTTGGAATATGAATAAAAATAACCAGAATGATGGCCTCCATAACCTCTCACTGAAAGGCCTGGAAGTTTCTATGAAATTCAATAGAATCCTTACAACAAGGAAGATATTAACCACAAAGAATATAAGTTGTGCAGTACATGCATGTGTGTGAGTGTGTGTGTGTGTGTGTGTGTTTTCAGAGCAGAGTTGTTACATTTTACAGAAAACAAGACTAGGTGAAATATGTTCTCCGTCAGATAAATCCTTTAAAGTAAACTTTCAAGTAAAATTTCCAAATGGATCTATATTACAGCCAACTGCCTCCACCCTATCCCCAGTGACAAATACAAGACAGCTGCTAAATTTAACATGCCTTTACTGGAACACTAGTACCTCCTGCACAATAGCAGGCTATGTGCTGCCAATCCACAGGATGTACTCAATTTCTGAATTGCTGCACAGCAGCCCTGCTGATCCTTAATCCTTGTGAATATAGCACTGACACGTGGCCAAGACCTTCAGAGGATTGATTTTTAAGGGAAAAAATAGGAACAAAAGGAAAGAAAAAGCTCACCGCAACATGTTAAGACACATCCTGTGAGGCAAAAAATTTGAGATGGTGAAATAATGACTCAATAAATAAATTTAAAGCCACGCAGTCTCCAATATGGTTCGTGTTCTAAAAGTTCATTTGCAGATGAGTTGTTTCAAAATGGGAATGTATTCCTCCACAGAAACAATGTTTTACATGTCAGTTGGGCACCCAGGTTAGGCCATAAGATCCAGAATGTGCGTGATGTAACTAATATACAAATGATATTGAATCCATCACTCATAATAATATGTTGGTTGAAAAAATAGTCAGAAATGCATCATACATGCTGTTAGCCTGATTCATTCATTCATTGAACACCTAATAGTTGTAGGTGGGACTACATGGCCAATGATATAGGCCTAATTCCTATCTTAATCGAACTTACTAAAATCACGATTGACATGCTTAGGTACTAGCAATATGTTCAATTGATACTGACTGCAAAGAAGGCAACTGGATACTCCAATATATGGTGTTCATATGACTCAGTCAACAGCACCATTCTTATGTTTGGTATATATGGAAAAAGGGAGAGTCAATTCAATGAGTGACATAAAATATTGCATATGCATGTTAGCAACATGGATCTGAGTGTTAGCAACATGGATCCATGTTAGCAACATGGATCTGAGATCTATGTTAGACTTCTTGCTAACATAGCTGTCTAAAGTGGCTCCCAGTTAAGTCTTGGCGCCATACCATCTGCCCATTCCTCATGAAGAACACAGGAAGTAGCCTCTGCATTTTTTCTCTTTTCAGTTTCACTGTGTCTTTCCAATTAGTGTCTATGGGCTTCAGGAAAACTGTCAAGAGATAGGTAGGTTAAGAGTATCATGAGTGGGAAAGACATTGAAATGTATGATAGTCATTGATCCCTAAATGGGAAAGAGGACCATCCAGAACTAATACATAAATTACTTCTTATGCCAGTCTTGGAGGGTTAAAGGACTGAGTCCCTAAAACTCATATTTGTCTAAGTTTTTTTGGATCTGTTGAATTTCTTTGAGGCATGATCACTAACCAGAGTTAAAGCTGATTCTTCCTTTAGAATAAGCTTTCTTTCTTTCCCTATTTTCTTCAGCCTCTGGTTTCAGTCTCACTTGTGATCCTGTGGCAGGCACCATTATGGCTAGAACCTATTTGCTTTCTATTAGCAGTTTCCAACACCCTGCAGCAGACTCATTTCTCTTACATTTTAATCGTATTAGATCCCCCATTTAAGTTCCTGTCTACAGTCTCTGAACCCAGTAAATAATCAGGTCATCTGCCAAGGTGACCCTTTAAAGTACCCTAGCAACTTTTTCATAATAGAAACATGTTCTGCACACAAAAAAAACAATTCAATGTAAGTAGGCATGTTCTCAAGAAGAGGGCTTTTTGCTCAAAGGGTGCAAAAGAATTTAGAACTGTGGTTGTGTGGAATACCTAGACTTCTTGCTAACATAGCTGTCTAAAGTGGCTCCCAGTTAAGTCTTGGCGCCATACCATCTGCCCATTCCTCATGAAGAACACAGGAAGTAGCCTCTGCATTTTTTCTCTTTTCAGTTTCACTGTGTCTTTCCATCTCTGGCTTGATGCTGGTGCCAAGAATAGTCCTGGAGCTTTCCTGTTACTCTATAATCCCAGAATTGGCCACTTTCAAAAATTCAAGGGGCTTTTCTGCTGCAAGGAAAGAAAAATAGCTGTGCGCTCAAAGATCCCTGTCTGTCCTCTTTTTTTATTATTTTATTTTTCTCCTTAAACCTGTAGAGGAAGATGAAGGGACACATAGGTGATAACAGTAGGACTCAGGGTCTACAAAAGGCAAAGTTAAAAGTTAACTTCTTTATTTCAGAGGAAATTCAGACTTCAGGGGCTCAGGGAATGAGTGTTCCAGGAAGATATCCGTCCTTCATTGTGGATAAGCCTCGCTGAGTTGAAAGTGAGGATATTTATTTCAGAATAATTATGATTTCAGGAGCAATAGAGTAGGGTCTTCAAGAAGAAAAGATGTTTCTAATTCTCTTACCTAGGTTTTACAAGTGAAGATATAGGGAAAAGGCAGTTAAGAATAGAATGAGGCTAGTGCCACAAAGAAATTGTGAGGTGGTGATTAAGCTAAATAAACAAGACAGGCTAAATATTACTTAGCAGCAGGGCCAGTTTGAGTTAGTATAGGTTCATTCCGCTAATCTCACCTCAGAATGTGAAAAAATAAACCCAGTGACTGGCAAGGCCCACTCAGGATCATACCAGGGCCTTTTCAATTCAGATATTAAGAGATGGCCCCTTGTAGGTTAAAGAGGTAGTCACTTGGCTCAAGATCATTGCTTTATACATATAATTTCTATTCTGTACAACAAACCTGAAAGAAAGGACTATTGTCTCCACCATAAAGAAGAGAGAGTTTAAAAATAACTTGTTCCAGGTCACAGAACAAAAAAGGCAGAGCAACTTGACCCCTGGTTAGTTTGATATGCAAACCCATTTTATCCCTATTGCCCCAGGCTGACTCTCCACCTACCAGCTGCAAAGCAAAGAAACCACATTAGCCTAGATCTGAGCAGGAAGGAGACAGATTCTAAGCATTGTATTCCTACCTTTAACTCTCTTGTTTGAATGTGTTTGTGAGTATAGGGAAACCATCTTAACGTGGGACGGTAATAAACAAAATAGAAAAAAACCTGGGTCCCTAATGCCATTTTTCTATATAGTCAAGCCAACATGGCCCACTTCAGACTTCAAGTTATAGAATAAATAACTTCCTATTTATGTAATTCATGATTCACAGTATTCTTGCCGTTAAGCCTGATCCCAACTTGTATAATAATAGAGCACCATATACAGCAGCAGAGTGCAGATTCTGGAGCAGAAAATCTGGCTTCAAATCCCAGTCCTGCCACTGATTGGCTTTATAATGTTGAGTGAGTTTCCCAATCCTCTTTGCCTTAGTTTCACCATATGTGAAACTTAAATGTTATTTACTAGTTCAAATTGATTTAATGAGGTAGAAGTCAATATTTGTAAAAGACTAGGAATTGCACCTGGCATGTAGAAAGTGCTATATACAAAGGCCTTTAAAAAATTTGTTTCTGTGTATTTCATGTGTGTATGTCTTTTAAATACAATTGTTTCCATTTCCCCATGTAGTAATTTTAATAATTGTAAATTTTTCTTTTGTAGTTGTATAAAGTTTCTGTGTGTCAGACATACTCATTTTCAAATATAAAGCTGTCATATTATACTCGTTGTTTAAACTTAGAATACTAGTATTTTCCATCAACAAAATTAAAGTTTATATATGTGTGTGTGTACATATATGTGTGTGTGTAATAGAGACTGTTTGGACGAACGGAGGCAAGATGGTGCACTTCCGGGTTCTTTATCACCAGCTTTTCCCACGCGCGCGAAAATGCAGCCGGCGCCCGGGAAGGTGCAGACCAACTGGGCATGCGCTAGGTGACGTCAATCCGAAGAGACCAAGATTTACCTGGTCGCACCTGCGGAACGCCCCCCGACACACGCGTGCCCTGCCTATTGCCCTCCCACTCCTAGAAAAGCCGCTCTGGGCCATCGGGCCACGCGGCCTTCCTGAGTCGCTCACTCCTGTCGGGATGTGGGGACAGCAGGAACTCCGTCCCAGAGCCCCACTGGGGGACTCTGCCGGCCTTCTTTGCCGGAGGCTGATAGACCTCTTCCCCACACCTTAAGTCACCAAAAATAAATGTGCAGTTCTGCTCCTACGCTTGCCTACCCGCTGGTTCTTTTGTGCCCGCTTGGCTGGTCTGAGAAAAATAAATCAGAGACCACTCTATATGATACGTAAGTATTTGTGAGTGACTTTCACATCTACTATCTCATTTTAATTCCTATAGCATCTCTGAGAAGTAGTTAAGGTGGTTATATCAACCTCATTTAACAGATGAAAAAATAGGAAGCTTGCCGACATACTCAAAATTATGCAGCTAATGAGAGAACTGAGACCAAATCCATACCTTTATACCAAATTTGTGTAACTTGTATAACTATATGGTAATATGCCATGTGGCAATTTTATATAATTTTCCTTTATTAATATTGTAATGCTGACTTCTCGTCAGTAACCCCTGGTTGGTAAAATGACTTCAGTTATCTTTAATTAAGGGTTTAACATACATTTAAGTAAAGATATAAAAGGATATAAATTAGGATTGATCTAAACCAACATAGAAATGATCTTACCCAAATTTCCAGATTCCCTTGCAGCTGATATGGGCATAAAACTCAGTCCTGTATAATGAGATAAGAATTCTGAGGGAATTCTGGGAATACTTTTGCTGATTTTTCTCCGTAAACTTTGTTCAAAGTTCATCTCTCACTCTTTTCAGCAGGAATCAATCAGTCAGTTTTATTAAAAATGGCAGAAGTGCCAAGCAAGAACAGAAGAGAACAGTGCTTGTGAATTTGGCAGCTTGAAGGATCAGTTCTTAACAAAAGTTGAAGTGGTATGGAGTTAGTTAGTGATGTGATGAGATGGGTACTTTACTGAAATTTTTGTTGTTGTTGTTTGTCTTTTTGTAGAGATAGGGTTTCACCATCTTGCACAGGTTGGTCTTGAACTTCTAGGCTCAAGCGATCCGCATACCTCGGCCTTCTAAAGTGCCGGGACTACAGGTGTGAGCCGCAACTCCTGGCTGTCTGTAGAACTTTCATTCAGAATGTAAGTCATGGAAGTATTTTTTGTAGCATCAACTAGTGATGTCTGTCAAAATGTAAAATGCATCCCTGAGAGCCAGAGATTTTACTTCTAGGAATCTATTCTTAGCAGCACTGAAATGTGAAGATTAGAAATAATTTAAATTTCCCTCAGTAATGGAAGTGTGCATCTCTGCTATAGGATAAACAACCAATAAAAACACTGAGGTAGCCTTAAATGTACTAACAAGGACAGTTGTCCAAGACATATTCTTAGTGAATTTTTTTTTTAAATCAAGATTTGAAAGAATAAATATGGCCGGGCCTGATGGCTCATGACTGTAATCCTAGAACTTTGGGAGGCTGAGGCTGGCAGATTGCCTGAGGTCAGGAGTTTGAGACCAGCCTGGCCAACATGGTAAAACCCCGTCTCTACTGAAAATACAAAAACAGGCCAGGCATGGTGGTGCGTGCCTGTAATCACAGCTACTCAGGAGGCTGAGACAGGAGAATTGCTGGAACCCAGGAGAGAGAGGTTGCAGAGAGCTGAGATTGTGCCATGTACTCCAGCCTGGGTGACAAAAGCGAGATTCCATCTCAAAAAAAAAGAAAAAGAAAGCCCCAAATATATGTATGTGTATATATACACACACACACACTGTGAAGGGAAGGAGGCATTAGAGAATGGTTTAAAACTTGCATTGTTTGTCTTATACAATGGTAATGTGCTTACATATTATTTATATTATTTAAAAAGAAAAAAAGCCTTTTTTAAAATCTGTGAATCGTGGTAAAGAAAGCAGATATAGCCTTGCAGAGATTACTTTTGAAAAACCTGTATCAACAAAGACAATCAAAGAAATTGAGTAATAGCTGAGGAAAATAGAAGTTCAGGTATGTTATATTTTTTAAGATGAAGGACACTGTGTATATGCTAATTGGGAATGATTTTCTGAGTAGAAATACCATATTTCTTCAATTCTAAAATACAGGGTTTTTTTTCACATTTTAATGATTCTGAAATATGTTTCATAATCCATTAAATGAAGTATAGAGGATTGGCATTAGCTTCTATGAGTCATCTTGAGGCAATATTCACCGAAATCCTTTTTAGATTAAATTTCCCACTTGAGGTCTTTGAAGCTCACTTGTGTTCAATTCCTGGGCCATTCCCCCTCCTCTTTTCATTCGGTGTCAAGGTTAAAATTGGCACATTCCACTGCTTTCCCTTTTTGCCTAGTAGGCTATTGTCCTCACATATCCTTACATTGAAGATGAAGGCCTTTGATGCTCAAGTACTTGGGAATTTTTTATTAGCTTTCCTGTCTTGAAGCATATTACAAAAGTGGAAACAATAAATGAATTAAGAAATGTTGATGAGGATGCAAATAAAAACAATCAAAATCCTTCTGCATTGCTGGTGGGTATGTAAAATGCTGCAGTCTCTATGGAAAATGATACAGTAGGTCTTCAAAAAATTAAACATAAAATTACTATATGATACAGCAATTCTACTACTAGGTATCTATTTAAAAGAATTGAAGGCACACCCATATTTATAGCATCATTATTCACAGTAGTCAAAAGGTAGAATATTTCCGAGTGTCATTCAACAGGTGACTGGATAAACAAAGTGTGGTACATACGTATGACAGTGAATAATCAGCCCTAAAAATGAAGAACATTCTGACACATGCTATATAGCACAGGTGGGCCTTAACAACATTATGCTAAGTGAAATCACTCAGTGATGAAGAAAACATAATATATGGTTCCACTTATCTGAGATACCTAAAGGTACCTCAAAATGTATCTCATGAGGTCAAATTTATAGAGACAGAAAGCAGAATGGTGGTGCTAGGGCAAGGGAGGTAGGGGTAGGGGAGAATGGGGAGTAATTGTTTAAGGGGTGTGTCATTGCTATTTGGGAAGGTGAAAGAAGTTCTGGGGATGGATGATGCTCATACAACAATGTGAATGTTCTTGTTGTCACTGAACTGCACACTTAAAAATGGTTTACATAGTAAGCTCTGTGTTTTGTATATTTTACCAAAATTAAAGAAAATAAAATAAGTGTACATAAAGTAATGGCACAACCTATATTTTATGACAGCTTAGATTTAAAGGAATGTTAAAAACTCCAAAGAGAGAAGGAAACACAATACTTGAGAAGCAAGATTCAGCTCAGAAGTGCAGGACTGGCCTTCAACAGGAGGAAGAAAAGGTCCATCAGCAGCAGGAAGGGACAAAAGGTAGCAGGGGCAGGTATGTTCACAGATGGATTAGTATGAAAATGAGGGAATTTCCTTGTCAATGCCATCTTACTTCTAAACAACATTTGAAGTGAAGTCATCAGGTGAGAGGGAAGTGTGGCGACGGAGGTGTGTGACGTATGAGAAGAGACCCTAGAGGAAGTAGTTATCCCAAAGAATGGGAAGTTGGCGCCACAGAAAAACATACATATGCTTGTCAGTAGTACTGAGTCCTCATTTGAGAACATAAAGTACAATCGGTCTGAATAACTGTGTTATTTACTCCAGCAACGTTCATCTGTCTGTGTGCAAATAAGAGGAAACACGGTTAGGTTACTTCAGGATTAAGGTTGTGCAAGTTTAGAACAATGGCAAGAAGGAAGCAAGTGAGGAAATTGGGGATCATTTGCATATATGGATTTAAATGATTGATTGTTGATTTCTTCATTTTGAAATGGGGATAATAGATCTTACCTCATACAGTTGGGTGAGTTGAATGTAAAGCAGGTACAACTTTTTACACAGTATGTCTGGTACTCACAAAGTATTTAATAAACATCAAATATTGTTACTGTCATATTACCATGGGTTATGAAATATATGCTAGACAATGACGAAAGTGAAGATAGGTGAAAGCTGATGAATAATAAGAAAGTAGTCAGTCAGCAGATTAGAGGTTTTGGTGAGAACAGCAATAAAAAGTAATTATATTGAGGACTTTTGAGTAGACAAGCCAGACTTAAAACTTTGAATGCCTGGAGAGCTTGACAAGATTGGTAGGAGGCAAAGGAGTGGACAATTAGGGAGGCAAAAGAGTAGGTAATATAACCTGATAGCACATGCTTCAAAGGAGCAAGGGTTTGCAAAAGGAACAGGTTGTTACACTTGGAAACTGTGTGGGCTGGAAGGAAGTTCACTTCTGCTCCTGGCCCTGAAGAACATGGTATAAAAGAGAAAAGAAAAACAACTTTGATTTCATTTGAAGAGAAGCAGCTACCTCAGGGGACAGCCCAATTTCAGTAAAAACGCAGACTTGAAGGGAACAGTCAGAGAAAAGAGTAATAATTTAAAGATGTTCACTGATTACAGACTTAGAGCTCAAAAGGATGGAGAGATAAAGTTTGGAGAGACTTTTCCTTTTCTTTATGACAGATTGAGTCAGATCAGAAGAGATGCGTCAAGTATGGGAAGAGATGGACTCAAAGGCAAACACCTCTTGTTTTAACTATTATAAATGGGAGTGTGGCTGAGGTGCTTATTTTGATCTTTTAACAGGATTAAGCTCTCAGACTTGATTGAAATACTGGAGAGTCTGAGGGCTGCTCCTTAATGTTAGGGTAACTAGCAATGTAATGATGAACTATTCTGTGCTATGTGTTTTCTGCCTATTCCATTATTTTAACTCCATATATATTTATTCCTGGTATCCTTGAATAGACTGCAGACTTCCTCAGAAAAAAATTATTTTCTTTTAAAGTTATCATACTTCACTAAGTAATTTAGAGTATCATGTAGAGAACATACTCAATTTTTTTTCTTACATTGAATTTTTTATTACTTCAGTCATAGAAGAGGCTATATTACCAGTTTTAAATTTATACTTAGTTGTGTGTATATAAAGAATAATTTTAGAAAAAGAACCTAATATCCTCTGTTCTTAATCTTGGTATGATAATATTTTATGTTCAGGAAGGAATATGGGATAGAAGAAAATCCCCATAAGCAGACTACAGAATTAAGTTGAAATGAAATATGAAGCGTATTGTAGTGTCTGCCTTGTATAGTTGTCTCTTATTTTCTGGCCTTTTTTGAATATTTTACACAGTTTGAGGAAGTCCGAGGTTACTTGAAGATTGTTTTATTTAAAACCTAATGATTCTTTTAGCAACTAAAGTACTGAAAACAATTTTGTTCAAATGTCTTTGCCACTAGATTGTCCACAAATCAAACACATTCTTGGAGATGAAAACAAATAGGGGAAAAGAGTATGTAAATATGGGGAAAACATCTGTTTCATCATAGGAATTGAATCGGATATCAGGCTCTGCAATAGCTTATTTATGATAATATCCTAAATAATGTCACAATACGTCACAACTTTAGTCCCTGCATTACCTCTAATTCAAACCTTTGTAACTCTATCATCTTAGCCCCTCCTGCATAAAGAACACAAGCTTTCAATAAGCATAGTACCACAAATTGAAGAAAAATTCTTCTTAATTCAAATATTCCTAGGATGAGTTAACTCTGATACATCAGAGTACTCTTTCCCCTTAGATGTATTATTAAATAATATAAATATTAATAAAGGCATTTACAAATGCCTTTGATCACATTATAAGCCTTATTTTAAAATTTGGAGTAATTTTGATATTTGCAATTTTTTCTTTTTTCTTTAATATTAAAAGAGCGTATACCAAAGCATTACGATTGAAGTATTATTTTTTCCTTTTTCAAAAGAACTTGAATAAAATATCCAACAATCATAATTACTGCCTTCATTTTTAAGAACACTCGATTATTGACTGATAGCAAAATTTTCATTAAATGCAATATATATCTTTCACGTCTATTAAACAGTATTATTTTGTGAAAGAAATATAGATCTTGGGGCCCCAAAATCACTGCGCTAAAGGGAAAAGTCAAGCTGGGAACTGCTTAGGACAAACCTGCCTCTCATTCTATTCAGTTACCCCTCCGCTTACCTAGATAGATGCATATCTGATTGCCTCATTTGGAGTGGCTCACCAGAAACTCAGAAGAATGCAACCATATGCCTCTTAGCTACCTATGACCTGGAAGCCCCTCCCCACTTTGAGTCGTTCTGCCTTTGCCTCCAGTTGTCCCACCTTGCCAGACTGAACCAAAGTACATCTTACATATATTCATTGGTGTCTCATGTCTCCCTAAAATGTATAAAACTAAGCTGTGACCCTACCACCTTGGGCACACGTCGTCAGGACTTCCTGAGGCTGTGTCACGGGCATGCATCCTCAACCTTGGCAAAAATAAACTTTCTAAATTTACTGAGACCTGTCTCAGATTTTCGAGGTTTATAATTGGACAGAACAGTTATATTTCTATTATTGGAACTGCAATGAGAAAAGTATTAATATCAACTACCAGATATTTTATCTTTAAATTGATAAGAAAATTAATTTGAAAATAATTAATTTACAGCTTGCAAAAAGTTATCTTAGCCCATAGATTAGCAAATTTATTAGCAAAGTCATTGATATTTTAAGTCAAATTTTAGTAAACTTTATCTTTATTGTATCTGCACATTGCACAAATACAATAGTTTAAGAAAATGAACTATATAACTTCATCCTTTTTAAGTCTTATAAAATTATTATATATGAAGACTTTAAGGTTCCAGTAAAATAGGTAGTTTACATTATGTGACTTCTAGATAAATAAATACCACAAAACCCTCAAATTTTCTGCTAGAAATAATAAAAATAAATACTTTTCCATGCTCTCAATTTTACTACCTCTTAGAACTCAAAATATATCTTAAAACTTAGTGAAAAATGGCTGCAAACTGCCTTGATTTTGATTTGAAAGTATCCTAATGAAGTGGCATAAGCATTTGATTTTCCCTATTTTACTTAGTGAACATTTCAATGGATTTTTTAAACTACTGAACAGCTCTGAAAGAACTAAGGTTCTTTATTTTCAAAAGCAAAATGCTCTTCCCTCACTTTAATAGACACTCATACAATTAAAAAGCAAGCACAGCCATCTAGATGAGCAATCAGTAGCAAAGGGAAAAGTTATTACAAAATTGCTAATTATCAAAATAGGCAATTATAGTGTAGACTGACTTTCTGAAAGCACTGCTAACATATTATGTGTGAGACTAAATGGTAAAGGAGTTGGGGATATTAAAAAAGAAAATGCTTGTTACTTTACTTTCAATAAAGCACTCACAAGTAGACTAACTCATTTGAACTCCATCTTTGTGAGGCAGATATTGTTGTTCCCATTTTACAGTTGAGAAAACTGTGGAGGAGCATTGTAGTAGCTTTTGCAAAGCCACAGGGTTGGTAACTGGTAGAGCACAGATCATCAGCCAAGTTTTTCTGACTCCTGATATCCTTGTATCTTTGTGATCACATGGAGCCCCTGTCTGTGTAGACACATGGAGCACTGTGATAAACAGAACCAAACCCAAAATCGGATGATTAGAATTTCATTGCAAAAGTGTTGGATGTGTGAAGCTATTGGCACTCTGTCTGTGCTACACTGTGATTCTTCTGCAGGCCTGTCAACAAGAATGTTATCTGAATTCAGCAGTTCAAGCACTGCACGGAGCCAGGGAAAGAATATCTGCTTTATATCAACATGCTTGCTTCCTAGACTGTCTGACAGTATTTTCTTGAAAGTGACCTCTGCCAGAAATACAACAGGCCTCATTCAATGATAGAAAACGCCACATCTAACATGGTTCTTCCACTCATCTCAAGGAACGTTACAGAAGTGGTCTTGGAGCAAGAAGACTATCACCTCAGCTTTTTCCAATAAAACAAATCTCATACTCACATGCATTTTCTTGTTTATCTGTTTATTTACTTATCTATAAATGTTTCTTATAATGTTAAAAAATAAATTGGGCATAATTCTTTCTCTTAATAAAAATCAACATCTCTCTTAGTATATATAGCTGCATAACACATCACCCCAAATCTTAGGGCTGAAATAATCACTACTACCATTTTATCCTATCTCACTATTTTGGACAGGAATTTGGTTAGATCTGACTGAGTAATCTGGTGCCATATGATATCAACTAGGGATTCATTTCCAATTAACGTCTGTTCTGGTCTGCAGGGTGCTTAATGCTTAAGGTTTTACTCAAATGCCTGGCATCTTGCTGGAAACAAGCAGAAGACTGGGCTCAGTTGGGCTTTTCCTTCTTTTAATGTGGTCTCACAGTCTCTATACCTGCATTCTCCAATCAGGGAGTCAAACTTCTTACAAAGAAATTAAAGGCTCCAAAGGGAAAGTTCCAAAACTCCACATGTGGACTGCAAGGCTTGTCTTATCACCTTTGCAATATATCTCATAATTGTAATTAATGATTATTAATTGATTTTTAATGTCTGTTGTGCTATATTGTAAGGTCCATAAAAACAGGACAATGTTTGCAGTCATTCTTCTGTGTCCCATGTGTTTATCAGAGTGTCTTGGACGCAGAAATAAATATTTGATGAATGAATTAAAGAATAAATGAATTCAGGCCAGATGGTGGTTCATGTCTAAAATATCAGCACTTTGGGAGGCCAAGGCAGATGGATCTCTTGAGATCAGGAGTTCAAGACGAGACTGACCAAAATAGTGGAATCCTGTCTCTATTAAAAATACAAAAATTAATTGAGAGTAGTTGCATGCACCTGTAGTCCCAGCTACTGCGGAGGTTGAGGCAGGAGAATCACACAAACCCGGGAGGCAGAGGTTGCAGTGAGCCAAGATCAGTACCACTGTACTCCATTCTGGGTGACAGAGTGAGAGTCTGTTTCAAAAAAATAAAATAAAATAAAAAATAAATAAAAAACAAATGAATTAAATATAAACATTTTAACAAAAGAAGTAGAAAAGTATGGCACCTAGTTATTGATCGTCCTTTGAACAGGATCACTTTTGAGGTAGTATGAACTACTTGTTGAATTTTTTATGATACAATATTACCATTTTTAAAGTACATGCTATGTGCCAGGTTTTTTTGTTTTTGTTTTTGTTTGTTTGTTTGTTTGTTTACAGAAGTCATCTTTTTATAGTAATAACTCTTAAAGGTAGATATTATTACCTTCATTTTGTAAACAAGTGAACTATGACTTAGAGAGGTTAAAGTGACTGGTCTAAAATCACAGAGCTATCCAAAATATCATATTCTGGTCTTCCACCTGGTTATGAGGTGATAGGGGTTATTAAAGGTGGGTTTTAATGTTACACTGTCCAAGTCAAGTGCAGACCCTAGATATTTTACCTTCCATACCCTGAAAAGCACTCTATATCAAGTACCCAGCCCATTGATTCTGGCAGCTTTTGAGTAACCTTAATCATTGAAAATATAGTAGATAGCCCCTATGGGACAAGAAAAGTGGCATGGCAAAGTCTCAAGGTATAGGAATGTGTCTATCTGCTTGATATTCCCTGAGGTAGCTTTCAGTAGAAGACCCACATCCATATAGAAGACATGAAAAGCCAACTGCTCAAATGACTCATTCTGGTCCATAATTAGTAACAGGATACTATGTGATTCTGTATATACTTCCCTGCCATGATCTGACAAATGTAGGCCCTTAATGTTATTTTATAACCCCCGATTAACACTTGTTTTAGCAATATTTTATTAGACTACCTACCAAAATTCTGCTGACAAAACCTACCAGAAGCCCTGGCTGACTCTCAATAAATATAAGGACAAATTCCAGCATAACATAAAAGAACTGATGAAAATTTGAGCTGCCTGCCTAAAATAGAGTTTACAATTTGCATCCAACCAAGTTTAAATTGCCTACTATAACAAACAAAAAAATCAGTTCTCTTTAGAAAAATATAACAGAATCTACAACATAATATCCAGACTGCAATCTTAAATTAGCCAACATGCAAAGAACCAGGAAAATCTGACTCATTCTCAAGAGAAAAGACAATCACCAGATATCTACCCTGAAATAATCCAGATGTTTTCTTGAGTATACAAGAATTTTCAAAGAAGATATTATAACTCTGCTTGATCAGGTAAAGTTAAATTTTCTCAGAATAAGTGAAAAGGTAAGAAATTTTAGCAGGAAAAAAAAAGAAACTATAAAAGATAGTTAAAAATACTAGAACTGAAAAATGCTAAAAGAAAAACCAATAAAAATTCATTGAATGGACATAATGAGGTGTCAGGGGAAAAAGTCCATGGGTATAAAAATTGATAAATATAAGTCATCTGATACAAAGAACAGAGAAAAATGTCGAAAAAAAAGGAAATGAACACACACGGGATATGAAAAATAATGTCAAAAGATCCAACATACATTTAGTTGAAATACTGAGAGGAGAAGAAAATACAAGACAAATAAATAATTGAGAAAATAATGGCATAAAACTTTTCAAAATTGATGTAATATGTTAATTTATAAATGCAAGAAGCTAGTATACAGTAAACAGGATAAATACAAAGAAAACCATACCTTCTTATCTCATAATAAAACTGCTGATTAACAAAGACATAGAAAAAATTTTGAAAGCTTCCAGAGAAAATCATCACATTACATATAGGAATGCAACAATTTGAAAAACGACGGATTTCTCATCAGAAACGATGGAACTATAGAGACCAAGAAATATGTTTAAAGTGCTGAAAGAAAAAAAACACACACACACACACACACAAAACAAAACTTTGACCCAGAAATCAATATCCAGCAAAACATCCTTTAAAAACTGTATTAATTTTCTCAGGCTGCCATAACAAATTAGTACAGACTGGGTGGCTCAAGTTACGGAAATTTATTTCTCACAGTCCTGAAGACTGAAAATCCAAGGTTAAGATGTCCTTAGCGTTGGTGTCTGGTGAGAGCTCTCCTCTTGGGTTATAGATGGCTACCTTCTTGCTGTGTGCTGGTATGGCCTTTCCCTGATGCACGCAGTTGGGGAGAGAGAGAAAGAGACAGCGAGAGAGAGAGAGAGAGAGAGAGGTCTGTGTTGTTTCTTCTTGAAAGGACATTAGCTCTATTGGATCAGGGCCTTACTCTTATGACCTTATTAATATTAGTTACTTCCTTATTCCAAATATTGCCTCACTAGGGGTCAGGGCATCACCATTTGAATTTGGGTGTGTGTTGGGGGCTGAGAGGGGCAGGGGAACATATGCATTCAGTCCACAACAAGAATAAAGACAACTCGAAGACATTTTTAGATACAAGCAAACTTGGAGAATTCATCACCGTAGATTTACACTATAAGAAATGCCTAAAGGAAGTTGCTTAAGTGAAAAGAACATGAGACTAAAGGGAAATTTGGATCTTCATGGAAGACAAAAGAGTATCAGAAATAAATATTTGGGAAAACATAATTTTTTCCTCCCAGATTTTTAAAAATATGTAGGACTGTTGAAAGCAAAAAAATGTAACTTTGTTTTGTGGGATTTATAATGTGTGTACAGGAAATACATAAGACACTGTAACATAAAGGATGGAGGGCAATATAAATAGAGCTATGTGGTTGCAAGATTCTTATATTTTAATATTTAATATTTAAGAGTTTAATACTAACTCTATGTAGGCTATGAAACGTTAAAGATATATTTGTAATCAACATAGCAATCACTAACAATATAAAATACAGGCCTATAACTGAAAAGTTACCAAAGCCATCTTGAAGGTATTCCCACTGAATGAATTAGGATCACTTTGTCATAAAAGTCACAAGTTGTAGTGACATACTTATTGAATAAGTCCCCAATGTCATCAATAACAGAAAATGGATATAAACTTTGCCACATCTGTCACCCAAGTTTGTGGATGAATTACTATGCTGTTCAGTCTGTAATATTCTGTAATCTCTTCCCAAGGAAAAAGGTGTCTATTGCTTGGACCTAAGAACCTACTGCCTGACTCATTTATTAGCTCCTACAATTCCTTCAAGATGTTAGTTGCTTCAATCATTCTGCAAATACTTATTGAGCTACCACTATGTGCCTGGCATGGCTCTTGCCCTATTGCCATGGTATGATGCAGAAAGAAGGCTCTTTCAGCAAGCACTGCTGAAAATCAATTTCGTGGTCAATAAAAGTATCATCCCTGGCTTTGTGGAATGCACGTAAGAATTAAAATCTTAATCTTCCTAAAACTTTCAGGTCTCAGAGACAAACCATCATAATGGTATAGAGGTTGGGGGACACTCTGATGAGAAATTATGAGGAGGAGTGGTCTTCACAGTAACATCATGACATCCTTCACAGCCTAAAAAAACTCTGTCTCATTTAATTCCACTCCTAACACATGGTTTTAGAGCCAAGAAAAATAACATGCACACTCACCTTGTCTAAAGAGGATTCCTAATTTTAAACCAAACTGAGACAATTAAATTTTTATGAAAGTAATGTTTTGTTCAAAAAAATTCCTGTGGCATATTTTTTATTAAATGTCCACAAGATAGTTGGCACTAATCTAGGCCCTGGAAATCCAGTTGAAAGCAAAACACATAGTTTTTGCCCACAGAGCTTATATACCAGTAAGGGGAGATAAATTATAAGCCAGCAAATAAATAAAAACATATGTCCTGTATTACAGTGCATTAAGAGATAATACCAAGTAATATCTTCCTGGAAAAAAAAAAAAAGGAAGGATTATGTGAGATCACATGGTCGTCTCCAGCAAACACTTCTATAAGGCATAATTAGCCTCATAGGAGTGGCAGGTGTTCGTGAGCACTTTACATGCATGCTTGACCTAGGACGTGAATTATGTAAGGGAGCAAGTCAAGGCAAGGTTTTGGAGAAAAGATTCCAAGCTCATGGAGGATCAAGGGCCAAGGCAGGAAGGAGCTTGACGCATTTACAGAACTGAAAGAGAGGGTGGCAGGGTCTGGATCATGCAGGACCTGGTGGGTTTAGTGAAGACTTTGGAGTGCAATAGGAAACAACTAGAGGATTGTAAGCAAAGGAGTGGTATGATTGGATTTATATTTTTTAAAAAGTAAGTCTGGGCACTTGGAGAGAATGAATTAAAGGGAAACAGGAGTGAAATCAGAATGACAAATCAGAAGACTATTGCTTTGATCCAAACAGCAGATGATGGCTTCTTGAAACAAGATAGTTGTGGTGGAATTTCAGGATGTCTGGGATCTCTTCCTCTTCTGAATTCCAGTAACACTTTGTTTATACCCCTTTTTTTGTACTAGAACAATCCTGTACTCCCATTTTAGACTCTTTTGGTAGCAGAAACTAAACCTTGCTCACCTCTATTTTCTCCTGGTTTCTGAATACATTTTATGTAGCAGATAGTTGATGATTGTTTATGCAAAATAAACAAAATTATAATATTCTCCTTTGATACTTGTATTGTTACATGAAAATGCACATATTGTATTTGGATAACCAAAATTAAGAATAAAATATTTGTTATATGTTTTAAGGTTTAAATCATATAAGTTTTTTTTTTCAGTTTGGCTTTATTTTTGTTCCCTTGTGTAATACTGCCAAGTATGAATTTTATATGTACTCTTGAGTTAAATCAGTACAAATAAAGCTTCAAGCAATTTTTAAGTAGAGGAAAAATATATTTTTCACTGTCTCGTATCTTAAAAATAACTGAGCCAATTTAATTTACTCTTTCTAAAGTGAGGCCATTGGGAGAGGCATGGTAGTGATGAGATATGGAACAAATGAAAAAATAACAAACCTGTATGTCCTGCACAGGTATCCCAGGACTTAAAATAAAATAAAATTTTAAAAATAATAAATAAATGAAATTCTTCTCATAAGACCAAGGCTAACATTTCAATTGCAAGCAAATATCTTGAATGTTGTAAACAAGTGAAGGTGGAAATTGAAATGAAAATTCTTTTCATCTTTGAAGAAAATTTTCTGCAGTTTAACATCAAAGGTCGTAAACTAAGAGAAATCCTTTGGGTTTTGAAAGAATAATTCAATAAAACGCTGCTTGAGAAAGATTATGAATACATCTGATACATCCTTAGTGAGAAAATATTGTGGAAACATATTGTGGAAAGAGAAATATAAGAACATCAAAGGTTTGAATCTAATAATCTATATTTGTACACTGTTTTTTTCTTTACTGATTGTAACTTCTTATCCCATTCCCTACCCCTATCAACAAGCCAGCCTCTCATCTGTAATAAGGTTATTCTGTCCTCTCTGATAAATATTACCCCACCATATACATACACATATACCCAAAAAATAATCACATGGATTCCATAATATATAGAACACTCACATAAAAAAATCAGAAATGAGGAACTAATGAAAAGGTGGAATATAGAGGAAATATCCATAATGTATTAAATCACCTCAAGAGTATCCTGTGGAAAAAAAATACGTCATAAGGATATGAGCTAACTGTTGGCCAAATGGAAGAAACAGGAAGGAAGTGCTTATTGGATATTTATTTGGAGAAAACTGGTCAACAAACACTGAAACAAATGCTAAAGACATATTTCATGTTGTGTTATTATAGTGGTTTCCTATCTTTCATCAAAGTCACACTGTCGTCCCCTATAATAACCTACTATCTTATGTCCACTTTGAGAACTGGTGCTCAGAATTTAGCAAATTTCTCCTTGTAAGTTAGTTATACCAAAACTCATCTCCTGCTCATTCTGCAGATATTGCTTAGCAAAACACTCCTGACTAGTGGAAATTTACTTGTTACATGTTCTCTTAGAACTGGGATTTTTAGATTCACTACCATGATTATTTGTTAATGCCTGTCTCATTCACCAAACTGGGGGTCCGACTGACATTGGTATCTCAAAACCTAGTTAATAAACACTTCATAACATTTGTCAAATGAATTAATGAAGTGCATTTATGCCTTGAATTTCTTAGCTTAGTTTTTTGGCTGAAAGAACTGCCAGAGAGAAACAAGTTATCTAGCAGTTATAATTCATATACTTTCTACCATACAGTTGCTTAAAAGGAGTTTTTTCAATAAATTGAGAAATTTTGACAAAATATATTTATGTTTGTGTTAAATATATACAGAATCGGACTTCTATATTGGCATAATAGAGAGCTAATCTTTTTAAGTACCCATGTAACATACAAAGACAGACCAAACACTGGACCATAAAATAATCAAAAATATTAAAAATTGAAACAATACAGAGTGTGTTCTCTGAACAAAATAGAATCAAACTGGAAATCAATAACAGAAAGAAAATAGAGAAATCTTCAACCTCTTGGAAACTAAACAACACATTTCTGAATAATCCAAGAACCAAAGAGGAAGTCTCAAGGAAATCAAAAACACTTTCAACTCAAAATGGATTATGGACTTAAGTGCAAAATGTAAAACTATGAAACATTTATAAATAAGAGGAAAATCTTTGGAATCTAGGACTAGCAAAGAGTTATTAAACTTGACACCAAAAACATGATTTCTGACAGAAAAATTCATAAATTAGAGCTTGTCAAAATTATATCCTTTTGCTGCATGAAATACCCTGTTAAAAATATAAAAAAGAGAAGAAACAGGGTTGGAGGAAATAGGTGCAGAATACATATATCAGAAATACTGTATCTAAAATATATATCTATATATCCCATTTTATATGTGGAATATAATTTATTCATATCATACATGGAATATCATATACATACCTCAAAACGGAACAGTAGAAAGACTATCCAATTAATTACAAAACAAGTAAAGACAAGAAAAGATATTTCACCAAACAGTATACACAGGTGGAAAATTTGCACATAAAAAGATATTCAACATCATCAGCCATCAGGGAAATGCAAATTAATACTACAATGAGATGCTACTATTCATCTATCAGAATGACTAAACAAAAACTGTGACAACACTAAATGCTAGTGGAGAAGCTGAGGAGCTGAGTTGCTTATACATGGCTGGTGGCAATGTAACTGCTGCTCTGGAAAACGATTTGGAGGTTCCTTTAAGGAAAAAAAAATTGAGTATTATATAACCTAGAAATTGCATTCTGGGTATTTATCCCAGAAAAATGAAAACTTATTTTTATACAAAACCTGTACACAAATGTTTATGGAAGCTTTATTTGCAATAGCTCTTAACTGGAAACAATACAGCTATCATTCAATAGGTATATGGTTAACTGTAGTACATATCGTGGAATATTACTAGGCAATAAAAAGGAACAAACTTTTGATCCAGTCTACTACATAGATTAATCTCCAGATAATTATACTAAGTAAAAAGAAATCAATCCAAAAAATTTTTATACTTTATGATTTCATTTATATATCATTATTGAAACAATGAAATTAGAGACATGAAAAAAAAATTAGTGATTGGCAATGATAAAATAAAAATGTAAGAATATTTAAATTTTAAAGAATTAGTGATCAAATAAACTCTTTAAAATTTAAATGTGTTTGAGTTTTTCTTTTATTATATCTGGTGTCAGAAGTGAGAATCTGAAGGACACCACCCAATGAAGACATCTGGGAGCAACAAGCAGGCAGCTGTAGACCCCCTACTGACCTCATGCTCACTGCTTCTTGCTGCACATTTGGAAGTCATCACTGTGAATCCCTGTAGGATACAAGAGCCCCACAGCTTCTGTTGTTTCTCCAAGTTTACTTGAGCACTTTTTATCTCAACTGGGTTTGAAAGTTGCAACACAAATAAGACTGGGTCCTGTGGGGAGGTTTCAGATTTCTCACTGGGTCAGACAGAAACCGAAATGGGCTTACTGAAAGACCTCTGGTAAAAAAGGTTCTAGAAAGATAGCACATAATGGATTTCTTTAAATGCAAGGAGTCTGAGACTCCATATCAGAAAATTAGGCAAATATTACCAAAATTTAGAATTTTTTGGGTCACAAAGAAGTTGTAACCCAAACCAAATTGCTCATCTACTGGGAAAACAAACAAACAAACAAACAAAGAAAATCGTGAATGCCTCAGAAACAAGGGGATGTGTTTTGGATTGGCATATAGATGCTTCTAAGCGCTCTGTCTCTTTATCCTCCTCTGTACTCTGAATCTGCTGACATTTTTACTGGTTTGCTTGCCTCCCCACAACAAAGAGCTGGTGAAACAGATAGATACGTGATTGCTAATGACAGGTTCCTAGGATCAACCAGGTATGCTTCTTTTGAGACAGGATCTTGCTTTGTCAACCAGGATAGAGTGCAGTGGTACTACGTTCTCAGCTCACTGCAGCCTTGATCTCCACGGCTCAAGCAATCCTCTCACATTAACCTATAAAGTAGTGGGTCTATAGTCATGTACCACCACACCTGGCTATTTATTTATTTGTTGACTTACTTACTTATTCATTTATTTCATAGAAACAGAACCTCACTACAATCCCCAGCCTGGTCTTGAACTCCTGGACTCAAGTGATCCTCTGGCTCTGACCTCCCAAAGTACTGGGATTACAGGCATGAGCCACCATGCCTGGTCCAGGTCTACTTTTAGCCACCCTTATGCATTGGTTAAAATCTTGGGGCTCAGAGCAATAATGAAAGGTATCCTGTTGGCATAGGAAAGGCTTTATCTGTCCTATGCATTAATGACTTTCATCCTAAACTCAGTAATCTAGTTAAATTCATGTTGATAGGACCCAGAGAAGCTCAAATTGGACACAAGGGTCAGAATGGTATTGCCTTGAGTATATTAGTGATCACAAACCCCTACTGGACCCATGTATGAGTCAGAAAAAGAAACACACACACACACAAATAGTCTTTTGAAAGGCATTCCTGAAGTGTTTCCTGTCCACACTGACTGGTCAATCAACTAGACCTGCAGGGAAAAGAAAGATAAATTGCTACTGATTTCAAAGCCCACATGGAGAATATGTTAGTCCATTCTGGCATTGCTGTAACCAACTACCTGAGATTGGAGAGTTCATGAAAAAAAGAGGTTTAATTGACTCACAGTTCTGCAGGCTGTACAGGAAGCATGGATGAGGAAGCCTCGAGAAACTTCCAAACATGGTGGAAGGTGAAGGGGAAGCAGGCACATCTTCACATAGCAGAGCAGGAGAGAGAGAACAAAGGGGAAGTGCTACACATTTGTAAACAACTGTTAATGACAACAGATTTGTCGTTAAATGTCTGAGTTATTTCTAAGTTAAAATACTTTAGCATTAATTGCTGAGCATAAGTTTAAAGTATATATATTTTGGCATCTCATTTTCTATATGGAATAGAGAATTTAAATGTGTATAAATGCATTAATCAAAGACATAAAAATTGTACTATGAGAGGATGCTTATCTACAAAATGCTAATCTAAAGCAGTTAACAATGCTTACTAGTTTTTAGTAAAAGTTAAAGTTACTGAAAGTTAAAAATTCAGATTATTATATGTAATACAAACTTCTAGAAACAATAAGGGAACAGCTCTGTATGCAAGGGAAGTAGACATGTTTTATAAAGAAAGAAGTATGAGGATGTGTTTTGGTTAAGGAAAAAAAGAGTTTTTGTCCTAGAGTGACTAATTGCTCCACAATTAAAAAGATAAAGAATACAGGACAAACTGAATTGCCATAAGAAAGTTGTAGAAGGTTTCTAAAAAAGAAAATTTGAAAGAATAATCTCATGTGCAGTGAAGCTAGCTGTCATTGAATGAATTTATAAGAATTGCTTCAAAAAATGAGCCATAAAATCAAAAGTACACTGGCACAAAACAAAAAGCTGGATTTTTCACTGTTAGAAAAAGTAAAGTTTACTTGGTAAAACGTTTTCCTTACCTTTAAGTCACTGGCCCAGGAAACAAGGAGTTGTGTTTTATCAACATAATTTCTTGTGCTTCATGTTGTCTTTTATTAGGACTTTCATAACTGAAAAAAGCGAGTCTTCTCAGTATTAGGAGATCTAAGTTTTTTTGTATAACTCTGCAACCTTCCTGTACTTGCCTTTGTTTCAGAATAAGTGACAATTCTGTTCAATCCAGTGTTTTAGACCTTTTGACATTTTTTACAAACTTCTCAAAATAAAACTCTAAGTCTATTTGTCCTCAAACTAACTAGGGAACATACCAAAGCATTCCTGTAATATTTGAAAGAATCTTTAAAAGAAAGATACAGTAGTCCTCCCTTTATCTGTTTTTCTCTTTCCAAGGTTTTAGTTACTCACAGTTAACAGTGGTCTGATATTAAGTGAGTGTAGGACAATAAAATATTTTGCAAGTGAGAGAGAGCACACTTACACAATTAAAATTGTTCTAGTTTATTAATAGGTATTATTGTTAATCTATTACTTTGGCTAATTTATAAATTATACCTTACCCTAGGTTTGTATGCATAGAAAAAAATCATAGTACCATCCATGGTTTCAGGTATTTACTGGGAGTCTTAGAACATATCCTCCATGACAGGTGGGGACTAGTATATAAAACTTATTAAGGTTCATTTGATATGTTAAATTATATGGGAAGCATTGCCAAATGAGAAATGATATTTAACCTTCTTTGAGTTGTATGTTAACCCGTATCAATACATTGCTAATATGTATTCCAGAAACTGTATGAAATTTTTAGAAATCTGATGTTATCAATCATAATTTTGATTATTATGTTAAAATGCTATATGATACAGAAAAGAGCTACTTTTACTTGCCAATTGTGTTATTATTATAATGAACGCTTCTCAGATTTTTAACCATGGCCATTCTTTGTCATTCATAGACAGTTATTGTTTTGATTTTTCTCAAAAGCATTTGCATTTAGCCACAGTCCAAAATTGTTTCTATCAAACTGGGTAAGAATTTCCAGGACTCTAATAAACTGTGTTCGTGAAACTGCTAACCAAGATCAAGCAGAACAAGTCTTAATTGCATGGGACTGAATAACTGATGAGGACAATGTTTTTATGACTTTTTTATTTGAAACTTTGCTAGTTCTTTAATGCTTTACTCCTCAGATTTAAGGAATAGTTTGTCTTTTTCTTTAAAGCTACCTATAACTTATAGCAATTTGACAAATTATAAAAAAGATTACTTTTTTCTATCTACCTGATCCCCCCAAAATTTGGAAACTATTTGTGAGTATTGTTATTTTTGTGGGTATATAGTTATTTGCCTAAGTTCAGTAAGAATCTGCTCTTTTTGTGACAAGACAATTAGAAAAACTGTTTGTATTACGAATGTTTTAACTGGAATGCCATATAGAAGAACGAGCATATAACCAGATGTAACCAAACAACTATAAGAAACTGAGATTGACTTTATACAGACAATAAAAGCCCCCTGGAAAAACTGACCTGGTACTTTGAATGTATCAGGTACATACATGGTTTCCTTACCTTACAGTGAGTTAAGAATGTCACTTCCTGGCAATCCCAAGAATCTCTAAATATTCTAGAGACTTTGAGAAGTTGATTCAAGTCTATAGGTATTAGAGGCACAGTTTGATAGTGAGTCTTCAGCTTGGCTTCTCACCCTGGAGAGGATTTTTCGAAGTCTGATCTGAGGCTTTTTATCAAAAGTTTCACCAAAGCAAGCTTAGAAAGAGCCTCAGATCAGGCACCATGGCTTATGCTTGTAATCCCAGGACCTTGGGAGGCTGAGTTGGGCAGATCACTTGAGGTCAGGAGTTGAGACCAGCCTGGGCAACACGGTGAAACTCCATCTCTACTAAAAATACAAATATATATATATACACATACACACACACACGTGTATATATATATATACACACACACATATGTATATATATACACATATATGTATATATGTGTGTGTGTATATATATAAGCTGGGTGTAGCAGTGCATGCCTGTAGTCCCAGCTACTTGAAAGGCTGAGGTGGGAGAATCGCTTGAAATTGGGAAGCAGAGGTTGCAGTGAGCTGAGGTTGTGCCGCTGCACTCCAGCCTGGGTGACAGAGAGAGATTCCATCTCAACAATAGCAACATCAAAAGTAGAAAAAAAAAACATCTATATGGCCAATCACTATTCTTACTGTCTTGCTGCACTTATATAAATAGGCCAAGTTTGATGAGACTACATTTATTTAATAATCAAATTAGTCTTACTCTGATTATCTTCAGTAAAAATTCAGATGACTATAGAGAGGAAAACTATGTTTCAGAAGAAACTATAGTACACCTGTTATTAGAACAAAGCTCTAATCATTGCTTTTGAGTTTTATTATTTACCTATAGATTAAACTGGAGCTTGATTTCGTATAGATTCCTACAATCCAATTTTCTCCCACTTTCCTGACTTGTAATCACTAAAAACAAGAACTGCTCTGTTTCTGAAACACTACAAGCTGTAGATCAACAACTTGATGTAACTTCAGAGGATATCCCTCATGCCTGACATGTGGGCCACTCTGGAATTTGCCTGAAATGTCCAATGCCATAAGCAGGGACACTCAAACTGCAAACCGGAACATATGCCTTGAGCTAAAATCTAGAAATCTTCTTGACTAATTACCCTCTGGACTCAGAGCTGAATTTTTGGTTTATTTTCATCATTGACCTTTGCTTTTCTTCTGTTTCTTTAGAAATATTAGTTGATTTGGTTCGTGGTGACCTTGGCTAAGGGGGATACTCCACTCTCTTGGTACTATCCTTCTGATAGTAATCATTACAATCTCCCTGGTATGTTATACTTTCTCAAGGGTCTTAAATGTCTGTTTGCAGACATCGACAGTATGCCAGATGGTCTCACTGTGATCAGAGCTACAAAAATAAAATGAACAACAAAGGGAATTTCTTCAACAAGCCTGATGCCTTGACTTATGAGTTCCACAGAGACAAAGACAGCTCTGTCATGATGATCACACAGACTGACTCTCATGCCCAAAATGGTCAATCTCTCATAAATAAAGGCTCATCAAAAGGAGAGGATTATTTTTTAAAAAGTCTAATTGGGAAGCCATTGGTCTCACTTTAAATTCCTATTTAAGCAGACCAAAGTGCAATGTCAATAGTAAATTGAAACTAGCAACTGCACCAGTAAGAAACCACCAACTAACCTGTAATTAGAAACTTTCCACTCTAACCAATCAAAACTACTCTGTTTTTCTTGCTCCAACAAAGATTTTATAAAAATTTCCCCTTTTGCCTTTCCCAGCAGAGTGCTAGCCACTTGAGGACTGGTATTGCCTGGATTCATGAATCTCTGAATGCACAAATAGACTCTAAAATGTATTTATGTTTACCAGCAGGAATTGAGGAAACTGTAGAAATGGGAGGGAAATAAATGTGGCTATAAAAGTGTACATGAGGGATTCTGATGGAAATGTTCTGTATCTTGAGTGTATCAATGTCAATATCCTGATTGTGAAACTGTACTATAATTTTGCGAGACAATACCATTGGGAAAAACAAGGTGAAGAGTACCTGGAATCTCACTGTACTTTTTCTTACAACTGCATGTGGATCTACAAGGATCTCAAAATTAAAAGTTTAATAAATTATAAGGTAAGTATAGTTTATTATTCCAGTTTACAAATAAGAAAATTGAGGCAGAATTAATTTACATGATTTGCTCATTGTGACAGGATTATTAAGGAAGAGTTAGAATTTGAACCTTTTTGGTTTCGACAGTCGATTCCTCACTCTCTGTCTTTTATTTGTATTATTATTATTATTATTTTGACATGGAGTCTCGCTCTATCACCGTACTGGAGTGCAATCACACAATCTCAGCTGACTGCAATCTTCGCCTCCCTGCGATTCTCCTGCCTCAGTCTCCCAAGCAGCTGGGACTACAGGTGCGGTGATTTTTGTATTTTTAGTAGAGACCAGCTTTCACCATGTTGGCCAGGATGGTCTCAATCTCCTGACCTCGTGATCCCCCTGCCTCAGCCTCCCAAAGTGCTGGGATTACGGACATGAACCACCACACCTGGCCCAATTCCTCACTCTTAATCCTGAATCTCTACACCTTTTACCTTTCTTCTGGCTGCATATGGCCCATAACTAAGTGGGATTTTGCTTATGTTTATGCAAATTACATTTTACAAAATAATCTTGTAACATTCCAAGATAATCAATATTAGTAAACAGCAAGTTCACTACAAATTATTTCACATCATACCTTAAATACAAATATTCAAACCCTCATAAATTATTATAAACACAAAAATGTATATAATATAATATGTATGTGCAAAATTAAATTTTTGTGAACTAGATATATGTGGATATTCTAATTCAAACTGTATTGCATGCAATAGATTACAAGGGCTACTTGCTTGTTAATAAAGGTAATGAAAAAGAGTAGCATATTTTTCAAACAATTGCTTGGAGATCAAACAAAGTCAATGTAAGTCTCAATTCAGCCTTCAGTCTCAAGTAAACCTCTTGATTAAAGAGCGTAATGATATAAAATCTATTTTAATTATTAAACCATTAATGAGATTGATTTTTTGGTTATATTGAGGCAGCAGTTCTACATTGAAAATATTGTGACCTGACGTGGTATCACTTTGTGTAACGTTTCTGTGAACAAAGATTTAAAGATATTCTAAATCTCTTCTTTAAAATCAAGTATAAGTGGTGATAATTAATTGAAGTTATTTCCTTAACTTCTCACCTGTTTTTGTTTTCACTTTATTCCTTTTTTTTTCTCGACGGAGTCTTGCTCTGTCTCCCAGACTGGAGTGCAGTGGCGCCATCTCGGCTCACTGCAAGCTCTGCCTCCTGGGTTCGCGCCATTCTCCTGCCTCAGCCTCCCGAGTAGTTGGGACTACAGGCGCCCACCACCATGCCTGGCTAATTTTTTTTTTTTTTTTGGTATTAATTAGTAGAGACAGCGTCTCACCATGTTCGCCAGGATGGTCTCGATCTCCTGACCTCTTGATCCGCCCGCCTAGGCCTCCCAAAGTGCTGGGATTACAGGCATGAGCCACCGGCCCGGCCTCATTTTCTTCTTACAACCTTATGAGGCAGAGAGAATATAATCGACTATGCATGACAGATGAAGAGATAGGTTTTCTTCCTAATTGATCTACATTCTAACTAACAACCTAAGTGAATGCTAAATCGAATAATGTCATTCGAAATAAAAAGTTTGTGAATTAGCCTGATTTAATTATTCACATTGTAAATATATACCAAAATATCACACTGTACCCCACAAATATATGGAATTATTATTTGTCAATTAAAATTAAAATTTCAAAAAAAGAACGTGAGAAAAAAATTCAAGTGGGTTGCCACGGAAAACAGTAACAAAATAAGGAGTCGATATAGTGTAAACAAAAAGGTACCAGTATATAAAGCTGGTCCAGAAGTCATTTATTGAAGCACTGCAGATCAATGATGAACTCTGTTTTTGTGGATTTAGGGAACAGTATCACATAGAGGGTAACAAGCAATAGTCTTCTGTATCACTGTGACTGTGCTTAAATCCCCAAATGGTTATAGGGTCAGTAGGTAAGTTATACATTGCTCTTTTATAGGGTTAATAGGCAAGTTATACATTACTCTTTTTCTGTCTCCTTTTCCTAGCATATTAAAAAAGATACTACCAACTACATGTGGTTATTTTAAAAATGAGACAAGATACTTACATAAAATATCAGTGATTTACTGCCTCAATGCAAGTGTTCAGTCAGTGGTAGAAGCAGGGAACATTGGAATCATGATCATCGATGAACAAAAAAGTTTCATTAAAGGAAAGAGGGGAGGACACCTGTTATTAGTAGGAAAGCTAATCATGGTAGGTGCTTTATATTCGGTATGTCATTAACTCTAGACAAGGACATACGGATACTTCAAGTTTAAAGATTTTTTTTTTTGTAAATAGGCATTTTGCCAAATTTTATCAAGGCATTTATTGAGTTAAAGAATGCATCAAGTATTTTCAAGAGCACCTGACATACAGCATATGTTCAGCATGTTAGCTCCTATTACTATCACTATTACTAAGTAGTGAAGCAACGATTAGAATCTGTTCTGTCTGACACCAGTGCACATCACACATCATAGAGGTGTTAATTAGCAGTGCTTTGGAGTTGAGGTTGTAAGTCATCTACAAAGAACAATAAATATCTGCACACAGGAGACTGGAGAGAAAAAAATAAAAAGTAAGTCTATTTCATTTATTCCCAAATTTACCATCACTAAAAGAAGTCTAATTAACGTTGCTGAATTTCTATTAAGGACCAAACCATAAATAGATGTGATGCTTTGGAGATGAATAATATACACTGTCTTGCCTCTCAGAGAGTTCATGGAAGAGTAGGAGCAACTAACATTTGGGCACATAATCTTATGCAATGTGGCAGTTACTATAACAAAAATAGGTAAGGAATAATAGGATAATATATAATTAATTTTTTAGTAGAAGCTGAAAAACTACAAATATTTCTAAAATCACTGCATATATATGAAAACCCACATATATGTGAAAAACTACGTATATACATCATAAAGACATATATATATATACTCATATATATATAAGTATTATTAAAGAAAATATGAGAGGGAACCTGTTATTAGGAGTATATGTTTTATAGAGAGAGAGAGAAAAAAATATATATATACATACACTCATTCATTCATTTTAAGCATGCTTGCAAGTCAGGTCACCATATTTTCATCATATAGAAATCATTGTATAATTACTTGATCCCAATGCTCAGTTGAAAATCAAACCAAGTAAAGTTTGATAAAACCCAGAAAGTAATCTAAGTCTTTTATATTGGGGTCATCTCTGACACATTCATTGCACTCAAGAAATATGATGTTCCCTAACATTATAAACAATGATTTTGAACAAAGTTAACATTGAAAACTTCATAACCCATTATTTCTGTCATCTCTATACATTATCATTCATAAAAGTTAGTCTCTGAAACCAGAAATGCTATTATCTTATGCTTTACATAACAGACTATTATTATCTGAAATTAGAAATAGTCTAGTAATAAATATATGAAGACATTTGCTACTGATTACTTTAGGCAGACGTTTTGCTTAAGATATATTTATATTTGTCTTTATAAAGTTTAACTTCTGCACATTCCAGAACCTCTACATTACATGATGTTCTCATTTATGAGCTATTTAATGGAAAGTATTCCACTTTTTCAATGAAAGAAATGAGATGCGTTTCTCTAATCATTGTTACATTGTGAAGGTTTTTATATTTTCCTTTTTCAGCTTCCCACATTGCATGTCATTATAACAACGATATTATAAACTAAATTAAGTGACTGCATTGGAAAATAATGGGATTTGAGAAGGAATAGTCTTCCATGCAATAATTTTTTTCTCTGCAGAATAAAATATCTAATTTGCTCCCGACTAAGTGCTTGAAATAACGGATATAATATTTTCTGAAATCACAAACAGTAAAGTGACAAGAAAAAAGAAATTTAGAATATCATTTTAAATAATAAAACAGTCAATACTGCAAAAAGATAAAAGATGAAAAGTAAACTCAAATGTTCGGAGACTGCATCGCCCAGACCCACCACCATTTACCAAATAAGGTGTGTTCCATTGGCCCTCTAGTGGTGATGTGTTAGAATCGTAGATTCTTCCACTCAAAGGGTAAAAAAAGCTGTCTTCTTTCAGAAGTACTAAAGTGAAACATGTTCCTGTAAATGCCATATTCTAGGAATATATTTTTAAATCTCCGTGTGGGATGTAAGTAGAGAAATTTTCCTCAGCCAATGTGGGGTTTCTTCTTGTACCCCTCAATAAAAGCTATGTCAAGTGAAGATGACAAATTGGGATACCACATGGTACATCATAATAACGCAGTACTTTTGCCACATTAAGTTTTGCAAAAGGTTGCAAATGAGTCATAGCACAAAGTTCTGCAAGCCCTGCAACGTCTCTCTCCATTGCACCGTAATTCTTTTCAGCAAGCCCCCTCTTACCGGAGCCCCGGCATTATCTTCAAAAGGGAGTGCTCCATTGTTATAATGTTTCTGTGATGGACAGAACTCTGCGATTTCAGACCGAAGAGCAAGTGCAATTACCTCCTGCATTGTCATCCTCTTAGCAAAGCTTCCTGATGTTTCCGGAGAGATAATCCTCCTGAGAAAACCCCCTCAATATTGAAGGTGTTACAAATAATACATTTTATACCATCCACTAGACCTTATTTGGTTCTTGGCCATAACAAACAGTGGTCTTTTTAAGGAGGAGGATGTCACAGCTCCCCTGGCACTAAAGTGATTCTAGGACTCATTTTCATAACTTAATGACAAATATCCAAAAATTAATCAGCAGCGCTCTCCCCTTGAGTTTCTTTTTTCCTTCCTTTCTTTTTTCCCCCTTTTCTTTTTATTTATTTATTTATTTATTTATTTATTTATTTATTTATTTATTTATTTATTTTTGAAATAGGGTCTAGCTCTCCTGCTCAGGCTACAGTGCAGTGGTGCAATCATGACTCACTACAACTTCAACCTCCCGGGCCCAAGGGATACTCCCGCCTCAGTCTCCCAAGTAGCCTGGACTCCAGGCACATGCCACCATACCTAGCAAAAAAAAAAAAAAAAAAAAGCAAAAAACTTGTAGAAATGAGATCTCCCTATGTTGCTCAGGCTGGTCTTGGACTCCTGGGCTCAAGTGATCCTCCTGCCTTGGCCTCCCAAAGTGCTGAGATCACAGCTGTGAGTCACTGCACCTACAGCTCCACCCATTTAAAAAACAAAACAAAACAAAATCAAAACTTTTTGCTACAGTAGAAGTAATCTATATTTGTGTAATAACTGAAAACAATATTTTAACAATTCAACCTCTGACTAAAGTATGGTTTCAGAGCTCTGGGATTAGTACTGTCTACGAGAAATGGGAAATTAGACAGTATGTGTGCTTATCCACTCCACAATATTCTGTTGCAAAAACCATGGCAGTTAGTGGGGACAGCGTTGACTCAAAATGAACAAGTTAGTTGGAAGGAAGGAAGGAAGGAAGGAAGGAAGGAAGGAAGGAAGGAAGGAAAGAAGGAAGGAAGGAAGGAAGGAAGGAAGGAAGGAAGGAAGGAAGGAAAAAGAAAGAGAAAGAAAGAGGGAGGGAGGGAGGAGAAAGGAAGGAAGGAAGGAAAAAGAAAGAAAGAGGGAGGGAGGGAGGGAGGGAGGAGAAAGGAAAGGGAGAAAAAGGAGACGGATAACAAAAATGAAGGAAGGAGGGAGAAAGAAAAGAGTCAATGTGTCCTGTTTACATGAAAACCTTTTAGAGCAAAATACTTCTTCGAGGCAAGCAGAGATAAAACAGAACACTTTTCAGTAATTTACTTGGAGTTGCTAAGATCTTCATTTTTCTTTTTTTCTTTTCTTTTTTGAAGGAGAATATCCAGGTTGATAATCAGGGTTAAAATACCATGATATTGTAAAAGTCAAATACACAATTAGATGCATCTTTTGCAAACAAAATTTATTTTATTGTGTACAGTTAAGAGTTGTGATACTTACTGTACTTCACTGTAAAAACAAAGAAATATCACACTTAACACCTGCAGGTAGAGACAAGTTATGTTCATGTTAACTTCATGGCAGTAACATAGCATCTTTTTCAGTTTCACTTAAGATTCTGCTTTTCAGAATTCATTTGCCGCTACCTATTTTAATGCCTAGAATGGTGTTAAAGAATATTAGTTCTCTAATTTTCACTTAGTTTTATAATATTTAATGCTCTTTTGACTTAAGAATATTTCTTTAAACAAAAAAGTATACCTATATTTTCAGTGTATATATTCATAAATGTATATGCTATTATATGCATGCAATACACATATATGTATATACATTTGCATACACACACACACATTTCTATGTATTTGAATCTTGACCATATATTAGATACCTGAGTTTTTCTCAGTATGAACTTTAGGATACATTCTAGAAATGTTATTAAGAATGAAGAAAGAAGATTGAAAGAGAGAAAATGCATTCTATTCCAAAACTAAACAATATTACGTTGGCATACATTGACTGTCAATAGCAAAAACCTCAATTACTTTTGTGCCAACCTAAAAATTCAGAAAATTTTTGTCTAATGTAATATTTTTATACAATGGAAAATTATTTTAGCAGTTAAAAATACTTAGTAAGGTCATCAATGCCACACATACAGTTGGGGCCACAATAAAACACACCCATATTAATGCACATAAATGCTGAAAGGGGAAACCATGCATTATTTTAGGTTGTAAAATTTTAAGTTAGAGATTTCTATCTAACTTTTTAGGCCTCCTGAGTCCTGATTCTTCAAGGATGCCTTATAGATTTGTAGTTAACACCATCAAAGATGGAGCAAACCGACTAACCTAAATAGAATCCTGGCTCTGTTACTTAGTACCTATGTGCCTTTAATTCAGATATGTCTAGTCTCTGAATCCATTTTCCTGTTTGCAAAATACTACATAACTCTACATTTATTCAAAGGATTAGAAGAGACAGAATATGCCAAGTGCTTCTGCACAGAAAGTTTTACATTTTAAGAGCTAGGTAGATGGTGTTGCATTATTATTATCATTATTATTATTATTATTATTATATAAGAAAAATGAAACTGGCAATAAGATTATTTGGGGCGAAGAGAAGAGTAGGGAAATTATAAGTTAGGGAAAAGGAGGGCAGGCTGGTTACCTGTCTTGTGAAGAAGTGATATGCTTTAAGGAATTGAATTCGTTAAGTAGTTTCTAAGTTCTCCATTTTGATTGGATACCTGATTGGTTTTTGGTCAATGACTCTGTGATTGTTACTTAGTTCATCTGAATTTTATTTCTAAAAGTCTCTTTATCATGAGAGAGGAAAAATGTAGGTAAAATGATTGATAAAACACTCAAACATTGTGTGTTGTTTTATGTACTCAAACAAAAGTGTTAAGTGTGTGCTTCAAGAATAAATTATAATTATCAGTTTTTAGAATAAAGAAAGTCTTTGGTTGTAGAGTGGTTCTGCCTAAATGATACAAAGGACTCAGTAATCTCACTGCTACTACGTCTTTTAGCTCTATCAACCTGCTATTTGATATAAAATTAGAATTGATTGTTAAATATTTCTAAATTCCTCCACTTCATTTTTGACTTCAGAATATTTCTTTAAAAAAAGGATATACATATATTTGCAGTATATATTCACAATTGTATACGCTATTATATGCATGCAGTATACATATACGTATATACATTTGCATGCACACACACATTCCTCCACTTCATAGGTCAGAGTTACCCCAAAATGAGCAGTATTGTATGCTGATTTCATTAGTCATAAGGAAGCAACTAAACAAAAATTTGAAATTCTGCAACCTGAATTCACTATCACCACTCCCTGCTTTTCTATTGTCTTAATAATCATATGAGATTCAGAAATTAAGATGGAACACTCTAAACTGCACGAAGTTGAATGCAATTAAAAATCTTATAACAATTTCCAAGGTGACATGGTTTACCTTGAATGTGCTACATACGTATTGAAAGCAAAACTTGGACTTTAAGAGAACTATCAGGTTTGGGGTAAAGAAATAAATTCCAAGGCTTGAGTCCACAACCTAAAGGTCAAAAGATACATGATGTGGATGTATATGACACTGCTTTACATTGAAATAATTATGCAGGGATTAACTTCATAGTGATTTTTAAAAAACTGAATTTATATTCAAACGGGTATTTCAGATTACAATGTTAATTTGAAACAGCAGAAGGTCACCGGTCACATCTAAGGTGTTATCTGATCTTGTTGTCTCGTGACTGAGACAATTAAGGACACAAAGAGTGAGGCTGGAGCGAAAGTTTAATAAGTGAAAGAAAAAAGCTTTCCTCAGCAGAGAGGGGAACCCAGTGGGTTGCTGTTTTTACAGTTGAATCCAAAAGCTTTTATGAGAAACTCCTCTCATCTCTATAGCTGTTTGAGTAACTTCTCTTATCCATAAAGCTGTCTGCATAAGTCCTCCTTGCCTATGAGGTTATGGGTACGTCTCTAGGCAGGCACAATGTGCGCTTCTTTTGTTTGTATAACTGTGGGTTTGTTTTAGGTAAGCCCCTCTCCTCCCTGTGCAAGTTCCCATCGTGTACATGTCTGAGAAGGGGAGGAAACTTTTCCTGGTTGCCTGCCAATTACATACAGAACAAAAGGCTTCTGTGTTGGACCATGCCTGCCTCGCCTGCTTATCTGTGCAGGTGCAGCCCGAGTTTTCCCCAGGCTGCTCTATTTTTGCTGGTAGCTATGATTTTTCAGGCAGGGTGCTTCTCTGAGGACCAGCCTTAACTGTTTACCGAACTGATGTTTATCCTTTTCTTCTCTATCAAATTGATGGCATGCCAAAGAGTTCTGCAGAAACTAGCTATAAGTTACATGATAGAATTTTATAAGTGGATGTTGCTTTTAAGAGGTTAATTAATGTACTTTTATTTGTTGAGTTCCTATGAAAATGTTACTTTTATGTCTATTTATTACCCTTTTTTCTAACTATAATTTATGTTTCTCTAATCCTTTGGTAATAATAATTACTTTTTTGCATGGGTACAAGAAATACTACATTAGAAAAAGACAAACACAAGCCATGTCATCTACAGACAGAAATTTTGCTTCATTTGTTTTATTTGCAAGTGAGCAAACAAAAATGGGGGAGGGAAAAATACTGAAAGTTGTGCTTTTTAAAAATTTTTTATTACAATAATTGTTTCAGAGTCCTCTTGGTCAGTATTCTTGGCTACAAATTCATACCTTTTATTTTATTACTCTTCATTTGATAATATTATTAAACATTTTCTGCTTAAGGTACTTAACATTTGGGTAACACAGAATTTCAACAAACAAAAATTTTAGAAACTTTTTGTTATAAATACTATTTCATTTATATCATCTACTCATTGGGATTGTTTAGGAAAAACAGTACATACAGCTAACAGACATATTTGGTAACTGCACACTGAGAACTTTCTTCTGAAACAACAGCTTGCAATTTTAATGCCCTTTCCTTTCATATATAGCAATGAAAGGGAATCTGAGTTAGATTATATAAATGAGTTTATGAAAGCCCACCAAACTCTGGAGAAAAAACACATCATTACTGGCTCTATGAGTGAACTTTCAGATAGAGAACATCATACTCAATGTAAGAGTATATTTTAAAGCTTTCTCTGTAACTTTTCTTCAATTAGTTATTAAACATCTGACACCAGAAATATTAATATACACAAGCTGTCCACAGGAGTTCCTATGTCTATAGAGGAAATAAACATGTAAACAGACACAGAATGTAGCATGTTTTAATAGTGTATAGACAAATCACTTTAGTGACCCATAAAAGGAAAGAACTAACTTGAAAGCCTGAGCAAACTCATCCATCATACATACATAAATAATCCATATGTATGTCCACATGGTTACAATTACTGCCTATTGATTCACTGCTTCCAAATATTTATCTTTAGCCAAGACTCTTAGTGAGTTCAGGGTTCAAATATTTACTTATATACTTACATTCCCATGTAGATGTCTCCTGGGCAAAACCCAAATTATTCTGAAGGTTTTCTGTACGAGGCAAGAAGACTTATTTATTGGCTGAAATAAGGAAAAAAATGGATAACTTTTATAGTCGTTCTATAAAACACATGAACTATCCATGGTCTCCATCCTGTTTTCAAATGGAGGATATTCCTTGTCTGGGCTTTTGTACTCAAGATGGGCACTGGGCAAAGGACAGATAGTGACGACCTTCTTATGCTACGACTTGGGTGCTTGGGGATCAAAGTGTATTTTGGATTTGTTCTTACAGAAGAAAAGGAGACTTGAGCAGTAGATTTGATATCACAGCATAATCTGAGGGAACAACCCATCTTATGTATTCTTCTCACCCCTTGGTTGGGACTCAGGGTTCCTTTGTGTACTCATGGTCATCAACTCCAGGTCCTGACTATCCGAGTACACCTATCTTTCCTGGATCCTTCTCCCTAGAAAATATCTTCTAAGTGGGAGCTTATTTTTCATTGACTTATTTCCACTTAAAACCCAGTCTAGGGAGTGAAAATCAATATTTTATTGGTCCAACTATTTTTATCTGATTTAGAGTGACAGGTAATTTAAGGTTAAAAATATGTTTCTCTGACCAGATCAAGCTATTTGTCTCCAATTCACAAAATGTTTAATCATAAAAATTCTATCTGGACATTAAATATTATCATGATCCACCTGTGCTTTAAGCATATTTTTCTACTTTTTATATCTTTGAATTTTCAAAAGAAATATATCCTTATTTTGAAAAATTCATTCATTTCAAACTTTTCTAATTTCCCATCTCTTATAGTCCTTCTTCCATCTTCCATTTTAAAGAGACCTCTGATTTTCTATAACCTTTAAGTCCATGAAAGAATTCCAGTTATTACATTAGAAATGTCATCAATTATGCAAACAAATCAGAGCTGCTGGTAATATCTAGCACATGTGCAAAATTACCTTACATAGAGCAAGAAATATCTAAGAGATAAATTTTTCGGAAGGAGATAGTGGAGAATAGAGTTCAGGCTTGGAAAATTGGAGAACCGACTTTTACAGATCCTGGGGGAAAATGACCAAAGGAAGCTTGGAGATGAATATTCTAGCTTTAAAGAATAACCTGGAGACAGAACGTATGGATGATAGCAATTGAATTCATGACATGGAGTTAGAAATGGGAGAAGTGGAAGGATGTACTACCTACTTTATGCTTTGGATACTTAGACCACTTTTTTTTCCTTCAACTTTTATTAAGTTTGCGGGTATATGTGCAGGATATGCAGGTATGTTACACAGATCAACCCAATACCTACATATTAAGCCCAGTATCCTTTAGCTATTCTTCCTGATGCTCTCCTTCCCCCAACTCCACCCCTGACAGCCCCCAGCGTGTGTTATTCCCACCCATGTGTGTATGTATTCTCATTGTTCAGCTCTCACTTAGAAGTGAGAACATGTGGTGTTCGGTTTTCTATTCCTGTGCTAGTTTGCTAAAGATAATGGCTTCTAGCTCCATCCATGTCCCCACAAAGGACATGATTTCCTTCCTTTTTATGCTGCACTGTATTCCATAGTGTACATGTACCACATTTTCTTTATCCAGTCTATCATTGATGGACATTTGGGTTGATTCCATGTCTTTGTTGTTGTGAATAATGCTGCAATGAACATATGTGTACATATATTTTTATAATAAAATGATTTATATTCCTTTGGGTATATACCCAGTAATGGGGTTGCTGGGTCAAATGATATTTCTGTCTCTAGATCTTTGAGGATCTGCCACACTGCCTTCCACAATAGTCTATCTAATTTGCACTCCCATAAACAGTGTAAAAGCAATCCTTTTTCTCTGCAAACTTGCCAGCATCTGCTGTTTCTGGACTTTTTAATAATTGCCGTTCTATTGGGCTGGTACCATTACTTGCTGCTGTCAAAAGGAGTGGAGAGTAGTGATTTGATATACACACTTACCATCCCAACGCAGTCATCTGGCAATGCCTGGAGATATTTTTTGGTTGTAACACTAGGGGATGCTACTGGCATCTGGTGGATACAGGCCAGGGATGCTACTAAATGTGCCAAAATACACAGGACAACTCCCACTCCACACCCTAATGAAGAATCATCTGGCTCAAAATGTCAATCAGGTTTGAGAAACCCTGAAACAGAATGTTATAAAAATACTTATGTTTATTTGTTATTTGCAAGGCTGTGTTTTCCAGTACATTGTCTTATTTTAACCCATGATATCGCAGTGATCTAGATTTTGTCCCCATTTTGCAAATTTTGAAACTGAAGTTGAGAGTGTTCATAGTTGCCCAATTTTCCATGACTCTTAAGGACAGGTGGCAGTCTTGAGGTCTTGAATTTTAAGCGTAAGATTTTATGCAGAATTGTCTTTCCTTTATCTCAGTATGTGAGTAACTTCTGAAATGTATATCCACATAAATTACACCATGCTAATGTAAAGAGTTTTTATCCAAATATACATTTCTAGTAACTAATTGTTTAATTGTAGCATTCATTTTGAAATGAAGAGCTATGTACTATCTTAAAAACTTTATTATTTTTTCCTCTCCAGTATTTTCTTACCTCCTTTTTTTCTTATTCGGGTGAATGGTCCTTAATTATCTCAACTGCTCTAGACATATACCTGAGAGACATCCTAAATATCTTGCTTATTTCTACTACTCTTTCCCCTACAATCAATCATCACCAAGGCCTGCCAATTCTATCTCCTAAACATGGCTTACATTGATTACCTCCCTTCTATTCTAGTCATTACTGCCCTGGTTCAGGTATTTATCATCTTCTCTTTGCAACACTCATGAATTCATTCTTTCACTCAATTACTCTTGTATTTATGTATCCATTTATTCAACAATATCCCAGATAATTAGTGAGTATACATCCTATGTTCTAGGTTGCTGAGTGGGATAAAATCAAAACACAATTGTTACTCTAAAAGAACATTTAGTACAATGGAAAGAAAAAATAAAGGTCCTGGCAAATAACAATTATAAATGTGCTCATAATGACAAAATAGACTGTTCCAGCTACTAGGAAAGCACATAGGAACACCAACATTAGACTGAAAGCCACGCCAATGTATCTAGAAGAAGCCGTGACTGAAATGAAACCTACAGAATCATTAGGGAAAGGATAGGGGGTTGTAGACTGTATTACTGGTTCTAACACTTTCTTCACTGTACTCACACTTTTACCATATGATCTTGCAGTCCCTCCCACAAAAGAAGGAGGAAATTTTTCCCATCTTTTTTATTCAGAATAGACATGTGTCATTTGGTTTGGCCAATTATTAGGCAGAAGTGATAATTGTCTAGTTTTGTGACTGGGCCTTAAGAGATCTTGCTTATTTTCACATTCCCTCTTGCACCTCTACCATCACCATGGAAATAACATGCCCAGGATAGCCCACAGGCTCTAAGGGGAAGATGAGAGACACTTCCAGCAAAGTCCAGCCTAAATAAGCTGACCAGCCAGCTGAATCCCAACTGTGTACACAGACATGACTCACATTTTGTGGTTATTTGATAAGCAGCAATTGCAAAGCAGAAACTTCTGTGATAGAGGTGGTATTTTAGGCAAATAGAAGAACATGTGTACAGGATTAAATAACACTTGGAAGACTATAGACTCTTCAGATAGATTGGGCCATAAAGTTGGGATATAATGTGAGATTAGCTAGAAATGCTGTAGAACAAGTAATACGGGATAGATTATGCCAGTCATTGTATATCACACAAAAGATTTAAGAGTTCTTGAAGGATGGAGGGAAATAAGCAGAGAGTTTTAAGTGAGAGGAGCTGTAAAGAGATGTTCATTTAACAAAAGTCATGCTGACTGACTGTAGTATGGAAAATGGGTTGGAGAATGTGATTGAACTTTAGAATGACCAGTTAGGAGCTGAAAATGCTGGAAAAAAAAAAAAAGCCTAAACTAAGGTAGTGGCAATGGGTGTAGAAAGGAGGTAAGAAATTCAAAGAGTGCTATGGAATGTATACATATTAATGCTGCTAATCACTTTTGTTGTATGCTCTAGGGATGTGACAAATATGGGTTAGGGAGATCACAGTCTGTACTTTGATTTAGGCAACTGAATTTACATAACCTTAGTAGTACCATTCACTGGGTTTTGTTTTGTGCTCTTTTGGGGAGGAGATGAGGAAGAAAAATAATCCATATGAAGATATGTTGCATTTCAATTCCTATGAGATACTAAGATGTAGGTATTCAGTAGAAAGTTAAAAACTTGGGTCTGCTACTTAGAAATAAGGCCTGTTTTAAACTAGACATGTGTCAGATGGTTTAGAGAAACACAAGGAAAGAGTCAAGAAAAGACAGCATCAAATTTAAGGCAGCAACTGGGACACAAAGGGAGATAAAGTGAACAGGTTTATAAGGAACTGTCAGAAAGAAGGAAAAACAAGATAAAGTGGGACAACATGATGAACATACAAGGCACACATATAGTGATTATTATGTAGCAGGCACTATTCTAAACACTTTACATACAAACACAGATTTAATCATTACCACAGTCTTGTCAAGTAGATATAATGATTATCACCATATTACAGACTGGAAAGTGAGGCACAGAGAGGCTAGGTAATATTCTTAAGGTCTCACAGCTAATTGATGGTAGACATGGGATTCAGAGCTTGAGTTGAAGCTCTTAATCGTCATCTGGACAAGAGAAGAAACAGGCCTGAGAGAAAGAGTGGCTATCATCATCAGTTCCTGCATGTCAAATAAAGATCTGAAAGAAGCTCATTGGTTTCAGCAACAAGGAAACGTTAATAACATTTATGAAAATAGTTTTGATGGGGAGATGAAGATAGAAAGACAGGCTTTGGTGTTGCCAACTGATATGATTTGGCTCTTTGTCACCACCCAAATCTCACGTTGAATTGTAATCTCCAGTGTTGGAGATGGGACATGGTGGGAGGTGATTGGATCATGTGGGTGGTTTCTAATGGTTTAGCACCATCCTCTAGTGCTGTCTCACTGTAGAATTCTCAGAATATCTAGTTGTTTAAAAGTTTGTAGCATCTCTCTAGGCCTCGTGCAGTGGCTCACGCCTGTAATCCCAGCACTTTGGGAGGCCAAGGTGGTAGATCACGAGGTCAGGAGATTGAGACCAGCCTGGCCAACATGGTGAAACACCATTTCTACTAAAAATACAAAAATTAGCCAGGTGTGATGGTGTACACCTGTAGTCCAAGCTACTCAGAAGGCTGAGGCAGGAGAATCGCTTGAACCCAGGAGGCAGAGGTTGCAGTGAGCTGAGATCATGCCACTGCATTCCAGTCTGGGCAACAGAGTGAGATTCCGCCTCAGAAAGAAAGAAAGAAAAAAGAAAGAAAAGAAAGAAAGAAAGAAAGAAAGAAAGAAAGAAAGAAAGAAAGAAAGAAAGAAAGAAAGAAAGAA